>NW_027287095.1:54790083-54820083 GCF_022747635.1 Hetaerina americana | reverse complement strand
GTGTGCAGAGGACAAGGGATAAGGGACATGTACCGTTTACAGGGAAGATGGACGAGAAAAGGATTCGATTAAGAGAGGGAAAATATAAGTTCTTGCTATTATGTATTTTCTCTAGAATGAGTTAACTTTGGCATCACGCTATTCTATATGAAGGGTGGGGTTTATCACCAAAGGAAAACTAAGTTTGGTTTATTTTTTTGGATTGAAATCACATCTAAGCTTCTTTGAGTACTAATTATTTTCTTTTTTTGCCATGGTTTTGATGAAAACTCCTCGTACATCTATGATTTTGCATAGACATAAGCTTTCGTATGAACGTATTTAGTTTCATTCGAATCTTAAATTAATTTCTAAACCATAACGTTGGCAAACACTGTACGTACCTGTGCTAAGCTTTCGGCGTTCTGCTTTAACAGTGAGGCCTCGAATGTGGGAAGATAAACACGAGTGAATTTATTTCTAGCGCAAATTGGAATGTTAAGACCTTCGAAAATAAAACAAGCTTTCATCTCCGGATTCATACAAACAAAGTTGTTCACCGTCTAAACGCTCACCTACCTCGGTTTGAATAACAAAACAAAAACTTTTAATGAGACTAAATATCATGTCAACTCTGCGAGTTTCGTGAGCCAAAAAAAAAAATAACAGACAAATGATACAAGTCGCATCAATAATTTGACTGCATCATTTGAGTTTCATAACTAGGTGTTACGGTTTAGCTGGTTATCTCCAGTGGGCTGATGATGCCCTCAATGCTTTAAAGAACTAATATCAAGTTTTTCAAGTGATGATGCTATTTTAATTAACCGCAATCGTTCTTAAGTGAAAAGAATCCAGCTTACTTGTTTATGGACAAATGTACTCGTTAACGATTGCTTAAGTGGATGTGATGAATACGGGGCATAGAAATAGCTTTTAAGAACTCATGCAGCGTGTCGCATCCCAAAAGTAGATAGCAGTGTGATTTTTTTTAACGTATGTTGCTAAATTTCTGTGAAGGAAATGAGTTTTGAAATTATTCTGATTCTTTGAGATGGGAAATCAGCCGGAGCTCTTGTTCGATGGGCATCTAATCGAAGACAAGTACGGAAGAGGGGAGAATAAGCATCGGCAATATCAAGACTGTTCCTGAAAATGTGAATTGGCCCGATTCTTTTTTGCGAAAGGTAGAGGCTGGATAATGGTGTTCGAAGCAATCGCTGTCACGGACACGATTCAGCCATCGATTTCATTGGCCAATGATTTCTGATCCTTATCAACACTTTACCTCGGGGTCGACGTCCTCGGACATTACATTTATTTATAATATTTTTAATTTATTTAAAGGGCAAGAAGGACAAAGTTCAAGAACCACATCAGGCGCGCCGGTATAAATTACCGATTTAAAAAAAGGAAACCATTAAAATGGGATCGGTTTCGCACCATTGAACGACATTGATCCTCCGACCCTGGTTACGAAACAATCCGATTCTGCGAACCGGAGGGTTGGCGGCGGTGGGAGAAGGGCGGGTGGAAGGGAAGGGATATGAGGGGAGAGTGAGTGCATTTGCTCAACGAATAAAATAAAGCGCTTGTAACTTCTGAACGGCTTAGACATTTGTTTTGGGAAAACACGTCCTACTTTGTGTGCTTCAAAAAACTCTTGCGTCCGTCTCTCATTTCATCTCCTTCCATCGCTTCACATTTGCACTCCCTCCGTTTCACTCCCTCATGTTACTCTCGTGTGTCCTCACCCGCGAACCCCGTTTGAGCCCCCCCTTCTCCATCCGTCTCATCCTCGGGATCTCAATCGTTCACCAAAAATTGTGCGACTATATATTGTGATCACCATGAAGCTAAATGAATATGAGTATATTAAATGAAGAATACAATGTATCTTTCCACTGTCCTTCCACAAAATTTCCACAAAGTTGAGCCGGTAATAATTGAAAATAGGTATGCTTAAGAAGGCTGCGGCTTATTTTTCTTATGTTTCTTGTGTTTTTTTAATATTAGTATCCTCTAAGCCACGGCTAGGGTGTGTGGCAGGGGGTGAACACGCACCAAACTAATTTTGACCCGAATATGTCCCAACCGCGGTCGGGCAACACTATTTTGGTTCCTTATCGTTTAAGGAAAAAATGGCATCCTAAATCTATCTGTTCTACACTTTAATTTTATTGACATGATCTCTCCTACCTTAGCAGTACGATGAGGCTAATAATACATTTTCAAAATCACTGATAAAGAGACATCCTTCCAATTTATGCATAAGAAAATATTTAACTTAAACCTTCGTTCCTTGAGTGATTCCCAGCCTAGCTCCTCTAATATTTTGGATGCGCTACTAAGTTTATCATAATTACCTTTTCAAATTCAGCTCCTCTACGCTGCACGCGATCCAATTCGGCAATTAATCCAACTTCGTGAGGATCCCATATATGTACTTGTAGCATATGCTAAACGAAGTCTAACCAGCGAGGATGTTATGGTTAAGTTTAAGAATGCGAATCCCAAATATTTCGATAAATCATCACCCATACAGCATCACCACGCTACGAACAATAAACGGGAGGAAATGAGTAGTTAAAAAGAAAGAAAAGGTTAGGCTAGGAGACAAGTCTTCCACCAATCCATTCAAAATAACTTGCAAGGGAAAAACTTCAGAGTTTAAGAGGACGCCTCGGTAGCTTAAGTGGCTAAAGCACTCGACCGGATATTGAGGGATCTGGGTTCGAATCCCAGTCAAGGCGAATGATTTTTACACTCTGAAATTGTTGCATTGAAATGCACATTAGCGGATGACTCCGTTAAAAGTTACTGTTGCGGCATCTCCCGCAGTTTCTTTGGAAATATATTATGATTCTCCCTTATCGTAGTTGACATGGCAATTTTTTGAGCATACTCAAAAGTATCTTCGAGCACAATATTTCAACCATTTCCAGATGATATCAAGAAGATTAATAGGAAGGATGTACTAAAGTGCTACTAAGCCCAAGCTTTGTGAAGCGAATAGCAATTGAAATCTTTCAACCACGTAAGACGAGCGGCGTAGCATGGGATTGAAGGAGCTTGACGGGCATCAAGAACAGAATGGCTCGAGCTCAGAGAGCTCTCATGACGAAGAGGTTACTGCCATGCACGAAGAAGATATATTTTCATGCCAGGAAACAGTGTGGGAAAGCTTTTGCGTGGAGAGAGGCACTCTATTGGTACCTAAGAGCCACGGATCGTTGGAGAGATGGACCGGAGGAGAATAAGGACCCTCGAATTCTAATGCTTTATTTTGAAGGTTAAATAAACAGATAAATTGAGAGACGAGGAGGTTATAGCATGAAAAAGGCAATACGAAGCATCAGACGTGATAAGGAGAGCCAGTGGAGTTTTTGTTGGTTATCATGGAATTTTGGAACATAGTAATCAACCCGAAATTTGGTTTGATGGTCGAGGCTAGAGTTCACCTAATACTAAGCCCAACGGCGCGCGTGAAATTTTGACATCAGGGTGGAGAGGGAGGCATTCCTTCCTCTGTGCTGCGTGCGATTTCCCAGGAAGATCTGGTGCTTGAAAAACCACACAAGCGTCACCGAGATTCGATCTCGGATACTCCGGCCGACAACCCGTTGCTTGTTTACCAACTGTATCACCACACCCACAGCAATGAAATCAATATGAATTTAATTGGAGAAGGTAATCGAGGGACGTACCTAACGAGAAACAACTGTAGATGAACATGAGAATAAGATAAATATGGATGCAAGAAATACGTTGCAGGAATTAATACTGAGAAGGGTAATACGGAAGGCCACTGTCAGTTAACCTTCAAATTCACGGACTAATGATGGTCTTCATTCCCTTGGTATATTTGACTGGCGTCTGCTACGAAGTTTGGAATATCTATTCAATTTTCCCCATGTTCGTCTTCGCCTGTCATTTTACTTAATGTTCTCTCATCAAATTGTGAAACTGTAGTCGAGCAATTTAAATTTTTTGTCGCAACCAAATTCCCTAATCCAGTGAGGAAATTGATTCGAGGGAATTTCTTTAACCAATAAGTAATAATTTAAACGATGGCTATATGAATATGTAGATGGATGAGTAAAAGTTTTTTCCTTTCATGTTACCAATTTTATCATGCGTTCGCGTATAGAAATTAAAATTGGAATCAATTTTATCCCTAATATGGATTTCATTTCACATATTACACTTTCACTGAATATTGAAAAATATTTCTTGATTTTCTCATTAAAGCCCCAAATTGCTGTTAGGTGCCAAATTCATTTTTTAAATTGATTTGATTACATTCAGTGGCACCATTGCAGTTAGCAAAGAAACGTACCCCGAGTGTCTGGCTCAAGGCTTCAAAATAAAAACCATTCTTTGTAAATGTAAGTAAATATTTACTTTAAGAAAATAAGAGTTAACTCTGTCGTGATGTGACTGCTTGCGAATTATTGCGAATTACTTGAAACAATACTTGAAAACTTAATTGTGCATAGAGAAATATTCCGATGCAAGTGACAATGAGTTCATTTTTCCAGCACATTTCCCCTGCAACCGAAATTTAGTCGGCCAAAAGCTTTCAGAATCTAAATCCTAATTCCCTTCCCCGTTTCAGTCAGTAAATCACCTGACTTGAAGCAAAAATAGTGCGTGGGAAATCACGGGCGTGGAAATACACTTCGTTTGTTAACCAGAGTCAGCGCAGTAGAGTTTCTCTTCCGTCGGGCATCGATCAAAATCAATTCCGCCTAACGGAGCGACTGCCAGTACAAATTAAATTGGCACGCCAGATGCCAACTCTCGCTGAAAGGACTGTCGGGAGGAGAAAGAGAGAGGAAGGGGAGAAGGGAAGGGGCGAGGAGAGGGAGGTCGAGCGCTAAGGTAGCGGGCTCACACGAGAGATTGGCACCGTTTCAGGAAGAGGTTAATAAGGCCTAGAACGTGTGTCATTGTTATCATTTTTTTCCAAAATTATTCCTTCCGAGCACGTGACTGTAAATTTATCTCCCTCTCTCTCTATCTCTCTTTCAACCGTCCATCTCATCCTCTTCCTCCTAATTCTCTTCCTTTCACATTAATTATTCTCCCGTTTCCGTGGCCAGTGGGTTTCTTCTACTTCTCCGCCAATCCCTTCCCTGTCACTCTCATCCACCTCTTCCTGTATACCACTCTCTCTCCCACCCGTATCTCTCTCTTTCCCCCCCCACGCCTAAATCTCTCTCTCTCTCTCTCCCCTTATCCCTTGTCTCATTCCGTTTTACCAAACCCCTGCCTTCTTGTCCTCCTCCCTTATCCCCCCCGGGTCCTTCCGAACCCCTATCCTACCTTCTCTTACTCTCCCCACATCCTGCATCCCTCTCTCCCTGCCTCCTCGCACCCTTCATCCCCTTTCTCCCTCCCTTCCTCCCTACCCGTTTCCCCTCACCATCCCCGCCAAGCCTTCTATCTGTCTACATTTGTTCCAGTCTTCCAAAAGAGGGTCACCTAGCCAGATGACACTCCATGAATAACTCAGTCAATTGCCTCGCCGGCTTTCCTCCCCATTTTTCAACTGCCGCGCGGAAAGGAAAAAAATAATAAGAACGCATAAAACGTAATTTTTTTCCCCGGAATTAGCTGGAGGAAAAGAGGAAGAAAGGGCGAAGGAATAAGAAAGAAAGGGTGTAAGGAGAGGATAATGAGGAGGAGAAAGAGAGGGTTAAGGAAAGAGAAGGAAGATGAGTGGTGAGGTCAAAGACCGCAGGAATTGGCAGGTGTCGAAACTAAAGTGTTAGTTAAGAAGACCAGAAAAATGGTTCTTATCGTGCGGGATGATTGAAAAAGATACCTTCAGAATAATTTTACGAGCTGGCTCATGAAATATTTTTGCAATGAAGTATTTTTTTCAAATTGTTTAGGTTTTATCGTAAGTAATCACGTGGAGCATCGGTAGTAAAATCCTAAGATATTGAACAGCGAGTGAGGATGAATGATCTTGCATACCACGCAAATTTGCGAAATGGATCTGCACGTCCACTGTTCTCTAAATAAGAATTTTTAATTTTAATTCGTCTTACCGATTCCCGTAACTCGGGAATTACCGGTGAGTGGATAAATGAATTAAAGCCAAAGCTGATTAGAGCAGACCGTAATTTTCGGACCACACGTATCTATGAACTTGGGCTCTAAAGTTCCAAATGATTGAAATAAAACTTAAAACGGATATTTTAGCCTTAACGGTACTGGTTTTACTTTATATATTTGTTTCTCGTAATAATATCTTTGATGATTCCATCCTCTTGATAAGAAAGGAATTCAATCTCCGGCATCAGAATAAATCCTTTGAAGTCCAAGTTTTGTTTGCTCACATTGGTCACACTCTCTTAATTAAAAAACATCACCTCCTCACGTTATGCCACATTTGCACGATTTGAATAGAATAAATTTAACAGTACGGTGACAGGAATAATAAATTGCAATGTTTAAAATTAACCATAATTGTTTTATATTAAAAAACCCACGGTTATCGACCTGAAGGTAGGTTTGCTGGGCGAGGGTAGAGATTACCTCGCGCACTAAGCTAGCGGCGCGTGATATTCATACATCAGAGTGGGGGTCGATCTCCTTTCCTTTATCCAAGCACCGCATATGGTTTCCCAGATAGATCGAGCACCAAAAAAAAAGTCGTACTATAGCCTGGTTAAAGATGAGGATATCCAGGAGCTTCACCCAGAATCGAACCTGGGCCCTCCGGCCAATAGCTCAGCACTTTGACTACTAGGCTACCATGCAGATGTAGATCCCTTAGCTTATCTTACTGTAGCCATAAAATTATAATAAACTATTTGTAACACTAGCCTTATATAAACGAAAGCGAGAGAGCACATCCGAAAGAACTATAGAAGGGCTAAGCAGAATTTCAGGAGTACATACTATAATTGGGCTACTTTTCTTTTCTAGTTATGCTTATCTCTGAAAGCCTTTCTGCTGATCATAATTAGAGTTTTTATGCACGGTAATTTATATTCATACGTAGAATTTGGCAGCACTTGACCACATACAGAATGTTCACTGTTCACCTCAACATAATTGCCGACATTAAATAGCACAAACGTTCTAGCTCTGATGGAATACACACGAGGACGGATCCGGTCAAAATTGACTTTTTCCGTTTCGGGCAGTGTAAATGGTGGCCAAAACATGCTCACCGCAGAGAGCAATACGCAACAACCACTCCAAAGCAAAACAGTGTTCATTTATTTACGCGCGTGCGTGGCGGAGGTGGGAAAGGGAGGGTGGTGGGGAGAGGTTGGTGCGTTAGAGGTGAGGGCGAGAGGGGGTGGGAAGAGTGGACCAGGGTGGGGTGTAGCCCGTCTGAAATGGAGAGGTCCGAGGGGATAACACAGCATTCGCATAAATAAACGATTCCCGACGAGGGCAGGTGACCGCACCACCGATTTCCTCCCTTCGTTTCTCCCTTCCATCCCCCCCCCCCTCGCGTCGTTTGTGTTTCTTGCCCGCCGAATTTCACTCCACGCGGAATCGGTCGCCTCCGTGCTAAAAGTGCTGACGTCGCTCGGGAATCTATCGGTGCTGATTGATTAGAGCGGATCCATTGGTAGGAGGCAGAGTGGATTGTAGAGAGTGTGCGTGAGAGCGAGAGAGAGGGGGAGAGAGAGAAAGAGTGAGGGGGAAAGGTACGGGCGGAAGGACACGGGACGCGGGCTTCGTGTGGACTCCACACCAGCTCCAATATCCCCATTTCCCTCCCCTCATCCCAAATCCCTCCCTTCCCCAGCGCTGGGAGATAAACATCGCGGTGACTACGGGTTTGGAAGTTTTCGAGCGACGTGAGCGGAAGGAGTTACCGAGTTAAGTACACCCCGTGTCTCGGCGGTGCGACAATTTAACGTTCCAAATGACGAGTGAGGGGTCGCGAGGTTTTTGGCCGTAGGTGTTTCAATTCTCATGCAAGGTGTGCTTAGGTTTTTAAAGTAGCTTTCGGTCTAAAACTAAAACGACCAGGCCTTAAGTTTGCGGATAACATTGCCAAGTATAATATTTTTTGGCGTTTACCTGAATCACTATATTTTTTCGCGATTGAATGTGTTACAGTACGCGACGGGTTTAGAAGAATATTATCATCGTCTAGTACCCGTTAATCAAAAGTACGAGTATGAGTCAATATCCAATTCTTGGTCGTTAACTTGTGCAAGATCATATATGGAAGAAACTTGTTCCAAAACTTTCACGTCTACTTTTCAGAAAACGATTGGTTCGGAATAGTACCTTTGCAGTTGTAGTACTTCAGTAGTAGAAAGTGCAGCTTTTTGCGAAGGGTCCGTGTTATTGTTGCATGGACATATGAAATATGACTCTGAGATTTATATCGAGATACTTCCAGTGTTATATCTGCTAGTATTTCCAATAATATTTTCACCAAATAATTATGGTCATACTCGTCGTAACCAGTGGTGTCATGAAAATGTCGTTTTCTTGAGCAATTCTTTGCGGTTTCGGATCTTTTTTTATTCTTCATATAGAGTAAATATGTGATAACAAAAGGATTACACTGCAATCCAAACTCTGGGGACACTAATGACCAGAACGCCACGAACGTAATATCTTCTCATGTGGTATCAACTCATTTAGCTATTCTCAAGTTAAATTATCCCATTTTTATTTGCTCTGATTCATTTCATATGCTAAAGATTCACTGAAAAAGTTCAATTAGTTGTTAATAAAAATGTATCAATTATGCTGTGTTACAAATTTGTTTCAATATAATCCCCAGCTTGAATGAATTATCTGATCATTTTACTTTTGGGACGTGAAACAGTTAATGGGTGACATTTTTTGAACAATGTGAAGGAAACTCATATCTCTCCAAACGAA
Source organism: Hetaerina americana (assembly GCF_022747635.1). Classification (NCBI taxonomy): domain Eukaryota; kingdom Metazoa; phylum Arthropoda; class Insecta; order Odonata; family Calopterygidae; genus Hetaerina; species Hetaerina americana. The sequence continues at coordinate 54,811,227 of NW_027287095.1, read as the reverse complement.
TATATCATGTCTTTATTTATGTGTGTCATTCAGAAGGAAGCTGTGATAACTGTTGCCTCGCACCGAGACATTGAATCCGCGGTCAGGAAAATTTAATTCGTCAAGACAATTAACAAGTGCTGCTAAGAGAACGTGGCTAGTGTACTGTGCTCTCTCGTAATTGGCAGTCGGGTCTACTCTCAAGAGAATCTTAGAACTCTTTGTTTGTGGGAGGTTTTCCTAATCCGACTTTCACATTCATCGTGTGTGACCCACGAGCCCTAATCCTGCATCAAATATGAATGTTATGGAGTCAAGGAACAGAATTATGTACTTGATATTGCGGTGTGATAGGACTTAGGTCGAGTTGCCCAAAAAGTTAGCTAACCCTCACCATTAGGGGTCATTATTTTCCGATAAAGACGTTGTACTCCGTAAAATCGGTAACTAAGCCATAAGGCGTGCCAAAAATTCTTCCCTAATTTAATTTTATCGTTAAAAAGTATTTTTAACGACAAATATAGATAAATTATTACCATTAAAAACTGTTTAAAGAGCCAATGGAGAAATAATACATAAAACCCACGTGACTCTAGATTATTAATTGTGCATGCGCTTACGTGTGAACTTGTACCTATATGAATTTATTAAATATTTAACTTGTCGTCCATCATAGTAATTTGGATTTTTTTTATTCAAGGACATTTAAAAAAAATGGAAATTAATTTTCATTTCTATTCCGTATATTGCATGACATTTCCTGAGACTAAATTTCGATGTAAAGTTTCACCGCTGAGTTAAAAAGGACCGCTTCTAATTATCCATCCTTCAATTTAATTTCTGACATATGTTTTGGCAGGTTATCGGCCATGAAAAGTCGAAATTCCATTAAAACGACAGTGATCTGTTAAAATTTTGTTCCGAAACAAGACTTGGAAAGTTAGAAAGTTACCATCTAACTTTGACATTGAGGAATACAAGTTTAATGTTCGAAAAGTTTCCAACAACCATAAAAGCGTCATAAAAATCATGAATCATCTCTGCAGGTGGGAAAAGAGGCGAAGTTGAATTCCTTGGCAATGAGGAACATGTTAAAATTATTATCAATGTACTACCTTCAAACGAAACCGGAACCTGGACTTATTGCCATCATGTAATGGGTTTCATTTTATCGTATACTCTAACTCCTGTTTTACCTACGAGTTCCGCTGGTTTCCCACAAATCATATAATCTGGATTTCCGCAATATTGGAGAAGTTTGTTTGAAAGTCATTGATTTTTTTATGTGAAACGTATTAAAGTTTAACTTTCATTTCTGTACAATTTATGAGATATTTACTGTCTGAAGTTAGTTTTTAGGTACGCAAAATCATATATAATTTGCGCGAATATCTTAATAAAGCAATTAAGCTTATAACAATGCCTTAGGTATTGCAATAAGCGTGAACATACGTGCATTAGAATTTGATCGATCATTTAGAGTAAGTAAGTGACATTCTAAATGTCCACGTAGATGCATGTGAGTTTTATGCACCCAAATAAATTTTAGATAGATTTATATTTAAGTTCACAATAACATCGTGATCTTGGATGTATCTTCCGAACTATGGAGTTAAAAAAATGAAGAAACAATTTTCATTTGCAATTGAAAGCAGTGATCTAAAATCGCGGATAATTCCGAAAATATTTTTTAGACTTTGAAGCAGCTCTTAAATCTGAAAGGATTAGTACTATTCGTGTATCCAATAATAATTGAATGGGGGATAGTAATTTACGCAATGAATTAAGTTATTCTAAAAACAATTAAATCCTCATATTCGCTTATTTTTATTAATTTCTAGCGTATAGTAACTGTCACAAAGTCAGTCACTACATGAACTTTGCACGAAGATTCTCGTGGCGGTGAATTTCTCGTGGAATTAATGTCACGATGCAATCTTCATTTTTGAATTGGAGTGCGTTTTAATACTTCTAGCGCTCTCTAACTCAAGATGATAGCGAAATTTTACATATTTCAATGTCTATAATTACCAAAATCAATAGAACAGAGTCTGCGCTTTAAGTAAATAGGTTTTTAATGTACTCGTGCAAGTTTATTGGAGAAACTTTGTTTTTTGAATATACAATTCTTCAATATCCAATTTATTGCCCAATTGAAGGGTTGAAATCATGCCCTTCTGTTGTTTGTCGTCCATGAGGTAAGTTTGCAAGTCCGAAATTATTTCACAGAATCCGAAAGGTTCTTAGTTTCATTGACCTCTTCCGACGTGGAATTTTCAAAGAAAGGCGTAAGTGCATCTCAGTGCATTTCTATACCCAAAAGATACGTTTAATTGTATGGTTCAGTTGCCAAGTGATGAATATCATAGAATGAAAGACGATAAAAGTATTTTAAATTGAACGCTTATTGAGGTCCAATGTTTTTTCATTATACTTATCTTTCCGTTCATTTGATACGAATGAATTCCCAACTCGATAGTCATCGTTGAACGGTGACTAAACATCGAGCCGCATTATCATGCCGAAGATTCGGGTCAATTACCCGAGAATGACGAATTTCACGTGGTATTCTGGTCCTTAATTAGACATGGCTGTCGCAAGAAGAGCGTTTCGTTTGCGGAAAACTTTTCTTCGAATGAGACGTCAAAACTGTAGACACCATCTCTCTCCGTTCCCTAAGAATCGATTATGGAGGTGGAATCGAAATTTCAAGTATATGTCATTTTGATGGAACTTACTCTGTTTGTAATAAAAAGTGCCCTCAATCAATCGACGAGGACAAATGTCGGTCTTACTTTGTTAGTTTACTTATGAATTGAGATTTTATACACACTTTCATGGCAGTGCAGACCCACTAGGAGAAGAATTATGGATTAATGAAGCAGGAATACGTGTCGTTCACAAAAAAGGTAATAGCAAGTGTGCAACCATGTTAAAATTGTAATAATGTTAACATAACATCACCTACCCGCCTTCGTTTAAAATTAAATTGATTAATTTGCAGGGAAAGAAATGCCGCAATCGCATAGTCATAGAAATTTGCGCCTCAGAACTAGTCCAAAATACAGCACGTTTACAAAATTTATAAAAATCTCAGAGTGCTTAAAAACTATGTAAACACTTTGTAAAAATTTTTAACGTACTACGGATGAATGGGTGCTGCAAAACTTTTCATCCCTCGATGATAACACATAAGCTAAGGTGACGCATTGACAAGTTACGAGTCAACCTCCATGAATCATACGCCGAATTTCCATCCTCCTCTCTCTCACTCTCAAACATACACCTATATTTCCATGATTAACCAAAATATGCTAAATAAAGTGGACCATAGCAACAAGGGAGCGCACCTGAAACAGTAGCATAACCGTCCTGCTTCTTCGTGTTCTGCCTCTTGCGAACTGTCTTCTGGCGTTCCCAAACTATCGGAAACCGAAGATTATTTCCCTTTAAAAATATTCATGATTTCTTATTTAGGATGAAGGATGAGTAAGAAATAAAACCTGATCAATTATTCATAATATCTTCTCATATATATGAAACCCCGATATCATATGGTTGTCTTAAACTTCTGTCATTTCGTAGTCTGAAAGGGTGCTCTCCACGGATTCACTCGCACAGCTGTTCTCGTTTCCCCGCCTAAACCGATACTTTCCTTTACAAAGCGACCAGCCGCTCAGTTTTTGGCTTTCACCCCAGTGGTAAACCCTCTGCCCCCCGAGCATTGATCTTTTCTTTCTTCATAAAAATCCATTTAATTTTCTTGAAATCCCCTGGCAAAAAATATCTCATTCTGGCTTAACATTCATGTCACCGGGTATTCTTTACGAGTCGTGTGCCAGCATCATCATTTGAACTGAAATTTATTTTTGAAGACTTCGTTTCATATAAAGGGGTTTTCCTTGTTTGACATATTAATTATATAAATAATGAGTCGGTTGTAATTGGGAATGAGTCTCAGAATAAATAATGAAAATCAGCAACTAGTGCGGTGTTTACTCGTAGGGAATGGCTTTAGTTTCAGAAAAGAATTGTTTTTGACAATATGAATATCTTCCCAGTCGTTATTTCATTATTATGATTACCACATAATCGTTGAGTAAAGAAGATAAAGTTTAATTTGAGACTTTTGAGAAGTGAGTTTCAGATAAAAATGGTAATGAATTAATCGGAGAGAATAAAAAGCAAACGAAATCCTCAGTATGGTATGAAGAGAGAATATTGTTAGGAAAAATCCGAAGAAGGCAGCACCAGTAGTTAATGAGAGGTAATGGAATGATGAAGATGGTAATAGAGGGTAGAATGCTGGGAAAATGAAGCAGAGGGAGGAAGGGAATAGGAATTTTGAAAGAAAATAAGGGAGGTATGGTGCATGCAGGTCTAAATAACGCATAATTTTTATGCGTGCGATACGCTTAAATTTTTCGGTTTAGTTCGAGGTTAAATGGACAATAATATGTAGTAACCGGGTCCATTGAAAACCATCCCTAGTCCGATAGACCACTTTGGGGGAACCGCCACTCCTGTAGGAAACTTCTATGGCCACAAATGAATATCTCATTCACAGTCAAAGGAGTTACCCCATTTGTTTCAGAATTACTAAGGCCGATAGCCTGGGTTAATCCACTGTGATGAACTTTACCTTGGTGAGCTGTGCTATCTTCTTGCACATCTTATAGAGTAACTCCGGCGTGTTGTCCGGTATCTTGGCCCCTCCGCCCGCGTACTCGTACGAGTCTCCGCCCAACTGGGAGAAGTCGGGGAAGTTGGAGGCCATGGCCGGACTCAAGACGACCACCACCACCGCGGGACGCAACCGCTCGACCCCCCTCCGCTCCCGCCGGCAACGGCACCACAAGCACTACCAAAACCACCGGCGCCGCCACCTACCCGCGGAGTCTGGGGGCTCTCCCCGGGACGGACGCCCTCCCTCCCGGAGTCCGCGGGGGACTCGCGGGTCATCACACGAGGGGCCGCGCCACCCCGGCAGTCACAACCATGGCCGGTCACACTCTCGAGAACTCGAATAGCCCGATTTGCGACCACTCCACCACACCACCTCCCCCAAGCGCGCGCGCCGAGTGGTGCCGCCGATCCCTCCGTCAGACTTCCCTCGTATTCCTTTCCCTCTCTCTCTCTCTCCTGCGCGTCTAGGGTCGAGGGCGCGCACGTGACGAAAACACGCCCCGAGAAGGTTAAAGGAAACGGATGGAAAGGAAGCGACGGATCCAGTCCCCCATCTTTCTCCCGCCCTCTCTCCCTCTCTCTCTATCTCTTCCCACTACACACACATACCCGCACACACACACACACACACAATCACAATCGCTCACTCTCCACCTCTCCACCCGCGCTTTCCTTATCCCCTCTCTATCTCTCCTCTCTCTCTCTCCGTCTTATTTCTCGCCGTTCCTCAACCCTTTTCCCTCTTGCTCTCTCTCCCCTTCATTCCTTCTCCCGCCCCCGAGCGGGGGCCGAGCGCATTCTCGTCCCACCTCAAGGATCCCCGGACTTTCCCAACGCCCCCGAACAAAATATCTCTCTCCCTCTCTATCTCCCTACACAACTTCCTATGCCTCCCCCGCACCTCCACCCCCCTAACTCTTCCTCCTCCTGTCAACCGACTCGCGTGCCAACTAGCGTGTTTCTAAGACATCCCCACCTCATCTCTGTTTCTCTATCTGCAGCTCCCTTTCCTTGCCGCCGATCTCCTCGTCGTTGACTAGGGAGCTCGCCGTTGACGAAAACACCCTCGCTCCCCCCTTATCTACTCCACCTCCTCCGTCTTCTTTTGTTCCTCGCCGTCTCCTGTCTCACTCCACCCACCCCGAACACACCAGTTTCCCCTCTTACCCCCTCACCATCAACTCAGGAAACTCTCCTCGAGATTTCCTCGACCTTCGCTCCCCAAGCGCCGCGCTCTCCGTGTCTATCTATCCGCCTCCCGCCCTTTTCCTCCACTCCGGCTTCCACCGCGTGCAAACCCCCCCCCCCGATTTCCGAGCCCCCCCCCCCTTTCCCCAACTTTCCGCAGTCAATCTCTCCCTTCCTCCCTCTCTCTCTCTCTCTAATTCCTCTCGTCCCCTTCTTCCTCTTTCCCCACTCCGGGAGCAAAATGGCCAGTGGTCGGGGTAGATTTTTTTTCCTCCCTCCTGCGGACACGAAGGCACGCACCCGTCGGTCGGAAAACGGCGAAGAGTGAGCGAGGCACGCGCGCGGGAGTGAGTGGAAGAGAGGGAGCTCTTTCACCGTGGAAGCGATCTCCCCGCTCGCGGGCCCCGCTGGAGTCCGCGGCGGAATACTGCCGAGTTCGCCGAGAGCGGAATATGTTTAAGAGTTTAAGGGGGGAGAGTGCGCAGACTCCGAAAACGGTCCGATGGTAGTCCACTCTCTCACTCCCTCTCCTTGTTTCTCTCTCCCTCTGTCTCTGTCACTCCTTTTCCCCCAACCTTTCCCCCCCTCTATCTCTCCGTACCTCTCTCTCTCTCTCTACCTATCTCTTCTCCAACTCCTCCACCTCTTCCTTCTCCGTCTTGTCCCCTCCACTCTTCACTCTTCCCCCACCAACTCCCTCCCTCTGCCTTCCTCTCGACGTCTTTCACTTCCTCTCTCTCCCCCCCTCCCCCTCACCACCCTCTCCCCTCCCTCCTTCCTCTCCTCCTCCCACCCCAGTTCTCCTATCGCGTTCCTCCGTTTCTCTCTCTCTTCACCCTCCACTTCCACCGTTGACTAACTTCCATCTCCTCGCTGCCCACCCTCTCCCTCCCCTACAACTCCCTCCCAAGACTTGACGTCTCCTCCTCCCCAGACGTCCCACTCGCGTCTTCCTCTCTCTCTCTCTCTCTCTCTCTCTCTCTCTCCTCCCCCCTCCTATAGTGTATTTATACATTTTATGTATTTTCTCTATTGGCATCGCGAGATTTATTTCTTGTCTCTTAACTTTAATGTCACCATTCACGTGTTATCTGTTATGGGTATATTACCAATCTGTCAATCAGAAACGTACTTGATCCGTAGACTATTCTTTAGGATAGTAATTGCTCTAATTTTTTCAAGTATGTTATGTGAATATCTGAACCGGCGCAATAATGAGTCCAAATATGAGTATATAGAGGGAAAATGGGGGAAGCAGCTTAAAAAAGTCAATATGTTTCTCGAGAAATATAATTCGTAAAATGTCATCTATAAATTATTAGATCTGCGAGAATATTTTTTGGCTCATTGGTGTAAGCTTATGTATTCATCGCTAGGTATTTTTACTATCGCATCCATTGTTTGTTTACAGTGATTCCATGAAAAGTACTTATTCAGGTTTCACTATATCCTTACAGTTTCAAAGTATTCAACTCTCCATTGGCAGGTGCTTTTACTATTTTAACAGTACTTTGACGGTACCAATTGACGTGTTAAGAAAGAAAACTACGATATGTGCCACTCGGATACATTTGGCAATCATGTGTCCGCAGCTATCTTTACACTTTACCTTTCAATGGAGGTTTTGGGAGAGGAGTCGCAAAATTATTTCATTGGTCCTGAAAACCTGTCAGCTTTTCAAACGCTATACCAAATTATATAATATCTTAAGAATAAAAGTAATTAACCATTAAGGCTGGAGTGCATTGAAAATCATTGGATGCTCAGAAAGTCTTTACTGAATATAGAAATACTATATAATTATTAAAAAATCTAAATCAAATATCACAAGTGTTTATTTTTAATATTTTAAAAATTTTTGTAGGAAAGCAAAGCGTATCTACCAATCAATACACCGAATCAATTTAAATGAAAAACAAACACCATCGATCAATGCCGAAAACATTCTCCGGAATTGGAAGTTGGTAATAAAAAATTATAATTTTTTAAAGTTATTTTTCCTCTCAATTTTCTTTTATCCGCCCCTTCTGACGCCTTCATGACGTAATCCAGAACCTTTCCACGAAGTCGGGATGCACGGTTTGGGCAACAACGCTTTGTGCGTTAGAGAAGGATGCTTATGAGTTGGGGTCTATTTCACTTCATTAAAAAAATATCTCCCCCCCCCCCTCGAGGAACTCCTCATCCCCCCACTTTCTGCGCTTCTTTCACTCTTTCTCCGCGCTTTCTTTGACGTATTTTTCTTCGTCCTGGCTTCCCAACTCACCCTTCCCCCACCACCCCCTTTGAATCCTCCGCTCTCCTCCTCCCATTCCTCATCTCCCTTCCCGGGGAGCGCTGGGAGGTGGGGCGACTTAATGAAGGAAAGCCGCAACGAATGTAAACCGCGTCGGGGCATAGCATCCGAGAGGAGGCCGTTTGAAATCAGGATCCGGCGTGCTCGCCGCCTCGCCTTCAGTGCCTGCCCGCCTGGCTGCGTCTGTAGAACACTCCCCCTCCCCACATGTCCCCCCTAACCTCACCCCTTCCCACACGCCCTACCCCCCCGGCGTTCGCGTCATTTCACCTTCTCTCGTGCGTGCTCGCTCGTGTCATCGCTCCTGTTCTCTCAAGTAGAGCTACGTGGATGACGTACCGTGCGTGACAAGGTGAAGGGCGGTTGCGAAATTTTCCTCCAATTTTATTTTTTTTCCTCCCTTGCCTTCTACCTCTTCCTCGGTGTTCGCGAAATATTTCTTCTTCTGAGAGGGAAAAGGTGTGGTGAGCAGCATTAGTTTCACCAGTGGGCGAAACCTTCCGTGGTGAAGGATGCCTGGAGTGGTTCAGAAACTTGCGGCCAAGTCTGGAAAATGACGGACACGGTGTCCGGGGTACGAGCTTCCATGTTCACGGCAGTAGGGAATCCCAGCAGTCTTTATCGTCGGCTCCCGAAAAATCCTACTGGCAGAGGGATTTTTGGTGGTTTCATTAGAGTTCAGCTGTGGACAGATCATCTCGCATCGTTATTATTCATGGAAGCACCTCCGAACCTTTGTTTATTTTGAGAGAGTAGGGAAGATGCTCTCTTCCGAATAGGGAGAAGACTTTTATTTAGAGGTTGAGTTTTCTCTGTTACTTTCTTTATTTAAGTGCTACAATGTGTATGCTGATGGTAATAAATAAACATATATATATATATATATATATATATATAAACCATAAACACAGTAATCAACCCGAAGGTTGGTTTAGTAGGTGATGGTAGAATTCACCCAGTACTAAGCCCGATGGCGCGTGAAATTCATACATCAAGGTAGGGGGACCAGTTCCTTTCCCTGTGCCGGTTATGGTTTCCCAGGAAGACCTGGTACCCGAAAAATCACATAGCTTGGGTGGAGCTGCAGGTGCCTAGAGTGCCCATCCCGGGAATCGAACCCGGGACCCTCCAGTCAGCAGTCTAGGGGATGTAGGATATATGCTGAGGCGAAGAAGGCTTTCTTGTAGAGTACGCTTTCAGGTTGTGTGGTGTTGGGTGGGATTTAATACATTTCAGCGGTGGTTAGCCTCTGCGTCCATCCTAAATCTACCTAAAACGATAGACTTTCATTGTTAACTAATTACAAGAAATAAAATATGCTAGAGTTCCCTCTCAACTCATGAGGGTAAAACTTGACAGTCCCCTAGTATGTTCTACAAGAGCAGATCTTGGCGTTGAAGGGCATAAGTAAAATCAAAGGGAAGGGTGTGGTTTCGTCATCAAATAGAATCATAACTTAGTTGATCGAATATGTCATATAAAACGCAAACAATGGGCGCATGCGAAGGACACAAATCAGAAGAAACGACCCATTATATGTGTCGGAGATGAGCTTTGTTATAACCTGATTGTAAAGAGATATCGAGCATTATTGTGGTCATCTGTAAATTTCCAATGGCAATAAATTTCTGATGCCTAACACGGCCAAGTTTCTTCTGATAAGGGGTAATGGATTGGACCTTTGGGTAACTATTTGTTCTCGAAAGAGTGCATCGAGTTATATTTCTTTTCATTTAACGTCCACCAGTCTTGATCGCTTACTGTTTCTTTCCAAAGCTTATATCGTCGCTGGATAGGAGATATTTATTCCTTATTTTTTAGCATTAATTAGAGGTTATCAGGGTACCATGGAAGATTTAAAAATGTACAGCCAAAGGCAAATGCCCTGGGAGACTTTTTTATCACCAGTATTGATGCAATAATGATTCATTTTCATCCTATCGCATTTCTGTATCCTCTTAATGGTATTCAAAACTAATAAACTAATACTAATAATAAATTAATTTTTAAGGTCGTTTTTCAAAACTGTGACTTATTTTTTAGGCATAGTTTTTTTACTTTCAAGGCACTGTATTCTATAATTGATAGATCAATATCAACATGCATGTTTTGTTCTAAAAACGATCTAGCACTTTATTATTTAATGAAAGTTTTTATTGGTTTTTGAACAATTAAAATATATCGAATATGTGTCTACGTGGATTATTCCTCTTCGATTTGACTGGTACGAAAATGAACAGTAATTTATAAGCTCTTGTTAATACGGGAACTTGTCTGAATATATTTTCTGAAAAAGTTCTTGGATTGATTTTAGAAGCGAGCCATATAACATATTTTATTTTGTGATTTCAATATTTTATAAAGTAACCTTTTAAAATGGTAAAACCAGACGGGATTATTAATATTGAAAATTAAAATTTATAGTCAATGCAATGCAGTAAAAAAATTAATCACATAACGTCATAAATATTAAAGTGGAAACATTGGCTTGCAGAAAGACACAAATGATTTTTTTATAATTATAATAAGTTTATATATATAACAAATAAAGACTCAATTCTTTTTGCATTAGCAAATGTTATAGTAAAGAAGTCTTTAGATTTAAAAAAATAAAAAATAAATGTACAAATGCCGCTTTAAATAACACATTTTCGGCATTTTATACCACAGACAATCCCTTCGACTAAATTGTGCTCACAATTGTGCGGTCATAGGTCTACAATAGAATTGAGATATAGTCAATGTAACTTATGATGGATGGGCAATTTAGATGACGTAGAAAGCAATAGAATGGATGGAGTAAATCCTGATGACTATGATATTCTGCTGGCATAAAAAGACAACAGAGATACTATTAAGTCCTTACTGGGGAACGAGCCTGGAGAGGAATTTAAGTGAAGTCTGCACTGCGTTGCCGCATAATATACGCTTTACACCACATACACATAAAAACTGGTCAACTGTCTCCGCCCATATTCATTCGTTGCCCCCAAATAAATGCTCTTTATCCCGCTTCCCGATGCACCTCAGTGCATGCTTCATGTATCATATGTGTGTGTCTATACGACCTCATATCAACGTGCAAAACAGAGTCATGGTAAACATAAAAAAAGAAACAAGCCCGGAAGAATAGTCCATCGATATCGCGTTCCTGAATAGAGAGACGCGCGGGGGGAGAGGGTGGAGAAGAGAAGCGGCCGGTGGGGAGTAGGTGGATATGCTCCGTATCGGGGAGGATAAGCGGGCCACCAAGCCACGCCTCTCTCGCGGTGGTCGGCGAAATAGACCAGAGCGCTCATAAAGAGACTAATAGAGCCTACGAGTGCGGTAAATTAAATATCCACCTCCTACCTCCTGCCCTCCCCTCGGATGCCGTCCCTCCCCCTTCCGTTCACCGCATCCACCCCTGTCCCCTTCTCTCTTCTCTTCACTCTCTTCGCCCATCCAGGCTGACCCCACTCCTCTCTCCCTCTCACGTCCTCCTACCACTACTCACGCCTCTTTAATTCCGCGCCCCACTCCAGCACGCCCCTGACCCCCGCGGCGCTTTCCCAGGGCCGGCTTGCACTTAATACCTCCATTTTCTCCCTTCTTTCCGTACTCCCGCCTGGTCCCTGCACCCGGTCGCCCCTTCTGGTGCCCTCTCTGTCACCCATACCTCCGTGTTTCCTCTTCTTTCATCATTCTCACAATTCTCTTTTGTCCTTCTATCTTTCTATTTCCCCCTCCCTAAATCCTTTACTCCCAAGCACACGACCAGTGTAGCAAGGGTGTCGAATTCTGTGATTATTAACGCAAAAGTTGTAGTCTTCGCTGCCGCGGTCACTTCAGGATTCTGGAGATTTACCCTGTGCAGTCTTGCATTTCCCCCGTCATATTTAGGTTCTGACAAACCCCTTCACCTCTGCTTCTGCCAAGGCACCAGTTCATACGTTTATCTCTTCTTTATACTTTGAGATCGTTTTCACCTCCGTCCATCGACTTTATTCCCTCTTTGGCTTTCCTCTTTAGTTCATCTGATTCTTTTCCTCCTTTTGCGTATTCCGTTGCATTTCGTTGTTTTGCGTATTCCGTATTGCGTTGAGGACGGACAAAGCGAAGGTCCGTCGAGTTCGTTGTGCTTAATTTGGTGCATTTTACAGAAGACTTCCATTTTTATTCCTTCCTTCACAAAATTCATTAATTTAAGAAAATAATTTCGCACTTCTACGTAATCATTGACCTTGTAGCTATGCAAAATCGGAAGTAAAATGCTTCAGCACTTTATGCCCTATGGTATAAATGGATCTCCATCCTATGTACAAATTACGATACTTTGAGTCACACACGAACATTTCACAATATAAACAGGTAGGAATAGGTGGGTATAACTTACCCCTAATAATATGGCTAAATATGGTTCGAAATCTGTCGTCGAAGGAAACTTTCACTCATCCATCTTTCACTTTACAGTTAAACACGATCATTCAATATGAGACTAACCACCTACTAATTGATTATATGGTTTTTATTACGGATTTGCCCTAATGTATGGAATGAAATAGTCGATAATGTGCAGTCCTCTATAGATATGCGAATCAACTACCAAATGTAACACTTACGTGTATGTTACAGTGATGTTTAAAATCTGTTCTTGTTTCGAATCTGGTTATGAATTAGTTTTATGCTGTATAAATATATTTAACTGTCTCAGTGGCCATTAATTCGCAAAATGTACTGGGTGATTGCATCAGGTGGCACTTTGGTACCCCTAAAGGTATTTTATACGGTCGGAGGCATTTTATTTAGAGTTAGATACTTGCACATTATGAGGGATGTAATCAGGAAAACAGAAAATGACAAAGTTCTAAAAAATAATGTCGGTTTTCTTTGCCCAAGATTCCATTCGTACACGTTCCCTCCGCTTAATACGCAACGGGTTATCTAAAAGTTTGAAGTGCAAATCTAATTTCAAATTAAGAAATACGGAAGTGCTCCATTTCTTTTTTTATACGTTATGAATAGTGTTCCTGAATTCACCTCTTATATTATTCTCAGTTTATTTACGTGAAAACCTCTTGATTCTATTAAGTTCAAAGTACATTTTTTTCTATTTTTCTTGACTCAGTTATTTACTTTTAGGTTCAGTCCCTGTTTCATCATAGTAACTTATAAGAGAGAAGGTAACATAATAAAATAGATGGCGACACATGCATATCATATGGAGATTGTACAGGAGGGAGGGAAAATGGCGAACGAAAGAATGAATAATTTAAGTCAGAACCCTAATCCATCACTTTCAGAAGTGAATTTTTATTATGAAATGAAAATTTCATGAAAATACTCATAACGCTGAAAATGTCTCTATTTATTGATATTGAACCTTGGCTAAAGCAAAACCTTTCACTTTTACCCACGTTCAAAAGTAACGAGACCCTTTTTGGGACAAATATGCCACACCTGGTGACCTACGATCGGTGAAAGGGTAAAATTCGTGATTCTAATGTCATAAATTTTATTCCACACGTACTATATGTATTATATGATACACACCATCTCGCAGTCGTTGAAGCATTTTCCTTACAAATTATCAACAATTGATCATTTTTACTGCCTTACACTGATCGTCGATCCAATTATTTTAGCCAACGGTCCAGTATGAGAAAGGACCTTCACTTAGAAAGCACACTGGTTATCCTAATGTGGGTTGTACATGCTTACTAAGTCTTTTCTCCTTCTCCTATCTTCTCCCTGATCCCTTTCATTGAATACTTGGTCTAATCCTTTCCTTAATGGGGGTTTCCCAGCCATTCCTTGACTTGGCATGTCCCTTTGGCAGCTCGCATGGGTGTACGAGTATGAATAGTGGACGCCACGTAGGTTTGACGACGATGAGGCCAGCCCAGCCGCACCAAACAAGGGCGTGCAGGTGCAGGCCCTCCGTGAAGCGCGCGCCCTGACATTGGGGCGGACAGCAATAATGACGTCCGAGGTAGATCGGCTCGTGTACAGCTCGCTGCTTTCCCATCCCTGGGGAGCCCGACGCAATGCCCTTCGGTGGCAGCGTTTTTAATGGATATCCTCGTCCCGATGTCCCAGAGGAAACCCCTACTGTACACGTGGCTGCATTAAAGTGCACACCCGATTAAAATGGGAATCGAACGTTTCGACCTCATGTCTCCGTCGTTTGCGGAGAATGTGACGAAGTCATGGCCCCGTTTCACCAAACTGTGGTTTATGCCCAAACGCAAGGTCGGTTCTAATGGTGCGACCAGCACGTAGCTTAGGAAATCGCAGCTTGGAGTGACGGTTACTTTGATGTATGTTCGAAATCAGTTCTGCTACTACTTGACTAAGATCGTCTTCTTAATCGGGGGCGGGGGGAGGGGTGAAGGGAAAAATAAATTTCGTTACGAGAGATTCTGTGCAATTAAATATTTTTCAAATAAAATCAACTGAAATTCTATTCTCCGAACGGATTTTCGTGTGATTGTGACGTTCCATTGTATTTCGCTATGTTGGTTTGTGAGTCAGGGTTTTCCTTGCTTCAGGAGCGATGGAATTATGCTCCTTCTAGGGTGTATAGGAGGTTATGAGAGGTAATTCATACAATCTTTGCTGTGGTTATCACAACATGACAGGAAAAAGTGTTGGGCTAAATAAATAATGCAATATGAGAATAGTTTTACTCATACTTAATAACTGTGCGGCAGCATAGTACATATCAGTAGTAATGTCAGTAATTTGGTGTATTCTCGAAATAAATAGGGATACCTTCCATAGGCTGAATCATAATTAGGTACCTTCCATAGACTGAATCGTAATTGGACGTTGGAATGCTCCTATGCAAGGCCTATGAGGCCCCATGATTTAATTACATGATTTAAAATTTGTATTACAAAATAATGAAGAATATATATCAGTAAAAAGTAATGAAAACTTAAGTCGTGCAATTACATCGTTCATAGTAATGAGATCTATATTTATGCAATAATTCTGACACACCACTCTTTTTCTCTCCGAATATCAGATCCATCACTCGTCGAAAATACATTTAAAAGTAAATCTATTGACTAAAACATAACGGAAGATACAAAGTCACATCACGAATCTCTTTTCTGTAGACCCATAGGAGAAACTCTCATACAGGAACTTCCATCATTCGGCGCTCTTCGGCATCTAGAGCGCCATCTTTTCCTCGTCCCTACACGTCCAACATAAACTCCTTTCCCCACATTCAACCAAATTGACACTGTAGAACCAAATAATTCAACTAAAAAATTCCTTAGACTTTCTTAGCTTGGTAAATCCATGTGCATGCCAATAGAAGATGAAATCTCGCTTGCCTCGATGTTCAGATTTGTCATCTTGCAAGAATCCTTTGCGCATTTTATCTCGGGGCATTTTTTATTCTGGCTATCCTCGGCTAAAGTTACAGTAAGATTTAATTCAGAATATTTGCGAAAAAAGAGTAAGCATTGGATTTATTTACTCACATCTATTTTAAAGCTCGTATCTATTTGGATGTATATATATTCTACTTGAAATGTGAACAGCACCTGAATTGACAATTATTGTTTATAATAGTTTTTTTGGGTAAATATAGCCAAACCTTGTTTTCCGATAAAGCAAATTGGCAGCTCGGACAAAAAACACTCGTTGGCTAGTAGATAATGGAAGAGCTTGTTCACTTTTTTGTAATGATCAATAAAATGAAATCAATGCCCACATTATTTTCCAAATGGATTCGAAGCCGAAATGGTGAACATTTAGAAAAATTTCATATCTAAACTTTGTACGATAGACAATGAGAAGTTTTCGTGATGCATGGTAAATGATTACTGTTAGATAGCGTCCAAAATCTATTTTTAATAGATTGATTAACTTTGAAAATGTATGTATTGGATATTATTATGCTTAAACGAGTCATAGTTTAAAGTTTACTCACGCACTACGTTAAATCACCTTTTTATTTACCATATCATTTTTAATTCTGTGATTTTTTCCTTATAGCATAGCCATCTATTGTATATTCTTTCTTCATATTTCCCCACAGCTAAATCCTCCAAATATTTTCCAAACAATCTATTTTGGCCTTTCTTTGAGGCATTTCCTCTTAGTTGTCACTACCGCTGTGGACGTTTCTTGGCCGTTTGGTCTTAAGAAAAATATTTTTATACTGAGAACTAATTTTAATGCTCAATAAGTCAGTCTCTAACTGTAGGAATAGATAAGGTAGAATTTCCAAATCACCGGGGATATAATGACTAAGTAATTGAAAAGCATACATTTGAACACAAGGCAAACAATATGCCTAATTAATAAAATGTCTCCACGTAATTCAAACTAATAGATATTCGCAGAATGATATTAGGATACGTAAGAAGTAAATAGGAGCCAATTTTCTGCAGATTAGCAAAGAGATATATGGTGCAATTAAAAAAAGGATTAATACGTAAATAAAGTCCTAAGGCAGCGGAGTCAAGCTCTTTAATTTTTTCGACTTCATATTTAGAATCTAATTTTTGTTCTTATCAGTGCTCAAGGAAGATAATAAATATCAGTCGCATCTCACTATTCCACACAACAAATTACAAATTCGGTCAACAAAATTCGTATATTCTTTAATAATCACATCTATAATTTTTGTTAATAAGAACTTAGTATATTTCTGATGGAAAATTTTAAAAGAAACAAGTCATTCACCTCTTTATTTTGTGTTTTAAGTGTTATATTTTATTTTATCATGGAGTGTTGCGATCTGTAGCATGTAAACTCAATCCATGAAGTCGAAATTGCAGATTTAAAATAAAATAAAAAGCGCCATGGAACGCTGCACAAGTCAATTATCGTTCATTTCTGAGTTTCAGGAAGTAGGAATTAGATTAGGATGGAGTGATTGAGAGTCTTATATTTAATTCAGGCAGTGATAGCGCTACATATGTGAAGTAACCAAAAACAGCTTTCCCAAAGTATCCTCTTAGAGAAGTACTTTCGCATCTCTCCATCTTCACCTTTCACTCTAGTCCTTCCGCCTCATCACCTAAGGCCCTTCCTCGTGCGGAGGAAGGCCCTGTTATTAGCAGTCCATGGCGCACCCGTTATCCCTACAGTTTAGCCAAGCGAAGGTAATCAAAGCGCCTCTCCACCACTCTGTATTCCTTTGGATGACCTGAAATTCGTGCAAATTTTCACTTAATTAATATGACAAAGTTACTTCACATCCTGACTCTTGACTACAGATGCAGGAGTTAGTTTATAATTACAGTGATTCCCACAAATTGCAAAGAAACGGGTGGACGGGAAATACTTGAGTCACGTTCACAAATAAACTTAGAATTTTAAACGTGAACTTGCTCCACAGCAAAATAGAATCGTTTGCAGTCACCGTGGTGGATTACCCTTTTTTGGAATTTTCAAACTAAACAGCTATTTGATAGATGCGGAAGAGTAATTAATAGTATTGTACACTTTGTTTACTCCAAACTGGAAGCTATGCGATACTGTATTTATCTCCAGTATTATCAAACTTTCTGAAACTTTCACTTTAGTTCAGGCGAAGGGTTGGCAGGACTTCTCTCAAGCGACTTATCTCATTGGAGGAGAAGAATTATCTCGTCACGAAAATCCTAGAAGTCACTTTCAACTCAGAGAGGGCGAATTGCATTACTTATTCGGAAAGTTATGAGGAGGTGCTGATTTCTTTGTCGGTTTGTGTACAGGTATGAAAGCATAGGTTAAGCCGATCGTGGTCACTTAAATATACGGGAAGCATGAGGTCTGAAGGATGTGAAAAGCCTTCCCCCGAATAGGGCTCCCTACTAAATCGAGGATTCGTCGCGGCTCTCCAGAAATTTTACAATATTCCTGGAATTCCCTTCGCTACCGTGACTACCCGCATTTACTCAGCAATATTTAGTCGTCCCGCGTGGACAGTGTCCTGCTTTTTTAATTTTTTTCACTGTCAAGATATTGAAAAAACGAATATTTTCTTGGCGTGTGATAACATTTTCATCAAAACTTTACGGTATAAATATGGTTGTTTATTTGATAACGCGAAGTTAGAGCTTCCGTTTTTTTTGACTTAGTACAAAATTAAACAATCTGGCTCTTCCATAACATTGGCGACACGCTATAACACAAATCATCAGCTTTGTTGCGGCATACATCTACATGATTCAGGCTCTGCTTACAATACATTTCCGGTCTTCTCTGGTTTATATTTTATTTCCAGAAACATCATAGAAATTTTACAGAATAATGCCTAGGCTGCGTTGTGGTCTCGTGCTGCCACCCCCTGACAGAGAGGAAGCCGATTTGACATTAAACGGATGCCAAATGTCTTATGAAGGAAATTAAGAACAATGTCGGCGCCGTGTGGATGAGCACCATCCCACAGGAACCACTCCGTAACCGTTGGTAGACGTTGCCAAGAGTTGACAAGCTCTTTGTCTCCGAGAAAAGCAAAACAACTTTCAATCTCTGCCCAACAGTCGGCAATCTATTGTCCGCCATCTTGTAAACAACCATGAAAGAACATTGATCTGTGAGCTTCCTAGATCTCGTTGCTATATCCATACTTCTTCTGGGATTATCGCCTCGCTTGTTGTTTTCCGTGGCAACAGTTTCGTTCATTCTCCTAGACTTGATGCCATGATACTTCCAATTTTGCCTACGCAAAGACGCTCGTAGGGGAGGGAGTGGGACTACTGCCTCCTGGAGTGACACATAAAATGGTGAACTCCGTATTGGGATGATTTCAGCTTGAAAGAACATTGTTTGTTATAGTCATTTCACGGTAATGCCCTTTGGTGCCATGTAACATAATTTAAATAGGGAAGAGCATTAACTCACGCAGTTCCAATTCCATTATTTTTTTGGGAGAGTTGAATGACATTTTGCGGGCCACTCTCTATTCATAATTACACATAGGAGTTACGTATTAACGTATTTAGCTCGGAGTCCACCAGACTCCTCCAAAGGAGCTCCACGGTCAAGCAGATGATCTTATGAAATAAAAATGTTTGGACGAATCAAGATCTTCTGTTTTTATAAAATTATACCACCCATTTCACAGTGATCTATCAATTATTTACAGTGGTATGATGGTTAAGATAGGTTTTCGATGGACTAAAAGGCTAGGGGCTAAAGATCCCAGGGACTAAGCACTGTTATACTTCGAATGCCAGTCTAGTCCGGAACTAAAAACCATACATGATGCTAAGCTTTCCACCTCCCTCCATTCCTTCCAACGTTCCTATTTACCATTTAGTTCTTTTACTCAACAGTCTCCCCTTGATCACAGTCTTCATCTTGCATAGCCATCCAAGTCTGCCTTCTTTGAATTACTCCCACCAATATTTTCTCTTCCCATACAATTCCTAGCACTTCTTCCTTTCCGCCCATGTTAATTAGCCTGAAGTATCACGCTCCCCAGTCGTACAAAATAGCACTCCAAATCGAAATATTTACTACTATTTTAAACATATCCACACACTCATATAAAAACATACCCACAGTAATCAACCTGAAGGTTGGTTTGGTAGGTGATGGTAGAGTTCACCCAGTACAAAGCCCGACGGCGTGTGAAATTCAGACATTAGGGTAGGGGGGCCAGTTACTTTCCCTGGAACACATATAAATACAAGCAAAATACATATATAGAAATACATAAAAAAACACAACCACAGGAGCAGCGAGAAAGGCGGAATCGAGCAGATCACGGATGCAAAAATATTTCCTTGACTGGAACCTGCACCACCGGTCTTTCAACTTGCCGGGCCGATGCTCTTTAGAGGATGGAGCATAAAGGCCCACGGCCCGGCAAGTCGAAAGATCCTTCGTTCAAGTCCCAGTCGAGGAAGAATTTTGGCGCTCGGGAACTGCTTGATTTCCCTTCCCCTGTTCTTTTATATGTTTTCCAATCCCTTTTCCTTATACCCATTTCCATGGGAATGAATGAATGTGTATGCATATATATATATATATATATATATATATATATATATATATATATATATATATATATATATATATATATATATATATAGTTAACAACATCGTGATAAAGAGTTTTTTTACGCTCTGAAGGTATCGCAGTGTTTCCCAACAACGGACCCGATATGCCTTCCGGAATCAACTCGCCATCGGTTGGCAACCCTTCTCCCCGACCCAGACGCCGGATGTCGTGCTTTGGATACGGTTTTCTCGTGTTCGATCCCTTCTGCTCGAACCCTTCGGAGGCGAACGAAATCAAGCGGAGACGACGATGTGAGGATAACTCCGTAAGCGTGCTCCTTAAAGGAGAGGAGATGAAAGCATTTTCGATTTCTGGTAGGGAGAAGGGTGAGGGTAAGGGGACAGGGAGAAATGCGAACTGTCCGGCCATCGCTCTTTTTGAAAAATATCCTATCCACTCCCTCCACCCACAGCCCGGTCACCGTCGCCATCCCGCCATTCTCGCCTGCATCCCCACCCCCATCCTCCCTCCCTCGGATGGCGCCCTTGTCAGGCCAAGCTGGCGCCGGACGGGATGGGGCCAGGAGCCGCCCGACCGCTCGCCGTCCATCCTCCCTCCCTCCCCCAAACTCACGTCCCTCTCTCCCGCGCCGCCCATCTCCCGCCCTCTCTCCCTCCAATCGTGGAGCTGTACGTCTCCTTTCATTCACCCGCAACTCCCACCCCACTCTCACTCTCTCCCATTTTTCTCACCACTGTCAACCTTTCGTGAAATAGAATAGTTTTTTTTTTTAACGGAGCTTTGTTCATGTTAAACGTTAATCTCAAAAGAGAATTTCAGGAAGGATGCCCTCTCTGAAAAGTGTGAATCAAAATTGTAATCCGAGAAAAAAGTGGGCAGTAAAAATTTCACGCACGCCGTCCTGTGATGAAAGGATGTCGGTGAGTTGTTCAGATGCAGGGTGCTCATTATTGTCCAAAGCCGTACTCTATTTAGGATTGTTTTAAAATAAATGTCTCTCGCCAAAATTTCTTGACTTATGGATTGAAAACAATCT
>NW_027287095.1:54505512-54789983 GCF_022747635.1 Hetaerina americana | reverse complement strand
TTTCCCGGCCTCCTGATCTCCATACGGTGGATGTTCTACGGCCCTCACGCTCCCCGGATCTGAGGCCGTGATTTTTTTTTCTTTGAGGATATCTCAAAGCTGAGGGTCACAAAGTTTGACCAAGGACCTTGGAAGCTCTTAAGGAAGAAACTAAAGATGTCATCGCTGGAATAACGCAAGATATGCTGAGAAGAGTTTTCGAAAACTTTTTTGGACGAATCAGCATGTGCATCGCCCACCAGGTTCGTCACCTGGACGAAATTATTTTCAAAGCCTCCTGAAAATAAAATGTCATTGGGTGCAGTTTTCAGAAATAAAAACCTTTTTGAATTATCTTGGTTCATTTTTTTACAATTCACTCGTCAAAAAAGGAGTCCATTTTGCCCCACCCTGTGTGTGTGTGTGTGTGTGTACACACACATTCAAAGAAAATATTCATGAAAGTGAAATAAATATAGTCTCATGCTCAACGCTGAGACAATGGCACAACACAAAAAAAGAGGAAATTTTGTTTTTCGAATAATTCGGTTGCACAACCAATTCCTTTTTCGAATAAACATTGGCAATAATACAGCAGTAATAAATATTATTAATAGTAGTATGACCGGAAAGAAGAAGACTCAGAGCACGGGAGATGGGCAAGAGGGGAGGCAAAGTGCAGGAGAAGGGGAGGGGAGTGGGGTTGTTTCGAGGGGCGAGTGTTAGGACGGAGCGTCGACGGGAAGTGAGAGGGTACTCCCGAGAGTGCAAGGTTCAAGCCTAACTCCGAGCATGCTCCTAGGAGCCAAAAATCATACCGCCTCCAGGGCTTTGACTTTTAATAGTGCGTCTAAGGGGAGACAGATACGAGAATTGAGACATTAAAACATTTATTGAAAGATTGTGAAGGAAGGAGTGTTTCGGAAAGGGAAGAGAGGCGGATGCGGAAAAAGAGTTTCAGGAAGCTCTGTGACTTCTTATGCGGATGTTGAGGGGTGTGGTTCATTACCCAACGTAAAAAGGGCAGTTTAAATTCAGCTGGTGAATTATACTTCATTAGGGAATGATGGATGGGAGAGCATTGATGATTTATGAAGGGAGGGAAGGGACCTTGAAGAGAGAAAAAGTTTTCCATTTTCGGTCAATTGCAAGGCGTCGGTGCAGATTTGTTGGTGGCGGAGGATTTAGATAAGGATTTGGTGGATTTCATTAAGCCAGATAGATTGGCGGGTAGTTCGAAAGTGACAAAGGGGCATTTAGGTAACAGGTTAGCTTTTGTTTTGTAGTTGGTCAGAATGGGGTAAAGGATATATTAGATAAGTTCTCTAAAGACACACACGTTTACGAGGTTTTCTTAATCGGGTTAATATACATAAAAAGAGTTTAGCTCATTTTCATCTCGATCTGTATGGAAAAGTAAATTACCTATATGCTTACATTTATTAGCCATTCCAATGTTATCATTCGCCTCCGGGATCGTTGGGGAAAATCGTGGAAATTCTCCCAAACTCAGCATACAAGACAATCAAGCCAAAAAAAACTCAGAAGAGTTACAAGGTTTACTTAGACACAAATGTTCTATTTTTATCCTTTTAAGAACCTTGGGATAAAAAGTTTCACAGTTCACTCACGTGGCAATTTCCCGTAGAATAAAGGAAACCCTCCCGGAAATTCCCATCCGCGTGGATATCTCCCGGAATCAACTCTCTCGGGAGTTGGCAGCCGCATTCGCGACTGAAGGTGGCCCAGTCAACGATTGCAATTTCTTGGCTTGGAGGAAGGAACACGGAACGAAGGTGGCCCGAGACGACACCACTCCCGCATCGCCGTCTATCTCTCGCCATCTTTTTTTTTATTCTTAAGGCTAAAGAAGGATCTTATCTCCCGGGGGAGGCGACAGTAAAACGCCCACCCACCCTCCCCCTTCCCCGCGCGCCCTCATCGTCACGTAATCGGCCCCAGACACCGTCCTGCGCCCCTCCCCTCTCACCCGCCCCTTTATTCCCGACCCCCGCGTCAACCGGCGGTGCTGCTCTGCGGCAGAGTACACCTCCGCGCGCCATCCCTGATTGAGCCCTGCCCTCCTCCCTTGGCTGGGAAGAGGGGGGAGGGTCACTGGGCCAGCGGGACGTCACGTGAATCTCCCCTCCCTCCACAACTCGCGCTTGCCTCCAGGCGTCTTTTAGGGCACCCATAACGACCGACTGACATGAAAAGAAGAGAGGATGGCGGCCAAAGGTTTCACCAATTCCAGCAGGAATCGACCAGCTACGCCATATTCAAGCGTACCAAAAGTGATCCGTCGGAATGATGCAACGCGAATTGCCCGGGCGTGGGCGGAGGAGTATGCGAATCTGCGACGAGGATATTCTTTTCACACCGCGTGGACGAGCAAAATGTACCATCTACAAGTTATACCTGCGGAACCCGCGGATGTCGTATGAAAGGAACTCCCGTTTCGTCGACAGAATCACGGTGAAATACACAAATTATGATATATCATTTTCCACCTCCACTTTTTCACATGTAATGTAAAAGTGGAGGTGTGATTCTGCGTCGGTCAGACTTTGCCTTGAATGGACGATAAATAATTTGGGACCCCACACGGTAGAACCTAATTTCGGAACTGAACGACGAGGGGAAAAACGTTCGGCAAAAAATCTTTATGAACGAAAAAAGACCGTAATACTTATTGGACATCCTGTGTTGGGGGATACCTGAAGCACGAAGGTTGCGTGCACCATTTTCTGCACTAGAAAAGTGTAATTCGCGTGTATTTCACGCCATAACAGAGGAAATAATTCTAGCCACGCACTACATTAGTAGGCAAGAAAACAACGAGACATTAGGGAAATTGAACGTCGGAAAGGCTGATATGAGACATCCATTTTCCATCGTAAACCGATGATTACACCAGTACAAAAAACATGACCATCGACAATCACGGAAGGAGTTTACGTAACGCGAAAAAATAAATACACGCTGGCATACAGGTATTATTGACGTGTATTATTCTTTTTAATTGCGCTGAAGTATAAAGTGCGTGTAATTATGTTTACCTCTTTAGACAAATACATTTTCCTGAAAGAGTACTTTTATTTTTTTATTTAAAATTGCGTGTAATGACGAACGTTCAATTGATAGAGAATACTGGATTCTATCCTCTGGATATCACTGGCCACCGCAACATATTTTCCAAGCACGCGGGTCATACTGCGTGGGAACCATTGTTATTATTATTCTAAATGGCAATCAATTGTTTAACGTACTAGGTAGTGGACAAATAAAACTAGGTTGGACGGAGAATCACTGCACCATTTTTTTAGTGCTTGCTGCACAAATGGTATTTTTCGCATTTTTCTCGTAAAATCTTAGATGCTATTTTAAACGGAAGATTATTCATTCTGCAGGTCTACGCGGAGTGAAGCAATTTCTTTCTTTTAAGGTTTCCGCGGGTTTCACTTTGTAGGCAAAGTTTTGCCGCTTTCGTCTTCTACAGGACAGACGCCTTATCTACCGTCCGCCATGTACACCATCGCGATGTAAACTTGGGAAGAAGAATTAATTCCCACCGCTGCAGAGTAAAACTAAAACTTAAAAGATAGTCAATCTTGTCTAATAATCCGGAGTTTCGGAGCGCAGGTATTGCAACACTGCCTTGGACTAATATAGCCGTGCTTTTAGTGTTGAATTTTCCCTTCCCTGGTGGGAATGGCGTCCTTCGGATCCGTCTGGCTCATGTTTAATCGGTTTACGACAATGCTCTCCGCCGGAGCGGATAATCATAATTAAGACTTACCATAAACTTTACCCTGAAATCCACTCGGTTTTGTTTATTTTCATTTCCTCTAATCTAAAAGTCTAATGAATAGCAACTTTTTTAATGAATCGACCCGAGTTTATGAACTCGTAAATTGGGATTTTCCCTGATGACTACCGTAATTCGGGAGAATGATTACCCTTCGAGAAACTTTAAAAAAAATAATGCATAAAATAAACCGAAAAAATGTTTGCTACATAGCCAGTGTTCATAGGCGATATTTTCCCCAGATTATCAGTCGAGTGGGATTATTTTCAATGCTCTCAACACAAAAGTTGTTATAATTAGTAAGCAAATATTTACATGAGAAAGAGGAAGTACGAAACGCACAGAAAACTATCTAAAAGCATTTTACTCACAATTGTGGTCCACGATACAGGTGATTTTGTCCTAAAAGAAATTAGCCACCAACCATAATTGAAAACACTAATGGTATATTTTTTCAAATCTGAGTAGAGATTATGCACAAATTGGGATGAAAAAATATACGAAAATTGAAGTTGGTAATTAAATTTTGGTTTGAGAAACATGCTCAGAAATAATGCTACAAATATTTCTTTCCGCTTTAAAAAACTCGAGAGCCCAACGAGCCATGAAATTAATGGACCTTAGATTTTAAGAACGACATATTTGCTCCAAGAGAACGGTGGTTCATTTCTTCCAGCAAAATGGCGATATCCGGGGGGAACCCCAGAGCTAATGCGATCGCTCAGTGGCAATGGTGGAATCAGAGAGGGTGCAATAAGGGGATCCCTTCGGTCTTATGAATTAATCCTCCGATGGCGGGAAATCTTATATCCAACATTCTTTTAGTCGACCACTGGAAAACAATTATTTCCGGGAATTTTTTCTTGGTGAAAGAATTGAACGTTTAACTACGTACTAAAGAGTTTGAGGATTGCCAAACCCCACACACAAGGGGAGGAGTCAGCAACGAACGTGCAGACAGATGACGAATAACACACCAAACTTGGATCGATAATTAAACAACGTTTTTACAGAATTAATAATAAACGAGCAAGTTTGCAGAGAAGTAGTATAGAGCGAGATGGAGAGAAGCAATAGGAATCATGATAAGGAAAGTGAAAATAAGAAGGCTTTGGGGCATTATGGACTTGGTAACAATGCTGGATCCAGGGGGGTGTCAAAGGAGGCCATGCTCCCCCTCTACATGAGAAAACATAAATTATTTACACATCGCCAAGCACTCACAAAACCGAATAGATATAAATGTTACAAAACTGTTAAATTTCAGTCTGAGTGGTTTCCGTCTTCTCCCTGCATCCTCCGAAATTCGATCCTGTATCCGCGCCTTGTGAGTACAAAACGGATCATAAGTCGATACGAATTTGTTTGTGCCGTAATGGAATAGAAATAGAAGATAAGGCAATGCGATAAATACGGCAAGACAAATACTTAGACCAAGGAAAGAGTATAATCGACAGAAAACTTATCAGGGAATAGAGGAGAAAGTCACCATCACGTATTCTTGGAGGGCGGCATTCAATCAACCTTCGGATTGTTATACCTTTAATTGAAGGGTTCGGAAGGCAAGATGATGGTAGGTCATAATTGCACGTTTAATGACCCTTCAAAATATACCCTGCCGTTGTTAGATACTACAATGCGTAATGATGTGGGGGAAATCTTAAAGAGGTCAGCTTTAAAAATGGAATAATGAAAATAAACAGTCAACCAATCTTAGGATTTGAATACTGATGAAGACTCTGCTTCGACAAACGCATGAAGCTAATTAAAGGAAAGCCGCTAGAACAGAAAAAGAGACCGACTTAAAATTAAATAGGTCAACTGACTGCTCGTAAGCATGGTTTCAGGAATTTTTCTTGATTTCAATACCCCGGACGGCATTGTTTAAACCTAGGAGGCAGGGACAGGTGGAACATTAGAATTCGATGCCTCGATGATGTCTAGACCTGACCTATGAGTGCGACCCATGGCTACGGACTCTGGGTCACTAGTCTCTCGGCCACTTCGGGCCCACTTCCCATCGCAAGCTCTCCCACACTATAAAAAATTGTGGCTATTTATAATGGAGGAGAGATGACGGCACGGCTGATAAACCGCCTAGCCGTCGAGTTCTGTGTTTCATTCGCACTCCCATTCCTCTCGGCCAATCTCATCTTCACCAGCCATCCTGTCGAAGAGAAGGGTGCAGGACGCACAGCACAGAGTCGAGGTGGGCTGAGGAAGGAATCCGGTCGGTCTCTTCATCTTCCGTCGCAAAACTGAACCCACGCCGCCAGCCCAGATAAGTAATTTAGTTTCCGAGACATATTGAGGTAAAATGAGGGAGTGAGAATCAGACATCTATTGTGCAGAGTAAAATATGTGATTCATCGATATATTGTGAAAAATATCGAGAAGTATTTTCTTTTAATTCATTTGATGTAGTTTAAGAGTCGTCGAAATAATACTTGGGATGTGTCATTTCGATGTGCGCCGAAATCAAGACTTTAGCATTTTCAAAAATAAACTACCGAAGTACACTACTCCGGGCCATAATTCACATTATTTAGCGGATTCCTTCATCATTAAATTTATGGTTGAGCACAAACGTTCCCATAATGCTTCAAATATACCCTCACCAAAACTATAATCGTCAATTATTCGACTAACAAGCAATCATTTACATCGATTTGTTTTGCAAATTATACCTAATATGAAAATAAATAAAATTACGTCTATTCTATTCCTGTACAAGTATTTGTGCTTATAAATCTGTACGAAAAACATCCGTATCCAGAAAAGATAATTTATAGGGTAAATTTTACGAAAAAAAGATGTAATTAAAAGCCTATTTATGATATTTTTCAGAATGTTACTAGAGTATAACTCTCCAGAGTTTACCATGCATAGGAAAATGGGTGGTCATCTGGAAATGAATAAAACGAAGGGAAATACGAGGACAACATTAGGGTTTTGCGATCAACGAATTGAGACAGAACGGTTGAAGTAATAAGAATGATTATATTCATTAAAACAAAAAAATTGCAAGATGGATATATTCTTATTAACACAATCTTATAACATACGTAATAATTCAAGAAGTAAGCTGAAAATAAAATGAGTACCGAGGGCAGCAAGCGAAAAGTAATTCGAAAAGTAGATGGAGAAAAAGGGAATGGAAATTGATTGGACAATTCCTGAGGCACGATTGCTCACTGAAAACCATGACTGAGGGAAACAAAGAGGAGAAGAATTAGGAAGTACGGTAAAGGATGAACTACGCGAAGCAGGCGATAGGAAATATCGGTCCAAGTATGTGAACCATAAAAACGATCAAGTTGATACGAGAAGACATCGCATTCATAACGCACAGCGTATTTTTCACTTGGGACAAAATAGACGAACGAGATGAAATATTTATTTACATGGGTATGTTGGTCGATTTTTCATCAATCCTTTACATTCTTCGAGAACAACGTAAGTATACGGCTGCATCGATGCCTATGAAATGTTACATACAATGTTTGTATAAAAATTATTGGTAACAATTTAATCCTGAGATTGCACGCGTACCCTGGATGACCTTTCGGAATCCGCCTACCAGGGAGCCTTCGAGTCGTAGAAAAGCCGCTGGCAAAAGTGCATCGACGCTAAAGGGATGTACTTTGAAGAATTTTGCATCAATGCAGCAACATCTGAAATAAATCCATTTTTCCGAACCTTTTCCCGATACTTTATGCACAAGCCATGCATATCGCCTATCAACATCAATTTCACTAGCATATTTTATTAATCTCGAATCGAAATTGGAAATGAAATATCGCACGGCCCACGATTACACAATCATCTCTTGATCCGATACATATGTGGCATCGGCTGTCGACTCAACATCAGTTTTGATGCCTCGAAAAAGCGTAGAACAATGGAGAAAAGGGTTAATATTCAAGAGAAGGAAAAAAAGGGAGGTGGAGTTTTATTCCCAAAATACGCCTGGCAACCGACTAAACCGCACATCAAGTCACGCGGGGACCGTGGGCCGCCACTGTGGCGGGGACATTAATTTTTTTCCGCCATTCAATACGCTGCCGACGGATGCAGGAGTCGCGAAAAGCATTGCGAAAGACGTCGAATTGGACATTTCCTCTGTCCCAAAGGGAGACAGACGTATGCATGAAAGGGGGCGGGACGTCGGGAGGCCGGAGGATGCAATTGTCGCGAGAGCTTTGGGGGACGTGGTTTAAAAAAAAGGAATAAAGGAGGCTGCACGCGGAGCGCAAATTGCTCCATTGTCATTTGCGTAAGCAGGCTTCTGCACATCAAGCGCTCCACTCTCGCCGATTTAATCCACGCACGGGAATCCAATTCGCCTGGATTCCTGGTTTAATTCTTCGCGGGACGCCCGAGATTCTAGGCTTTCTTTGACTAGATTGATTTTTTGCACGTCAAAAGCTATTGGCAAGGTTTTTAACTTTGATGCGAATATGAATGACTTCGCCAGCGGCGTCGTGAATGAAATCGTGCGTTCCTAACATGAAGAACTCCCACATTAGCGCAACTCTATGCTGTCGATATGTACAAAATTGGAACACGAAAAAGAAACTTTTTATACGATAGGCTTTGTTTTAATGACATATTATTAATGTTTCACAGTCTAAAATCTACGAATAAATGAGGAATAATCCATATGTGATACAATACAAAAATGATCACCTCATAAACACAAAATAAACAATATTTAACTCCTTACACACTCTAGAGCTCTAATATCCGATGAAAATAATCTATACTGATGTCGTACATCATTTCTACCAATGCAGAGAATCCTTGATCATGAACATTAAATTATCTCGGTCTCCCCTTTCGGAAGAACTCTCTTATGCTGTACAACGCAGAAAAACTCATTCAATTTTCTTTCCCGATGGGCCTCGATTATAGTTAAAGACATTAGATGAAAAAGGGTATGCAAAAGACACAATATGAAGAAAATCAGAAAGATACGGTATTTCAGGGTGAGGTTATGGGTGAAATGTTAAAAAATATGCGAAGTTCAGCTGGCGTCACACTTTATCAACGTCCATTCTAAAATTCGCCACCTTCGAAACTATGGCTGTTCTTCTTAAAATTTACTATTGTTCACCTATACGAGGGATGGATAATTATTTTCGTACAAAGGCCGTTTGAGTGAATTAATCTTAACTGGCAACCAATATGCAATGCAGCGAGAATGAACTTTGAGGGGCAGAAGAAAGTATTTATCTCCTAGTGAGACGTCTAGTGGCTCTCAGTTGACCGGAATAAATTGCTGTGAGAGTCACCACCACCTCTTAAATTACATGAGTCAAACATAAATAAGCCCGACTAAGGCCAGTTACAGGCCAAAAGGACGTGTTTACGCCCTTTTCGAGGGAAAAATGCAAAGGGGATGACCTACGAAAAGGGAACAATTCAAAATGCTTTTCTTCTCTGCCATCTACTGGCGACAGGTAAACGACTGTGAAATTAAGTTTCCTCACCCATGGGGAATCACTCTCATTAACTCCAGCTGGAATGATTATGTCACGGTCCCGCTCATCAAAAGAAAATACATCTCCCGACACCAGGACCTCACATGCACCGAGACATGTCCCTGCTGCATAAATTGCTCGGAAAATAAACGCAATTTTTTTGTAATCTCATTGGGTGGCGCTACTGTTCGTTCAACCGTTAATACTTGCCCTGCGCCTCTCACTTCCTCATTAGTTGCGTTTCCCGTTTGAATTTAACGGATAAGGGAGGGAGTAATTACCGCTCAAGAAGGCATAGCACCACATGCTCGGCACTGGCCAAGGAAATAAGTAAGAAAACATTCAAGGCATAACAGACGGGATATTCCAACTCCTGTTACCTTTCATTGTAAGGCTAAAAGAAGTTATGTTACGTTCACAGCCCGAAAGGTTTCACTCTGAAACGTCTGGTGCGCACTCGAAGAAATGGCACCCAATTCAGAAAATGCAGGCAAGTGAAAGGAAGTTGCAGCAAGAGCATGGATTTTTTTTAAAACCACACGTTAGTGCTACCGCGCTAGGAAAAATAATAAAATGAACAGGTCAATCATCACACTTAAGAACAACCGAGCAAGAGCTTAAAATATACTTCAGGGGGTTTTGTTTAAACAAAAAGGAGGCAAAACATTCAGTGGATTTACAACACATTCTTCGACAATCTAGTTAACAAAAATAGCGGAGAAATATTCATTCGTTCATTAAATGTCTTCTATCAAATATGTATGCATTTCAATAAAAGACCCGAGACTATCAGTGGAGTCAAGTCTGACTTAGCCTCCGAACATTATTTCACATCCTTGTGGTGTAACACATCTAAACAATAAGGGTGACCACTTTTGGACCAACAAGTACATCATGACCTTCTTCACTTTCTTTCCTCTGCATTCCTTCCATTCAAAATACCTGTTCGATTACGTTCCTTTAACGCGGCTATCCACGATAACATTAGTCATTAATGACTAAAAACTTTCATGCAACATTATATTTAGGAATGATGCAGTCACATGACAAAGTATACGGGTGAGCAATTCAAATCATGTCAAGCACGGGCGGTGAGATAAAGCCGGCACTCACACCTTCGGTCTTGGGTGCTACTGTGGCATTTTTATCTCTCGCGGAGTTTCCTTCAAGGGTACAAGATTGAACTTATTTCATCGGTTGGAAGCTAAATTACCGGTAGCATTCGGTAATTGTAACTATGTAAGAATTTACAGGGGACCTGAAGAAAAAATTGCCGCAACTATTACTGTAAACGAAATGCAAAACCGGTTCCCGTGACGTTCATGAACTCACCATCCAGCTAACTGGAAAAGAGAGAATCAGCGACAATTAATTTTTCTAATAAAGGCTTCTAGTGCCATCGTCATTTGTCTACCTATATACACCCGATTCGCATGCCCCACCTTTTATGCCCAGTCCTTATTTACGCGCCGAGAAATAGATTTGCAGCTGTCCGTCAATTGCAATAATTACTGCCAACAAACCTTACATTCAGCATCACAAAAATAGCCTCTCTCTGGATTTTGAAACAAGCACCCTATGAACACCGGTGCGGATGCCCATATCCACAACAAAATAAGCTTAAGCAGCATCGCGGATAAAGATTAAAACAAGAAATTTACGAGCAAGCAGGGAGGTTTAAGTACGGGAAGGGGGTAGCGGCGAAAGACTACATAAACTTCCCAATCTATCATCAAATTCATTTTCACCCCAACTCCTTTTACGGGGATGCCACTTGGTTTCAGCACGAACAGGTGTAGGTGGTGTTCCGGTAGATAAAGTGAGCTTAACTGGCTAGGTCGTGAAAATCAACTGTCTAGTTCCACAGTAATCAACCGAAAGTTTGGTTTGAACAGGTGAAAGTAAAACTAAGCCCTCTCGGTGCGGCGTGTGGAATTCAATCATCAGGGTACACAGGGGATACGGAACCAATTCATATCGCTGTGCCGGATGCAGTTCCCGAGAAAAACCTGATAACTTGAAAAATCACAACGCTTGGATGACTTTAGACAGAATTGTCCAGTCTGGGAAACCGGATTTGAACCCGGGATCCTCTCGTCAGCAAGCCGAACGCTATGCCCACTAGGCTACTACGACGCTTGAATAGACATGGTGTTAATGAAGCAAACTCTTCTCGGTAATCTTCCACCCCTTTTCACCACGGTACTACCGGTTTCGGTAGCGGATTTGTCATCATAGAGCTATCTAAACCGGTAGTACCGCATTAAATGTTCGTAGAATATCACTAAAAAGTATGTTTCTATAGCATTAAAGGGCTTCACAAAAGTGAGCTCGAGTTCCTTAGTTCTAATCACTGGGCATCTGATGTTTTTGTGATAAAAGAAAACCGATTTGAAAGGGGGAGTGATGGACCCACTTGCACGTCCCTGCTGACGACCGATGAAATAAGTTTGAATGATTTGATATTGAGTTCATCAAACATAAATGCTTACTTCTAAACCACTTCAATAGTTATGTTAATCTTATATGCAAGATTAAATGTTTCGTGACTTGATTGCTAAGGTACAATAACATATTAAATGCTCAGAATTAAATTAGTAACCGATATGAAAACTATTGGCATTGTGAACTGCGATATCGGTAAACGCTCGCTTGCGTGCATTGAGACGTTGCGAACGAGAGGCGGATGCCATATCGGTCATCCACGACTTACTCTACCAATAGAGGGATAAATCCTCGGCCCACCAGCGGTCTCCCTTCCCCTTGGTACTCGCAAGAGAGCCCGCCGCAGAGTGTACGGTGAGCGGATTGTTGCACCACAAAGGCGGAGGGCGCGCCGCGTCGGCATGGCAAATGGAGGGGAGTGGATAAGAGACGAAATCGCTTTGCATAATCAAGGGTATGGCCGGACCCCGACAAAGGACGACGTTGCTGTGGTTCCCGGTGTGATTCCAACCGCCGTCTTCGAATATGCGGGGATGGGAGGGCCTCTTGGCGGGAAATGGGAGAGAGTTCGGGCCGAGGGGATGGGCCGATGACGAGAAGCGACCTGCCTCCTCCGCCTCGCCCACAAATGCGAATCCAAGTCGTGAATTTCACGCCTGCCTTAAGCAAGGGTGATTTCATTCATTTAATTCGCGAGTCACATCCTCGCCGGCAAATCGAATCCCTTGACGTGTGCCTCGCGCCGTGAATTGGCCGTGACGTGCCTGATGCTGCGCAAATAAAAACTGACGACGTTCTTCGTCCCCGTCTCTAGACACGAGGGGAGACGCCGCTCCTTACAGCCCACTCATAATCAACCGGGCTCTGCCCAACATTCGAGGTCAAAGCGTTATCTAAAGGAGTATGTTTGCTCGTATTATCGTTCACCGCAGCTGATACTTTGCAAACCGAAGTTCTTTAGGAGTAATCATTTTTTAAACTGACAACGTAAACATAAATATGTAGACGTTAAACTTATCGACGATTAACTAAAATTATTATGATATGATTCGCTAACGTTAAGGTTTACTTTCCGTTAAATTAATATCGGAGAAATAGATTTTTTTATTGAGGACAGGCATTTGAAAGCTTCGTTCGAGAGTGTGGAGACAAATGATGAAACAGATGGTAAAGAATAAATGTAGTTTGGTGTTACTGAACAACGTATGAAACTGGGATAAGATGGCTCACCGTTACATTACTAATACACTTGCCATTACAAAGAAAGGAAAGTAGAAGAAAGGAAGTAGAACATTCGCTAGCTGTAAAACATTGTATTTATTTTTAGATATTTTAGTACCCTGCAGGCCACCGTCAGGGTGTGTGGCAGGGGGTGAATGTACACCAGACTAATTTTGACTCGAATACGACTGCCACCGTGGTCGGACAATGTTATTCAAGCAGAGTATTTGATTAGCACTATTGCGATGTGATTGAATAAGAGTTAAAAAAATTGTTCATTTGAACAACTGCGATTAGAAAAAATGTAACGGAAGTGTTCATTCTTTCAAAATATTATTAAAACTATGTCATAAAGCTAGTTGATAAATAGCCCGTCATTACTCTAAGGTAACTTCACATGCTTTTGCGAATGCGGCACGAATTCAACAGATTGAGAAAAGTTAAGCATTTCCTATCACAAATCACCACAGCCCTAACGACATAAAACACGTTTGCAGCTTCCCACACAATTATGCCTCATAATGGATAGTTATTTTACTGGGAAATGATGCAACAAAATGAAACAATATGCAACATAACGTAGATGCATGCAATATGCAATGATGCAATATAACGTTATCAAGCGGAATACCAAAAGAGTGGGTGCACACCGTCATCTGGGAGGAGTTCTTCCACTTCTGACCCGATTCCATTACACACACCACCACAAACAACCCCGTCTAAAACTTCTCCTAAATTGATAGCGCGCATCCCATTCTCCCGCCGGTATTTCAGCGCGCACGTGGCAGCTCGTTTGTAATTACCGCGACGGGCTTCGCACCTGATGCTGCAACCCCACCATGTGGGAGCGAAAATGGGCACGTAATTTAACCGGCGGGTTTGTCGCGGGGCCCTAAGGGAGCGAGAGACCCTCAAGTGGAGTCAAGGACAACGGGGCGTGAATGGCAACTCCTCAGGGCGAGGAGCGGGGGATTTGGTGGGAGGAAGGGGAGGAGAAGTGTGGTGAATAAACTCACTTGAGAGACGCCGAGAGGTCTCCGCTGCATCTCAGCCCGCTCATTATCTTCTACCCGTCTCTTCCTCCGATCGCCCTCCGCCCACCCTCTCAACCGAACAACCTCTCCCTCTGGGAGAGCGCAGACGAATGATCCGAATGCGGAGGAACCGAGGTAGGCTCGGAAGGAAGATCAATGGACAAGGAATTAATTCGGCAAGCAATTGACCGCCGCCATGCTCCAATAAAGTAGCCCGACAAAGAGGACTTCCCTGGGAAAACATTTGCATCCGCATCAAACTCGGGAGTCCCGCAAGGCTCACCTTTGGGACCCGTGAGTGGAGGGGAGGGATTCTACTCCAGGAATTTCCGATCTATTTTACTCGCCGCACAAAAGGGAACTCATGAGGAGAAGTTGCATGATTCAAACGATGGAAGCAATTTGCGTGACTACCAACTTCACACACAAAGAAAGAGTTACGTTTTCCCTTGAGCTCTGCATATGTGATCATCGAACCATAATCGGTGTCTTTCTTTTCAGTAACAGCTTCTCGTGTATATCTCGTAGATAAGTACATCTCTATTAGATACCGTAGTGCATATACCTGTAGCGATAGTGATCTACATTATTTGAATTATTTTATACACACACCACCCAGTCTTGCTGCCTTTGGGAAGCTTTTATTTTAGAGGACGCCTTATTTAGGGCTTTTGCTCTGTCTTATTTAATTTAATTCCGTTTATTTGGTTTCCAATACCAGTTATGTTGGACACTGGGAAAATGGTAATTTGATAACAATTTATTCAATAAACAATGAAAGATAAAAAAAACATAGAAGAAAAACAGGAGAAGACCAACTGGTAGAAGAAGATCAATGGCTAACACACGGCGAATTTTAAGAAAGATCTAAGAATAGGGATGGTTCCAGCGGCAATGGAATGATTGAAGATGATATGGGAGATAAGAGAATCAATAGGATATAAAGGATTGTAGTGACCAAACCGTGGATTGTAAAACTAAAAAAAAATAATATATGGGGGGGGGGCGGCTATCACTTTGCAGAAGTTTATTACTCGGATAAAATTCACTCGCTTCTACACAGTTCGGCACATTACATTATAGGGAAAGGCAAAAAGGATAGACTGTCAGATTAAATAACCCACTCTTAAATAGTTTCAAGTATAAAAAATATAAGACGTAATAAAATTAGATAAATCTCGCCAAAAACTTTT
Source organism: Hetaerina americana (assembly GCF_022747635.1). Classification (NCBI taxonomy): domain Eukaryota; kingdom Metazoa; phylum Arthropoda; class Insecta; order Odonata; family Calopterygidae; genus Hetaerina; species Hetaerina americana. Next base: position 54,774,820 of record NW_027287095.1, on the reverse strand, counting down.
GAGCTGCCTAATAGATAGATGAATACTTAGAAAATGTTTTAAATTATCTTCTCCCCCAAAAAAATACTAGGCATTGAAACATTAAGAGGAAATTTCCCGCGTAAGGTAAAATACCGCATCTCTAAGAGGCGAATGAAAAATACCTCGGCAGTAATTTCTTAACCCAAAGCCGATGAAGAATAACTACAGCTTAGGTAATATTAATTTTAAATGAATGTCAAATCGATGAATGAAAATTCTGCACCAGAAAAAAATGTGCTGCTTTCGAATGAAACACGTCATATTCAAAATGAAAAACCCTAATTCTGCACCGCGTATAATAAAACTGTCTCCGTCGAAATGATAGATTACATCCAGGCGGTTAATTTCACCCAAGCACGTCACCATCAATTTTCATGCTCAATCTACGAAACGAAACTGAGTGGATGATGCGTGGAGGTAAGGCATCAATTTAAAAAGATTTGAACAGCAAGAGGCAACAAGGCGACAGTAAATTCGAGCACTTTAATAACGAGAGTCAAGGAGCGAAAATGGTGGTTCGGGAGGGAAAAGAGCGGACGCGAGGGTGCTACATAATCCTCTCCACCCCCACGCGGCCTGCGTCGCGGCACTAAGGGGCAACGTGCCTGCATCCTAATGCGCCCAGGCGATTACTCACCGCAAGACGCCGAAGCTTCGGCTCGGGACAAAGGCCGCGCACGACGGCGGGGCTAATTACTCAGAACGGTGGGCGGATCCTCCGGGAGGAGGGGCGATAAAGACTGTACCCCACTAACCAACCGTCCAAGGACAGTAGCCAAGTTTGCCTGGAATTTCTTCACGCACGGTAGCTTCGTGAGTCGAGATTCGATTTAATTAGTGCGTCAATAAATCATAAACATTTATATTTTATTCCACTTAAATTTAACGATTTCGCGTAGTTTTTTTATTAATGTACACGTACGTAAAAGCAATTACAACTCATGGAATGGTACAACACTTCTGCACGAGACATCGCTTTTTCTCTACACTCCGAATATTTCATTCTCCACCTCCTCATACTTCCTGTCCCGTTCAGTCTATGCGAAAGATCAATTTCCTCACTCCCTCTTCAAAAATAACCCAACATTCTCCTTTTTCTCGGGACGTTCAATATTCTTCTGGCTCTTAGCATCTCCTCCATGCACTTCTTCAGGCATCTAAGCATTTCCCCGACTATCCCTAGCGATTTCTCATACCTCATCAATGTAACAGTGTTCTCACCACTCTATAGCCTTGTCTCGAAATCTTCCAATCTATGCTCATAAATTTTCCCTCAATAACTAAATCAATATCAGGGTCATTACAATCACTCCTTTGCGTCTTAGTCTACATTTATGCACTACCGAAAGCTATGTTCCATACCAATCTTTACTTTATTTTCAGCCAAGGTCATGTTATTAACCTCTTCGTAAATGCTTCCTTTGTAATTTTAGTTATTTGGGCGAGGCGACCGACAGCTGAGGTCATTTGCGCCATTAGGGATATGTGGGCAATTTGGTAGGATATTCAGGTAATGGAGGAAGGGAGGAGAGAAACCTTGCGTCGGCATCAACCTACTCTTAATTGAAGGCGCCGAGGGTTCCAAAACTTAACGTCCCATCCGACAGATAAGAGTACTCACTCAAAGTGCTCCCCACAAAGCACCTCAAGTAGGGAACGGTATGCCACTGGCAAATCCTGCCTCCTTCGGGATTCCACCCCGAGCACTGGAGGTGGGAAGCGAGAACATTATACACCAGCATTATCTCGATCCCCTTGCTTCTATTTTTAACGCCATCATTCCCCTAATATACTGTTTAGCTTGGTCCAGTTAAGTTCAAAATATATGCCACGGACGTGAACTACTCCACTTGCTCTTATTATACCATCCCTTAAGTGTTAAACTTCTCCCGGAAGTTGAAGTCGAAAATTAAAGAATTTCGAGTCGAGGACTGAATTCTTCGAAGTTTCGACCTCCCACACTCATGGTAATTGGGCATACAAACAAACGGTCGGAGCAAAAGTGGTTTTAATAATTATGTTTACCATTTTTGGACTGAAGTAAATGAATTTTAATGAGATTAAATTTGAAAACGAGATGTAATTCACGATTAAATAGAACATCAAAAATAAAATCAATACAACCATACCATGCGGAATTTCATATAAGGAAACTATACGCTTGTAAAAAAAGACAAAATGGTCTTCACCACTTGGGTTTCAAGGATTTAGATCCTTCAAGTAGTAGTAGTATTTAGGGGAGGCGACCGACAGCTGAGGTCATTGGCGCCATAGGGGATGGACAGGAAAGGATGAAGGGTGGAGAGAAACCCGGCGTCGGCATTAACCGACCCTGCAGCGGCGCCAAGGGGTCCGCAGCTTAACGTCCCATCCGACGGACGGCGTACTCACTCAAAGTGCCTTCCAAAAAGCACCTCAAGTTGGGATCGAGATACCTCTGAAAAATATTCAACACCGCCGGGATTTGAACCCGAGGCCTCTGGGTGGGAAGCCAGTACGATAGCCACCGCACCAATCCCGATCCCCCTAGATCCTTCAAATAATCGTTTGCAACTAAACCTTGAAATTGTCAAAACTATTGTTAGGGAGCAGAGACAAATCCAAACTTGTGCTTAAAAACTATTTAGGCTCGAGTTCGTACCCAAAACTAAGTTTATCACTTTGAGGTACAAGACTTATTTCCATTCGTCTCAAAAATTAAACAACAATTAAATTTCTCATGGCATGCGAGAACTTTTTCTTTCCGAATGTGAAATATTAATCGAGAATATTCACCAAAATAATTTTTTGCGCCGAATAATTCCTGTGGAAGTTTTATAATTGCAATGAAAAGCTTCGTCTTTTCCAGATTTTTAATGAAGGAATCCCGACAAGTTTCACAAAAAGTTTCCTTATAGAATAGATTGGATCGGATCGTTTAATGTGATTTTAGATTCCCGGGAATGGAATTTTTCGACCCAAATTCTTGAATATGCTTACGGAACCGCATTCAGCGAATAAATTGGCATATTTAATTGGATATTGAATCCTTTTATTGATGCTTTTCACTTGGACGCACAATTCTTGTCGTGAAATGATTCTCACGGAGTGATCATGTCTCATCATTAGTCAATTTAATTCCCTTGGTGAGTTTATTAATTAAAAATTAATTTAATTAGCCGAGTAAGTACGGTTAATTATTGTCCGTCCAGCAGTAGTACTAGGATCCAAAGATACGAGTGCGCTCTTTTTGTACATTCCCACTGGAGAAGTAGTAATCCAACAGGAGTCACTATTTTCGAAAGAAGATAATACTATTGAGAAGGAATCGTAATTAGCAACTCCTAATCAAAGCTTATTATTCGTCCACCAGTAGTTCTAGAAGACAATGATAGATATGGATTTTTTTTAATTCTGCCTAGAGAAGAAGTAATTCACCGTAAGTCCTAATCTAATGATGACTTAAGATACCTTTCCCCACATCGTCTTCCAAGGAGTAATTTTGCCCCAATCGATAATAGAAGGAGAGGAACTCGGGGGACCGTCGACGCGTGGCATTGACTTAAATCTTCAACTGACACACTTTCCATCTCGCCACCCAATTCCGAGTTCCCCCACGAGATCCTCTCAACCTCGACAATCGAATCCACTCCGATTCCGGCTTAATGTGCGAAAAGATTTAACTCCGGTGGGGTAATCCCATCCCGACGCGACCGAACCTGCGGAGGAATACACGGAGGAGTGCGTACTTCAGCTCATTTCGCACTCCTCCTCCCTTACCCCTCCCAACCCCCACAAACCACCAACCTGAAGTCGGGAGCATTAAGCGGGAAGGCATTCCAGCTCGAAAACTCTTCCTCCCGCTGTACGTTCCCACCTTTTCTTCAATTTCCCCATTTCAACCGCTCCCCAATCTCCCGACTCACTCCATGCATAAAAAAACCGCTGTTCAATTACGAGAGAGGACGAATTCACTTCTTTTTTATCGCGGGTTCCATCTCGAGATTCTCAATTCAGACCGGCCTATCTCTGCACCGTCGGAGCTTCGTTCCTCCCTTTCCCCGTACGCCTTCCTCCTCCTTGGTGTCAATTAACCGGATACAAACCCTTGAATCGTGTCTCTTGTTCGGCACCGGGATCGACTGACTACTCCCGTGACTTATCAGCTCTCTCCGCACGGAAGAGACCGAAGTGCGGAGACCTCGCAGGGAAAGCCACTGAGTAAAATGAACGGCACCCAGTACTCACTTGATATACTGGCTTGCAGGAAAAAAGATCGGAAACATTTGTCAGAGTGAATGCATCAGTTTTTTTATCCGCCTCTGGTAAACCCAGCCCTAAACCGCTCCCTCTCTGGGCCCGTGGATAAGGGCCGCCAAACTGTTCTTTACGGAGTTCATCGCAGGTGGTTTTAAAGGGATTTAATTTGAATTTCAAATTTAAGTGCCTGATTTTCGATGAATTTAAGTTCTATGAAACTTTTTTTTCGTCATCGATTTTTAGATTCCCTCAAGTTTTTTTGCAACACTTTCACCCATTGATAAATCACCAAATATTCACATGCCGAGATAACATATTAGAAGATTTCCTGAAGGCTCTCCTTACTCTAACACAAGTTGAGGTGTATAATTTATTTTGCAACGTGATTATTTAGGCATTTATTTCTTTACCAGGTCTCGGTGAGCGAACTGTCTACTATTTTCAATGTTACCATAACTACCTGAAGCAGTATGGATGCTACATGTATAACTGAATAATGGATTGCAAAATTATATCAAACATATAATTTCCTCTTTGGACAACAACCAAAAAGATTTTAAAAATTTTTAATGATACTATTACCATTGACTTTAGAGTTTAATTTTATGTGCAAGATACTCGTAGATTACTTATTATAGACAGATTTAAATTAAATTGACCTCTGAAAAAGGTACATCTGCTGTGGAACGCGATAGAAATATACTCGAAATCATTAATGATTGAGTTTTTAAAAGTAACTGGTACCGGACTGCATTCGCTACCTTGATCGCAACTGAATGCACGCCAAATCAATTTTTATTAGTGATACTTACACAGTCTCCGTTGACGCTACTATCAGTTAAAAAGCACAGCTTCACCGTTGCCATGCGCGGTTTGCAAGGATTTATGCGTCAATGCCGACTGAACGCCAAATGTAGCACGTGAATTAACAGGGACGAGAACAAGGATGTAATCGAGGGGTGCGGTAGGAGCGGGGAGGGGAATTCACCACTTTGGCAGGAAACACCGACATTTAGCGTTCACGTCGTCGTTGCGTACCTGAGTTGAGTCGGCGGAGCACGAGCCATGCACTAACCAAGATCGCACGGGTCCCTAAGGGAAAGCATTTACTTGGGCTCCCTTCAAGTTGCTTCACCCCCGCAATTCCATACGAAAATATTTGAAATAATAACTCAGTTCCTGAACTTTGAACTCAACTCTATTCTAAATGCATGACCAACATAGGTGACCACTAACATATTAGATATTTTTTTAATGAATGCTCGTTAGAATCAACGTCTTTCCAAATCCTAAAATAATTCCCATACGATTAGCAATGTTTAATAACAATGAATATTTGAGTTATGCCAAATTTTTCCTTCTCCCTACGGATGAATTTTTTTCCTGCTATTAAAATGGTTTCCTTGAGAAAATGAGCTAACCATAACAACTAGTCTTGCAGAAAAACTGGAATATAGAAGTCAAAACTACACTCGATGGTATCAGGCTTGACTACGAGGAAATTCATTTTCTAAAGAAAGAAATAAACTAGGTATTTTCCACAAAAATTTTTATTTGGGCGTCATCCTCATGTATTATTACCTCAGGTATTCGTGTTTGAATGTGTAGTAGGGGACAAGAGAGGAAAGAAATAAGATGCATGAAACCACAGCCTTGGAGCAAATTGATGGTGCCCAGGAGTTGGGAGAACTACGCGCTCACGACGAGGACAGACCACACCACCCGGCTGAAATGCTCTCGACTTGGGCAGCACCACCTCACTCTCCCACCACGACGAATCGGGAAGCAACGATATCGAAACACTTTCACACATCGAGATCGTACATCAATTTGGTGTGCGACTCCGTTTCGCCTTCCTGGCCGGCATTTTCGCAGTTATACGATTCTTTTTGGAGACTGGTTGAATGCACAGTGACCAGAAGTCATTTGCTCGTTCGGTTTTGCTTGATTCGAAGGGTGAGCTTCCGTTATCAACGTGCATTTCATGATGAAATGGCACTCAAGTGAACACGGCAGTACCTGAATGCGCTCACGTGAAACGCCAAACCAAACAAATTTTTGTTAAGGGCAGAAAATGGAATTGTTGATGGAAATGTTAGTTTTATTTTGTAGAAGCATGGAAATACGTATGTCGACTTAGGAAATAAAATTAGATTATCTACGAGTTCAGTCCAGAAAGTAACCTCCGTTTTCGTGTACCCTGAGAATTAGAGCAGGGAGCAGAATGATCGCCGATTTGACGCACACAGTAGGTCAGTACGCCTCGAGCTGCAGTGGTTGGAAGGTCGGGCCGTTTGTCGTTTGTTTACAATAGCGAGTCAAAATTAACAATACAATTGAAGTTCCCGCAAGATGTGAACTGTGAACTTCGATCAATGAAAAGGTTTTTACAGATAAATATACATCATTAAGCCGCGGACGTTCATCAGGAAATTTGTGCTCCGTACGGACAAAATATGATAAGAGTTGTGACAAGATATGTGCGTCAGTGTTGTCATTCGTTTAAGAGTCAAAATAAATGCCCATGATGATGGTAGAAATGGCCAACCGTCTGTGGTGAACAATGAACTGCACTTGAAAATTGAAGAAAAGTTCGCGAAAACCGGCGTTTTGCGTTACCTGCAAGCTTTAGGAAGTTTCCCTCAAATTTCTACGACTCTGTTGCATGGAAGCACGACTGAAAAGTTACGCTCCTACGTGTATTGTGCTCGTCTCGACGAGGAACTTCAAGATGCCGTCATCGATTGGCTGCGATCTCAGGCGGCAGAATTTTATGCTGAGGGAATTGGAAAACTAGTTCAGAGACTTGAAAAATGGGTAAATCTGTAAGGAAAATAAGTATAAAATAGTAGAAATATGTAGTTTTGTGATGAAAATAATAAATTATCTGTATCTATTCCAGTGCATATCGAAAAGCACAACGGATGTTACTTTCTGGACCGTCCTCGTACATTTGGAATGCCTGAAAGTTAAATTCAGGACAATCAGCCTGAGATAATTGCTCGTACTTCAAAATAATAAGGCCCAACAATGGAAAGATTGAACAATGATCTTTACATGGAAGTTACCCGCGAGGAAAATAAATATGTGGACCATTTGACCTTGATATTCTTTTGCAGCTTCATGGATGCTATTTCTTGGACGTAACTTCCCATTTGTCATTACAATTCGTTAATGTTGGCGATAAAAGGCATTTTTATGGAAACTTCGAGAACCCATTTTCGTCTTAATACGTCAATGGACGGTCGTTGCTCGTAATTCCAGATGTTAGCAGAGGAAGAGAGGGTCCGCGTATTTCGAAACTTCCCGCTGTGGAACTGCGGACTCTGAGCAAACTGCAGTGATAAATTTCCAACTAAAAATGCCGCCTGCGGCACTGACGTCGAGGGGAAGTTCATAAACAGCACGTCAACATGTGACACATCGTACCCGCGCCGAAAAAGGCGTTGAAATCATCTTGAGAAGCCCGTAGGATGGCGGTGACTTCTCCTGAAAATTTAAACGATGTGGAGTTTCTCTTACCCGCGCTGAATCGTAGAATCGCATTTACATACGGAGCGCGAAAAACTTCGCATACCTTTGGTAAGACATCACGTCCGCACTCTACATTGACGAGCAGCGACACGAATATCATGGCTTCTGGTACGGTCAAGAACATGGTCGAGAAATTTACTCACCTGAAAGGAAGAGGAGAAAATTGAGGTTAATCGAAAAAGCCATACGAACACATCATTGAATTAATGCTAAAAAATACTTTATTAATTAAAAAGCAGAGAGATAAAATCGATTGGAATGATGAAAAAATCTTTCAGAGAGATAAATATCAATTAAGATAAAAGATAATGAGAATCGAGGAGAGTTACTTAATCAATTCTACAAATTATGAGGAAAAATCCAAATTCCGAAGGGATTGATCGTTTTGATGGCGTGAGGCAATTACTCCATAAGGTTTCAACATTCGCTAACGTGCAACGCGACTCTCCCTCTCCACCATTACAATTCGATCGGGGTCCCTCAAATCCCTGGTAATGTAATTAGTGTCATAGTACGAACACCAAAGGGCATTCCCCGGTGCCGGTGCTAATTCCACCGGGATGGCGTAAATGGAAATAAATCTACCGCTTTTCAAAGGAAAGGCTTTACCACGTGATTGAAGGGAGTAATGCACGCACAATCACAAGTAAATAACACGCGAAATTGAAAACATTGTCATTTTGCATTATTATAAATCACAATTCTCGGTGAATAGCAAGACCTGATGATTCATGGCGTTGTCAATATTTACATTATGCATGAATGTAAAGTAAAACCCAGGGGTATACCTACTTCAGTTACCTGGCAACATTCCTTCATCAAAAAGAGTATTGTATATACGTACCACCTGTTGATCTCCAACCTTACTTCGAAACGCGGCGACTGAATAAAATAAATTTCATTTTCAAATTTTAATTTAACAAAATGCTAGCTGGCCAAATGACTGATTAAAACGGTAATTAGTCGCAGCAACGAATTAACGTTTCGATACCCATAGCATACACCGGGTCAAATGTTTTCGAGTTACCACTTCGTTCATTAACCTCTATATGCGATAGTTTGACAAGGAATCCAGTCGACATCAGGATGATCAAAGCTTCCGACATGAAGATCCTGAATGGGGTACTGTCGTCCTTCGGGAGCAAACTTAAAACTTTAAAACCACCTTCATATCACCGCATAAGGATTCGTAGCAAACGCAGTCTGTATCCGCGAGTGGTTAAAAGGACTTGACACTTGACAAAATCGATTACAAAATCCCTATTTAAAAGATAAATAATTCGAACGTTGCTCACACACAAAAATGAACAACGATAGCGAACTTAAAACGCGGCACTGCTTCCTCACCATTATATTCGACCAGAGATCCTCAAATTCTTTGGAGGACACTCGCTAGAATGCCTTAATCGTCAGTAGACACACTAACTCTTTATGGTCACAATGAATGACAGGAAACAGAAGTCAAATAAATCTAAAGAGGGGGGACCTCAATGGACTCGAAACAAAGAGAGAAACGTGTGTGTGTGTGTGTGTGTGTATATGTATATATATATATATATATATATATATATATATATATATATATATATATATATATATATATATAATATATATATATATAATATATATGTACATGTGTATATATATATAAATAATATATATGTATTTATATATATATTTCTATATATATATATAATATATATGTATATGTCCATATATATATATTTCTATATATATATATATATATATACATATGCACACACATATATCCCGGATAAACTCGCAGCGTATACCACCGAAAACATAGCCCTCCAAGCATTCTTGAGAAGATCGCGGCGGCGGCTAGGGATCGAGAAGGATTAGAGAAAGGGGAAGGGACCGGCGTGGGAGAGGGGACCCGACGATCCTCCCTTTCTCCGCAGGATTGTCTTCCTATTCCAAGGATTTCCATTTTTATCATCCGTCGCTTTTTTCTCCGAACTCGACCCCCCTGCCACACGCCATCGCATTTTTTTCTTCCCAGCTTCCGGAGTCAATTTAGGAGTGCGTGACGACGGGGGCTGGGGAAGGAGAGTAAGAGAGAGAGAGAGAGAAGGAAAGAGGGATAAAAAGAGAGAGGCAGGCGGCCCTCCAAGCGCGTGCTCCTCCGAAGAGGGCTCTTCGGCCATTCACGAAGTAGCCGCGAGAAGACAGCGCCCCGTATCTACGAACGCGTAAAGAAATACTCGCACTCGTTCCAAAGATAAAGCGGTCGATGACTAGCGGAGATCTTAGTCGAACCGTCGGTGTGAGTTCACTCTCCCACCTCCCTTCCACATCCGACCCCTCCTTCCACTGAAATCCATCAGTCAACCTCTCGGACGACTCACTTTAAGGGACCTCATTCATCTCGGGAGGTTGACGCGGGAGGCCTAACCTCCAGGGCTCTGAAACGCTCTCGGTAAGTGTGTGCAAAAAGTTTTTGTCAAGGGAAAGGAGAAGTTAAACGGACCATGTCAAGTGGAAACCGGGTTTTTGCAAGAGCTACGTAGCCTGTCAAAGGTAGGATCACTAGGGACCACGTGATATTTCCAGAATAAGCAAGCTTTCCACCACAGACAGGTTAAAGAAAAAATGGATGTTAAAAAACACGGTTTCACGGAAATAAGTTTATTAGCCTTGATAATAATATAGCTTACGAGGGCAAATCGATCTCCTTCATCAAGCAGCACCTACTTAAAAAAGGAGAGGTCGAAAAAGAAGTGTAATTTGTACCTCCTTTGCAAAATTGGTATTATACGTTACCCCTCACTTACAGATACCGACTAATCTTTATTTCCACGTTTCACGGATACAAATAGAACCCGTTCATACGACAGATTTCCGTGAAGGTTACTGAAATAGTAACGTGATCGTTATGGAAAGATTACGTTCCCTATATTGTCAGCATTGTAGAGTTTCCTCCTTTTGCAGATCCCACCTTTGACGATTTCACAGCTGCAAGTCAACTGACGAGCTAAAAAAACTGCTACCTGAATTAAACATTCTATAATATTCCCTACTGAAGTGAGCGACTCGACTGAGCGTAGTAGCCTTCGTAAATTTCAAATTGACAGCATAAAAAAATTTGAAAATTTAATTATAGTTTGGCATTCTAACATGTTTACGTTCTACACAGGCCAACAAAAAGTAACCAATATCGTATGAAATAAAAAATATAATCCCAGTGGCGAGCTAAATCCATGAACCTGACCCATTTATTTTTATTTTCGTATCAAATTTCCAAAAAGTTTTTAAACCTTTGGAGATACCAGTCAAAAGAGTTCCAATCAAATTATAAAGAAATATTTTCTAGCCAATGGCCTAGAATAAGATATGTGCTTTAAGTTAATTATTGAAGATTAATTTTCGCTTCCTCATTGTGAAAAGTAAATAACGTCAGAGAAATTAGGTTAATAGTAAAATTACCTCCCGGCGAGAGTTAATTTCAACATTCACTATATAATTACACCCAAGGAATAACTTTCGTTTCGATTACGTCTCCTTGGGAAAGATGACCAATGCCACAAACTCGCATCAGTGACGGAAACACCAAGGCAACGTTCGGATGGATCCTCGTGGGCTCCATGGAAACGCTCGGATTTTCATCGCTTTTTTTTTGGTAATCTAAAATTTAAATGCCCCGAGAACACCAAAAAAGAAGCTTATAAGACAAGCCAATTATATTAATCAAATGAGTCAAGGGTTCGAGCCACCTCGTGGCAGAGAAAAACTTTTACGGTCATTTTATCCCTTCGTTATAAACGCATTAAGGATTAAATTCAAGACTCTATAGGATACGGCGTTCAATCATACGAAAAACATCGATTACTGTTTTTTTCCACCTACGATTACTTATACTACCCTCACCGCGTTGCTCTCCCTTAGTGTGATTGGGGGGCCTGGGTGACATCTTCCACGGCTCCAGAGAATTCTTTCCGGGAGTATAAATATAACCTCCGGCTCGCCGTATCTTTAACGACGCCAGCGCGACGAGAGACCATCCCACATCCAGACGGGCGCCGCCTTCCCGATTCACAGGGGAACAAGGGTTCGTTTAAATCATTCCCCTTTCACGATTTATCTCTCCCCAAATAAACCCTCATCGGTCTTATTCGTCGGAATACGCGGATTGGAGTGGGGGGAGGGGAGGGGGGCTCGCGCACGTCCGTAGCGGCGACATCAAACGAAATCTTCCCCGCCTATGACGGCGGCCGGAAAAAAATATTTCTCCGGAAGCACAAAAAGGGAAACGTGTTTCTCGAAAGTGGTGCCATCTTGATGCTTTATCGATTGATTTGCCCAATACAAGGGCACAGAGTGGAACATGGGACCAATAAACGTTGCCGACTTTTTATGGCCTTATTCCAATGGACGAGAGTTTCATAAACTTTTACGACAGGAGAGACGAGATTTGCGTCCCGCGGGCATATATGGTGCACACGGAGTGGGTCTTCTAAGGCTCACCTGTGCGTGGTCGAATTGTAACGCATTCCGTTTTCATAGGCTATAGAGAAACTCCAATAGTAAGTTTAGATAAAAGGGCCGAACAAATATTTATAATTTTCTTTTTAAGGGTTTTATTTCAAAACAACTCGTTTATCCGAGTATTTTTATTACGTGACCGACAAAGAAACGTAAACAATGGAGGGAGAATCGATTATTGTAATTTCGAGAAGAGATGCAAAGAATTTTTTGGTCACGACTTGCAAGGAGTCGCGGAGTGTACCATTGAGTGATTCGTAAAGGAAAGAAGATGACCCTGTTTAGACACATCCCCATTCCTAGAGGTAGATTAAGGGATCTTGAGATGTGTCATATGGACCCAGAGAATGTCGGAAGATATTTTTAATACCTACAGAGGAAGACAAACGAATGAATGGATAAAAAGGGTGGGGGAAGAGGTGGCGGTGAAAAATGTGGAAAAGACCGTAAAAATGGACAAAGTTTTTATTTTCATTCAAGGTGTTCTATCCGTTGAAGTTAGGTTTTGGAAATCCATTAACGACTATTATCTCCTAAGTATATTGAAAATTTCCTTTTGTTTTCTCCACGCTATTTATTGATAGGTAGTAATATGCGAGTGAGTCGGAAGAAATGAGTAAATTCGACAATTGGGGAATTTGGCGAAGGAGGAGATATATTTTTGAAGGCGTGGATATAGTAATTATGAAGATAGAAATAAGAAAAACTGAATATGATCATTGTTTTAGGGATTGTATCAGCTAATATTAGGCAGGGATGCTTCAGGAGACAACAACGATGATACTAACAGAAAAGGGCTACAGAATCTCTAATAATAACGCACGGATGACGCAAAAACTCGCTTGCTATACCGCAGAAATAAAGCGTGGTACACAATAAATTCTCTTTGCAATAAAACGCCAGAAGTCATACACCACTACATATGTATTTTAGTATTATCTGGATATGTATAGTCATATATTTATTGACAATATGACGTCCATAGAAAGAGTTCACGACAAGTCGTTCAGAGAGCATCCGCGAGACATTCTGTCGCCTAGGTTTATAAAGTGAAAGAGTCTCAATTGCAATTGCATATGACCCCAAAGCTGATCTCTCCAGCTGCGAACGCTTCACTGATTTGACCCAACAAGCATTATTTAAAATGGCCTCCAGGGCTTGATGCTCTGAATTAAGTGTTAGGGACACCTAGACGCAATACTGTTCTCATTGTTCAAGTTCACCAAACTGGTCTTCCAAGGAATGAACGAACGCCATTGACGCCAAATAGTGCCGATGAGGTTACTGTTTTCTTTCGGCTATAAAATAAGTTTGAACGATATCATTCCACCACCAAGCCCGAGGCAGATACGCGAACCCCCAAAGGACGACACGACTGGTGTTCCTCCTGAAGCAGTTATGTTTTAAGGCTTTTGGCTCTTTCGAAACCACTTCCCCGGTCCCCCGACCAGATGCCGTCCCAGAATATGAAACGCAGCAGGCTCAGCCGAAGAGGGTCACCGAAGAGCACGCGGTTGCAATCTCAGATTTCCACATAAATGACGTCCTATCTATCTCACGCTCCACGCCTCTCGCGATCGATCCAAATATAATCACCAGACTTCGAGAAGCACAATTTTTGTCTCCCACTCTTTTCCCCTCGTTCAAAATTTCCATCTGACTTCTCTGTTTCTTGTCAATTTTATTTTCTAAGTCTAAGAAGAAAGTTCCTGGATGTTCATAAATATAAAACAGGAACAAGGATTCTTCCGAGCCAAGAAATATTAAAAGGGAACAAAAATAGACGAAATCTCGAGATATGATTCGAGGTAAAATGGAACTCAAAAAGCACTGCGTCCAATTCAGAAACTGGCAAGTCAGTTCCTTTAATGTGTATTTACGAGTATTTATTGGACACACACACCGTTTAGGGTGTGTTTTGGATGAACGCAGACCATTCAAATGTAAAACATCACAGTTACTTGATTCTAACAAAACACAACCTGACAGCCTTCACTACAGTAAGATCCTCTTTTAATTCCGCACACAACTGTCTTCCCTTCATGACTATGTACATACATTATTTTTATATCAGGAGTGTAGGTGGTTTTTTCGATGAACCAAGGGAAGCAGCACTGTTACACATCTACAATTCCTACCTTCACACTTCTCATTTAAATAAACCACTTCTAAGCTCCAATTGATTTCGAGGTGGTCCAAAAACCTATTCTTTTCCTCCCTCAACTCCGCTTGCACATACTCGTAAATCTCCCCCTTCATCACAGACTCCAACATTTCATAATACCCTCTCAACATCTCCGGCATTCATTTTTTCTGCCTACTTCGAATTTCTGAATTTCGCCCAACAACATTCTCTCTTCTCCTAGCATGCCCAGAGCTTCATCGTTTGTTATCCGTTCATTTTATTTTTTCCAGTCTCCAACACAAAAAAATGAATGGCACGCAGGAGAAGAGCATTTTTTTTTAAAAAGCAGTTGGTAATACTCACTTTTTGCAAACTGAATTGAAATTCAGATCCTCCCTTTTACGTCAATGTGAACTCTTTTTTTTAGACAACACAGCAATTCAGATAGATTTCTCGGATCACTATTTTTTTTAAATTTGTGATTAAACTCCTGGAATAGAAATGAACCGTTGGCTCTTTCCCAAATTTTGCTCAAGGAAATCCTAAGAGTTTCACAGAAAGATTCGTGTGGTAGATTGGATTAGCTTCCAAGTCTAATTTCAATTCCAGAAATAAGTATCTTGCTCCTCGAAAATGAAGCCTATGACAACATAATCACGCTTAGATTACTCAAACCAAAAATTAGGAATTCATTTTTTTTTTCAATGAAAGCATTTATTACATCTAAACCTTAAATCATGTCCGTCGTATCAATTTCAAAACAATTCCTTTCTCATTTCATTACAGCAGAAAAGGGCTTAGCGTCACCACTTTAACGTGCTTTATTTTCTCCGAAAATCAAATTAAATAATGTTATTTCAGTAATTATGCGTCTTCACCAGGGAGCACAGGAAAATGTACCTCATGCCTGCCTCAATACCTTATCAGTAACTGACGCATAAAAATTGTTCCGAGGTGGTCAACTAGGTTTTAGCATTAAACCGCCGAGACTGTGCAGTAAAGTTCGCAGGACTTGAGCGATGAGAAATGGCAAAGTAAAAGAAGACGATCAGAGAGTCACAAATATTTAGTCTTCAAAAACTAACTAATTCGCAGGGATGATGATTAATCGCGAGTCAACGGAAAGGCGTTGAATGCGTATTGAATAAATAATAGTATAAGTACAAGCGAAACACGAGAATTATTCATCACCTTCAAATCATCTTCACATTGGGTTAGACGCAGCTGTGGGACACAGTTGATCTATCCGCTGACCTCTTCATATCCATATCATTCTACCCTATGACGTCTGTCAGCACTTGCTCCATAATACCATTCGTAATACAATCCTTACTTCTCCTACTACGTATTCGCGGAACCTCTCCGTTAATTATACGCCCCAGCCATTTGAACTTTCAGCATTCTCCAGGAACACCATATTCTTCTAATTACTATTATTAGCGGCAATCTACAGGCTAAGGTAGTTAGTTTTGGATGGACACGAATTCTTCCAATATGAAGTTCCTATTTTAACCGAATTTGGCAGCGTTGATATTTATTGAATGAGGGATTCTTTTGGTTAATCCGTTTTTTATTAAATTTCGACTAATTAGGCCGATGCTTATCTCGCAAAGTTTATCCTTACCGATTTTAAAAATTATTTCACCGCCTTACTACTTTCGGTACATTTTACACCTCGATCTACGTACCAACGGTACTCTGCAAGGAAAAGTTTGTGGAAGGGGTGATTTCATACCAGATCTGCACAGTCAAATACTATACGAGCACTCTTACAGTATCGATGTGCCATTGCTTCGTATGTTGCTGAAACATACAAGTTAGTCATTCACGATGGCAAACACTTAACGAACAGATTTACGAGCACCACACACATTAATGAAGTTTAAAGTTCCACTCCACGCATTAAATGCAAAATGCACGTTATGGTCACAATTCGATATGCATCGGATAACCGGTACAAATTAGGCCGGCTTGTAATCAAATTCATTTACTGCAATACTTCGATGACATTCACTCGTGGCAAAAATTAAATTTAAACATGTCGGTTTTACAGTTTGTCTCTAATCTCATTTTCATGATCTCTCCTGCAGCATTACGACGGGGTTTGCAATGCATTTTTAACTTCTTCACAAAACAGACCTATTTCGAATTTATGTCAGAGGTATAATCTATAATTCAACATCCGGTCTGTGAGTTATTCACAACCTAGTTTCTCTAAAGAATCTAGAAACACTAAAAGGAGTATATCATGACATGGTTTTAAAAATCCAGTCGCCCTCAATCTAATTCGGTAAACAAACCAAACTCGTAAGGCACCACATACCAGCAGCGCATACTAAGTGAGGCCCAACCGATGAAGGATAGCACTGCTCTGGTCTCATTACCCCAGGACTCTATGAATAAACCCTAATTTACCGTCGGCTCCTCCGCATTTCTCTTCTGAGGCAAATTCCTTAAACATGTATACATTTTAAAGCCTTTCATTCCGTAATTACTCCTTCCTCTCTGTTGAT
Organism: Hetaerina americana; assembly: GCF_022747635.1. Lineage (NCBI taxonomy): Eukaryota > Metazoa > Arthropoda > Insecta > Odonata > Calopterygidae > Hetaerina > Hetaerina americana. The sequence goes on along the minus strand of NW_027287095.1, from coordinate 54,757,885 downwards.
TACTTTCACAAAAGCGGTTTGTCAATGAGGCACATGAAAAATATTAAAATTTGAAGCCGGGAATAAATGAAGAGATGCGGAAATATACGTAAATCATGGAATGAATAACTCATCGTGGCACTTTTCCATAAAATTTTATTTTACGGTTTCGATGTATTACATCATCATCAGGTCTAAAACATCGAATATGTAATATATCATAAAAGGTAATCTACCGGTTAAGGTAAGTTTTTGGATGGACAGCTCCTAAAAAAAATAATTTGTGATTCCTAGCAAAACACAACATCCTGCTCTACATCAGGTCCCTCTTCATCTCTCATGTCATATCGATGTAATGTACGAGTATGTAATGTCTATCTAATAGTATGGTCTAATATATATCGAAGATGTAATACATCGAAACCCGGTCGTAAAATAAACTTTTATCACATGGAAAAATGCTACAATCAGTTATTCATTATGCTCGACTTCCACCACATCACGCCTTAAGCTACTCAATTTGTTTAAATCATTGGAATTAGGGTATCCGTTTATTCATAAATTGCTAGAAGCATTTATTCAGAAAACAGCGTCTCCTTTCTTTTAGGATACACGATCAGCTAATGTCGAAATAAAAATTATAATAAGAGATGGAAAAAAGCTCCGAGAAATAAGTTACCTCTATAGGCATTATCTCCGAGTAAATAATGCATCAAAATAGCTACTTTTCATTCTACTCATGTTATTCGTCGCTCATATCAATATTTTATTATACGCTAAAATAGCGGCAAGAAGAATTTTTAGGACTCATCTTTCAGAAAATAATTAATCCTAAGATATTTCTTGGGGAGAAAAAAAAAATGTGAAGCTAAAAATCAGAACACTTTGAATATTCTCGTTCATAATAAGATTTATTGAATATCCTTTTGCCATAAACTACGAGGAGAAAAATCCTCTCTTGAGACGTCTATATCCGAAAAATTTATCTCCGGCCAAAAAAATATGCCTTTCCAAAACGAGAGGAAGTGAAAGCAACGAAGTGCTTTATTGAAAAATGAATTCCCATTTTCCTGAGGTTTCATAAAAGTACGAATACAGTGCTATGCTTTCATCAATGATAATTAAAGTGGATAGATCAGTTTCTAATACCTACATGCCTCATAAACTAGACATTAAAATGTAACGAGAAAATGTGGACAACACAAATAGAGTGCCGTGATTTGGTAGGAATATTTTATTTTACCACCGAAGTGTACACACACAGTGCCGCAGTGAAACTCGGTGCAATTTCGGCAGTGAAATGAGCCTGCAAATGAATTCCTTTGCTGCAATTTCGTCTGCATTACGTTTTGCTGGGACCACCGACAACATATTTACAATTCCCAAAGCTGGCTTTATTACTAAATTGCAGTAAAATTGAAACGGAAAGCTTACTAGCACAACCGTTTTTAATTTAGCCTCAAGTACTCTGCCCCGCTTCAAATCAATAAATGATCCCTCGAAACAACATGCAAAGATCGCGCAACAACATAGAGGGACCTACGGGTCTTCCTCGACCTTGCCAAGTATATCTAAATCCGCCGGTACCTTTTTAACATACCTGTACATCTGAAGACTCATATATTTTGGATGAGTTTTTGCTTCAATACTGAATTTTTTGCTTAACTGCCCACTCTAGTAACGCATCACGAGTCATGTTTCTAACGGTCTGTATCGGCAACCCAAACGTTTTGCGTTCGGTTTATTTTCTGGGAATTGACGTTGTTTCTGTCTCCGAAATTAGATTCTTGGCTAGTGGGTACGAAATAGATAAACTTCGGTATTAGAAATAACGGGTTCCTAGCTACTTCCTGGAATCCATTCGCTACGCTGATGAAAAATAGCTACATTTCCACAATTTCTTTTGCTTTGCGCACAACCAGCTACGGCTATCTCGTACCAAACATGCCCCCAGTTCGGACATTCACCGGATGCATGAGGGTAAATAACCGTTATTCACTTGATGGCGGCTTAAAAAACCGACTTTACGCAAAAAAAGATAATTCATAATTGGTTAATAATTTCATTGTTATCGCACAGCTATATTTATAAGTAGGGAAGAAAAAAAATGGATATCTAAAATTCAATTGATCTGGAATCGTAATTACAAGGAAAAGAAACCTAGGATTACGGAGAATGTCACGCTTGAATGTTACTACCAAAAGAATGACACCAAGATTTGCATTGGCAATAAGAATTTTTCCCTAACTATAGACACGAGAATTGAAAACCATTGAAACTCTTGAACGCGTATTCAGGAATTCCAGGGCCTCAAGCAATATAAATATGAAACTCATTGCTGAAACTGCTTAATTTCTGAGGTGCTTAAGGTTTTGAGATTCAACGTTTCCTTTGTGTTACAGCGAACATTTTCAGGGAGTGGATGCTCAGTTGATGCTCATTCTTCCGTTTTGTGAGACAATAAAAAACGTCACAACAACCACCTCGCTCTAAATAAAACTCGAAAGCTACCACGGTATGAAAACTCCCAAGTTTCGGAAAGGTTTTAGCTAAAGTTCATAAAATCCATATAATAAACCCTACAGCAACAATATACTGAGAAATGACTTTTCCTGCGCGATCCACCCAGCTATGACTCTGTGAATGCTCGTAAAAAAAGTACATTGGTAATATTGCTTTATTTTTTCCCTCGACGCTCTTGTAGCAACACTTTCGGTTGGGAACTTGGGCACGATTTCTTGAGGGGACCCAAGGTGGAAATTGATTGAAAACAAAAGTAAACGGCCGAGGGACGACGCCCTCTGAGCAAGCAGACCAACGGGAATGGTTGGAGAAGCGAATGAAGCACGGACCGTTGGGGGTTTAAGGCCGGGTCAGAGTTACGACAGAAATTTCCATTATGTTTACAAAACCCCCGCCCAACGATTTCATTTCAGGCCGTGCGAGGGGATGACCGGGGACAAACGACGCCGCCGTTCCTCCCACCCTACCAAAAAGGTCCAGGGAATCAATTGATCAATCAAATCGATCAATGGATCGATCACAATCCCTCAACTCTCCCCACCTCTCCGAACGCCCGTGCACCCTTGAGCCAAATTGCAGTCTACCGAGGGCAACACCACGCCCCGGCTTCAACCTCATTCCAAGACGCGGAGGCAGAGGAGGGGGAGAGGGGTGAGAGTGTCTGTTTTACGGTCACATTTGCTGAAACGGAGTGAACTTCGCAAGACTGAATTTACTCCCGCGGTTCACGGCATTTCTGGCGCGAAAATGCAGCCTCTCTCCCTCCAGTATGCCGGAGGTTGACGTGGTAACGACCGGAAGGTGCGACGGTTTTAAGATTGCCTGCGCGGCACACGAGAGTGTGTCCCATGCACAGCGAAGGGGATTTGCACTATCTCCATGACGGCTCGAGCGCTTCCAAGGAACGTAAAACGATTTTCACGGGACATGGATAAGTGTTTGGTACTTGCGTGCAATGTCGACTGCGAGAACACGCGAATATGGCGACATAAATTGATTAAAAAAACTCAAGCGTGAAAACACTACAAAAACATAGAAACACACATTTGCAGTGATGGATGTGGTTGGGACTAGAGTAAATAAAAAATGGATTTCCCTTTTATGGCGTGTGCATCTTTTTTTTGGTGGGTCAAGCTGGTATCTTTTATTATATTATAAGTGCGAGCATTTGTATGCGAAAGTGAAAACGAATAAATGTACAATACCTACACAAATATGCCTCTGACACACGCACCTATATGTCAGATGAAAAACCTCATCACAAATTCCCTTCCGCAACAACACCTTCATATACATCTCTCGTTCATTCCTTCCTGCATTAAAAATATCATATAACTCCTACAATGTAAACTCTGCCCAGTTTTTTGTATTGTTGCCCATGTACCACGCCCCTCAATATTAGAACGAACAACCACCGATCATCCTGTAACCCTTCCTCTCCGTCCGCCTCTCTCCCAGTTCCCTGACATGCAGCTGAAATAGTGAACCCTTAAATTATTCTCACAAGGTAACTATTATTTCCTCCCTCCCGTCTATAGTCTCATCAATCCAATTAAAGAACCCCCGAATTAGCTTGTGCTTTATTATTCAAATCCTTCCAAAATCCCGGAACAAACCTTTCCCATTACCTAATACCTTCCTCTCCTGTTTCCCCAACAACCAATTATCTACTACTCACGCTCCTCTGTTTATCCGAACCCCTTCCTCAATATTCCCCTCTTCTCTTTCCTCTTAATCTTCCTGTCAGTTACTCCGCATACTCTCATGAAGATCGCAAAACCACCGAAATATTAAGGCATATGTTTTTTATATATACATGTGTAATGATGAAAGTAATGCTCATCTTTTATTGTGACACGACTATCCATGCAAGCGCGGCAAAACTGGTCGGGAAATGTGGTGGGGGGTCTGTTCTTCCAACGCAGCCAGTCGACAGTTTGCTCCGAGCAGTCTGAGCGGAAAGACGTGCCTCCGCGTGAAGTTTGTTTTTAGACTTTGTAACACGGCGCGATGGAACGTCCGCTTGAACAGCGATATGCCATCAAGTTTTGCGTGCAGCTAGGAAAGAATGCAACCAAAACATTGCAGATGCTTCAAGAGGCCTTCAAGAACTGCATTTCAAGATCACAGTCTGGGAGGTGGCACAAAGCGTTCAAGGAGGGCCGGAAGGTCGCCGACGAACCTCGTTCTGGACGCCCAACAACGGCCAGAATCGCCGAAAACGTGAATCGTGAGCATGAAGTTTTGGGTTCAGACTGTCGATTGAGCATCCAGCAAATTGCTGACACATGGGCACATGGGATAGTGACCGAGGATCTGGAAATGCGCAAGGTCTGAACGAAGCTTGTACCGAAAGTGCTGACGGAAGACCAGAAAGAACTGCGAGTTTCGCGCTTTCAAGAATTTTGGATTGGATTCAAAATGAGCCGGACTTTATTAACTCTGTCATAACCGAAGAAGAATCCTGGATGTTCGAGTACGACCCAGAATCGAAAAGTCAGAGCAGCGAGTGGCACACAAAATCATCCCCCAACCCCAAGAAAGCGCGAATGACTAAGTCTCGCACCAAAACGATGCTCATTATCTTCTTTGACGTCCGAGGAATCGTCCATTTTTAGTTTGTACCGCAGGGAGAAACTGTCAACTCAGCCAGGAGGTGCTAAGAGATTGAAACGCCGGGTCACGCGTGTGAGGGCTGACATCAAAGACATAATCGTGCTCAGCCATGACAATGCCCCCAGCCACACGTCCTTCATCGTTACCCACTTCCTGGCCCGGAGCACTACCCCGGTGGTCTCCCAGCCCCTCACTTAAATCCTTGGGTGAGTATTCGTGAAAGTGGGATGTAAATGGTAGGCAATTATTACAAAAAATAAAATTAATTTTAAATTTTAAAAACAATCTTCATTGTGCATTTGAACCCTAAACTTATTAAACCCTGTTCTTTGTATTCATAAAATAATAAAAATTTTATGGAATTATTCTGGACCTTGCACACAATCCGGGACCCGCCTTAATTTTTCAAAGCATGAAAAATCACGCCCATACGTTCAATATACTTGTACTAGTTGGTTCTCTGAATAATAAATCTCTAAACTACCTTCAAGGAATGGTTTTGTCGAGAAAACGATTTCATTCATCGGTTAAATAATTCACATATTTTTATTTAAATGCGAGCAAATATCTGGCATCCTGATTCATGATGCATTTAAAATCATCGAAAGTTTAAATAGGAATAAATCCTAAATCATCGATTTCAATATTGCGCCAATCCTACCAAATTATTTTGCATTTTATTTTTAAATAGTATTCTACCTCACTTCGGATTGTTAATGTTGTTTTTCATCTGTAGATATTTTAATATTCAGATGCACGTATTTTCCAGCTGCAAAACTATTTACCGGAGTTTTCAGATCATGTAATTAGAAAAAAGAATGGTCCACAACTAAACAATACCAACTCATTGAATGATAGGTTGGTGAATTAAACCTTAATTTTTATGATCAGGAAGAGTATGAGAGAAGAAAAGGAGTTTTTTGACACCAGAAAGAAACGTTTTTGACACCAGAAACGTTTTTTACACATTCATGAAGAAAAACTGCGAAATAAAAACACATTTGTGTCGAGTTAAATACGAGTACCTCTTGCTATTTACAATCAACTAAACGACCCATCGGAGCCGCTCTTGCTTGTAATCACATTATGTCCACTATTGACATAATTCCTGTAGTGTTCAGGAGCGCAAGACGGAACGCACGACGACAACGAAGTCAAGGCTGCATTTGCCGCGTGGTCAGGTACGCACCCGGAGAGACAAGGGCGAGGACGATGGAAGCGAAAGGGTAGAGAGAGATTGGGGGGGGGGGAGGCTATTCCATTTGGGACTGCGCAGCATGCGTTCGACTATCTCAGGCGATGGGTGGCTGGTTACTCTCGAAGGCACGACACCCTCGAGCGATCGTTATGGGGGTTGGGGGTGGGGAGGAGGTGGACTGGGGGGCGATGGGAAGCGGCATTAACAATCGCTGGCACGGAAATCCTCCCCAATATCCATCCCTTGAGTGTCACTCCCTTCTCCCACCCGTGACAACAACTACCGCGACGCCACCCTGCAAGCCCTCCCCCCCACTCACCAATCCTTCCACCCCAACGAAACCATCTCGAAAACAATCCCAAAAATCTAATACGCACGCACCGCCCTTCTGGTTGTCGTCAGCCATTGTCTCTCCCCTTCCCCGACACCTCCCCCTTTCCCCCATACACACACACACACACCCCGCTCATCCGGGAAACTCGCTCATCCCCCAACTCCGCTCGCCTCGGGCTTTTCTCTTTGTCTTCCAGAGGAAGAGAGTTGACAGGCGATAAATTGTTTCTTCTAAAAATTCCTCCGCACGGGGCCGCCACCCCGTCTCTTTATCTTCGCGCCGTCGCCCCTCGTGCCCGTTCCGTTTTTCCGGAACATTTTTGCGAGTCTTCACCGTCAAACCGTTTCGCACGGGAGGGTGGAGAGAGAGAGGGGGGGGGTGGGCGGAGGTTGCGGAAGAGGGAGAAAGAGAGCTGGGTGGTTGGAGTTGGGAGGGGAGGAGCGATTGCCAATACGTCTCTTCTTCCCTCTCCATTCTCCACTGTGCGCATCTCCTCGGTCGTGAACCGGTCCAAAGGAATGGATCTGCCGAAACAGAACCGTCCCGAGGGAATGTCATATCGCAAAAAAATATTAATTACAGAGGCGTGTGGATTAACCATCCCGTAGAAATCTCTTATCTGAATCAAGTCTCGACTTTCGTGAAATTTTGTCCAACATCACACTTAATTCAGAAACGATTTTCTACGGGGATGGTGTTCTTTTCTCCGGAGCCTCGGTCACGTTAAAACAATTAAAAGTAGGAACAATGGCAAGCGTTAAGAAGGGTCTTGTTTTTGACACCACCCTCCCTTCACCTCACCCCCATCGATTCCATCAAACCGAGGATAAAGACTGACATTTAAGTGATGCTCTTCGCGTGAGATTGGCACATCTACATGTATAGCTACAGGATATGTCAACCAATAAATAAGAATGTTTCGTTGTTTTCCAAAATTTAGTCCTCTCGCTATTTAGGGCAAATATGGCAATAGGTGGCATACGTATCCATTTTTAAGTAGGCTTTGGGCAGTTCCCGAAAATTATAAAAAAAACCTTGAGGTCTTCTGAGACACTTATGCAGGACTCAAATTCCATTCCCCCACCGCATTCGAGTTTCCATCCGCTTATCACGTTTCCCATTCGCTTATTCATACAGTCCCTAGTGCTGAGTCTGATCCTTCCTCTTCCCGTAAAAGAGAGTTTAGCTAAGTTTACCTCTTCAATATAATTCACAGTGAAAAAAAGAGAACACTTGTCACTCCACTAAATAATTTAATTATCACGGCCTAGGTTTCAACACTTCAGGTGGTGCATGGAGCAATATTAAGCCTATGAGCGAGTATGTCGTCATAAATAAATGATTGTAGCACCACGGAATCCTTCAATCAAATGTTTATCCACGAATTTACCCCCACAGATCTTCTTTTTCCTAAACCACATTCAGAACTCTTTATAAATACACCATGCGTATGGATGTATATCCTTCACACCGTCCCTTTTCGGGGTTGGCACTTCATAATCTTTATAAATTGCCATTCCTCCGCGAGGGCCGCGGCTCTGTTTGCCCTCGCTCCATCGCTTATCCAGCCACCCATTCCCTCGACCCCACCCCGCTGACCAACCCACCCCATCTTCCACCACATCTCCTCCTTCCCCCTTTGACCTTAACACTCTTCACACGAAACTTCATTTATCATCCAAGAGGACAACAGATCCAATCCCCCATCGGCCTCCCTCTCCAGCTGGTCTTCTCGTTGCTTAAATCGACACACACACGGCGACGGACGGAGGCGGCCCGTCCTGCTTCGGCTTCGCTATTCTCTCCCACAAAAGGGCACGTGCTCGCCAGATGATCTTCCCCGCCGCACGCACACAAAACCCTCACTCTCCGCCCGACCTTGCTGCCGCGGTTCTCGGGGAAGGGGAGAGAACAACCCCCCTCTCTCCCGCCTCCATGGTGCCATCCCCCGCCTCTCAGCAATGTTTGAAAGTTTATTTCTTCTTTCTCTGCGTGAGGCTTGCGAAGTGGGGCTCGCTCGAATTTTTAAACACAAGGCAGCAGCGATGCGGCCGGGGCTCGGCTACCGACCGGAGGATTACCACTTACGAAATTTTCAAGCGGATATCTTTGTACAACTTTTAGAATCCAATCGAATTCCAGGACTTCTTGAAAAATCACGGAAGGCACAGGGAATGGAACTGCCTTTGTATATGAAAGTGCGAAGCCCTTATGAATGTCTTTAATTCGAGGTTCGCTCAATCATCCCCACATATCAGAACCAACCTTAGGGGTTGATGACTACGGAAGACGAGGATGGGAGCAGAGCGACAGAAATGCAGTTAGGTATTATTTTTTTTACTGGTAATCTAGCGTTTAAGGTAGGTTTTGAAGAGGTACAAGTTACCAAACGGTACAACGACAATTCCCTTGAATCTCCTGACAAAAAAACCCGACATCCAACTCTGCATTCAGCCCCTTTTCAATTCCGAATACTTCCTTCTTCCCTTCATTCCGTCCAACATGCCTATCCTATTCCTATTCTTTCACTTGCCTAATATTCTCCTCTCTATCCTAGTTTTTAACATTTCATTGCTGATAAAAATGCTCCGCATCCATCTTCCCAGAAATGGTACAGAGAACTTTAAGAGTCGACTTACGTTCACTTACGACTTTAATGGATGGACTCTCATCGCAAATACTATGCAATAATAGTGGATTTATATATTCATCAGTATTTTACATTAGGCCACTGCGTGATGGCAATGTTGACGTGATGAGATTTTTATATAAAATGGAATTCTTATAGCATACCGATATACAGACACCGCATAAATTCGACTCGTTGTGGACGATATCGAAATGGGCATACCTAACAGCTACATTTAATCATTGCCTCCGCAGTTTTGAGCACGAAGAATAAACATTGACACTAATTTATCGCACAGCCCAAGTTTTTATCGTATTTACGCAATGATATGCATAAAATGAAAATCACGCTCACAGGTATCAATATTCCTCAATTTCGCTGGGATCTATTGCAAGAGTAAGTTCAATAGAGTCATGCCGTAAGGAATCACAGAATGTTTCGACCTTCACAGGTTTGACAGGAAAATTGATTCAATTTCTCCAGGTGAAAAACTAGAGGGAGTGATGGATCCGAATGTTTTTGGGCGTTATTCGCCAAAGTTCAAGACATTCCAATGATATTCCCCATCCTCCGTGCGTTCCGCGTTAGCATGAAATCCACTACTTTTGATTTTTAGTGACTTTTCATATTTTTCAGGTTCCTAGCAGCATAAGATTGGGTTAGAACCCTTCTGAGATTACTCCTCCAGTTATTTTCCCACATAGTCGCGAGAGACGTTGAAATCTTTCAATCTGATTTGAACATGCTCAGTCTTTACACAATGAAAGCAATCTAATTGTCACTCACTACATTCCATTCACAACCTGAAACCAAAAATATCAACTGTTCATTACCACAGCATGTCTATCAATTTTATAAAGCTCATATTGCATTAATATTTCCTATTTGTGGACACATTTTTGATATACAATACATATTCATTCACATGGGCGTAGAAATAAGGAAAGGGATAGGAACACACATAAACGAACACAGAAGAGGTGGGGAAGGCGGAATCGAGCGCATCACAAGCGCAAAAATATTTCCATGCCCGGAACTTGAACACCGGAACTTTCGACTTGCCGGACCGATGCTCTAACCACTTAAGCTAGCGAGGAAACGGAATTTACCCGGAAATCTGCGGGGGGGTTTATTCAACCAAGTGCCCTGATTATTTAGCCAAGAGATGGCGTTAGGGAGCGGTTTCACCCACCAAATAGAAATATATAAATATAAATAAATAGATGTATTTGTATATATTTATATATCACCTTCAAGGTGACTATTGGCTTACCATTCATTGTCACATGTCTTCATCGCCTTACGACGTCCCCATGAATCACTTAGGCTTGATATCGGCATTTTGTAACAATTTGATTACACATTTTATTGCATTCTTCTTATTTCTTCTTCAATGAATAACAATTAAAACGTAAATCGCAGAGGAACGGCAATACACAGAGTGAGAATCGAAACCACTAATTCTGCCCTACCTGGCTAGGGCATACATTACCGGAATATCGCGAACCAGTAAGAGGATAAATGTTTGAATTGATTGCACTTCCTCATAATTAGGTCAGGTTGCAGCACGAGCGATTTCCACGGAAAAAATAAAATTACAATCATAACTCAGCATTCCCTTTCGGGGAAAATCTTTACTCTGGGCGATACCAGCCGAAAAATTATGGAAAATCAGCAAGAATTTTTATTATTCCTAGTATCCACGTCGCTGCTTTACGGAGGACATACGGAATTGCTAGGTTGAAAGAACAAGGACTAAAATTTATCGTCATTTCATCAGGCTTACTCATAAAATCACGCTTCTTTCTGCATGGCACGAAGAAATTAAATGCAAAAATATAGTATGATAAAGTATTTTTATGACAGAATGGACTGCGGATTTAATTTTCCGAGGACAAAGTGAGATATCCAAATATACTACTTGAAACAACATCCACTTTTACGACAACTAACCCCACTCTATTAATAGATGTCCTAAGCTGGAAACCGTCGCAAAACCGCTAATGGCTTCCATTTCCAACAAAAATAGCAATTTCTTTTCGTTACAAGTTCGATGCATACTATTAAAACCATGGTATAATAAGTGTTTATGTTAACAAAACTCCATTACACGATAGAATTTTATGAAGCTTACGCCTAAGCGTGTGAATCACAGGGCAAGCATAGATATTTATAATTGCGTCGGAAGGATTTGGCCAATTTGAAAGGAAGGTCCGCCCATAATAACACTAAAGTTGAATTTTGTGAATTTCAATCCAGGAAGGATTTAAGAGAATGGCCCTTTAATGCTATCACAAAAAGTATTTAATTATTAATCAAAAGCACATAATTTGATGCTACGTTGTCGTAAGATGGATCTTCAAGCAGCATCCATACTCGTGACATTCTGTATGCAAATTTCATTACTACTGGTAATATTGTAATAAGTATTGATATAATTGGAGCTTCTATCAGACAAGACATTTTTTATGTACTCGAATACGTGGTAACGAATTTCCGCCGAAAATCAAAAAAATGGGGGGAACGATTTTATGAGAAATTCTCAAATATAAGTAAAAATTTGAGAAAGCCAAGTAATTACATTTATCACTCTAGAAAACTACCATTACCTACGCAACTCACCGAGGATTCCATTCTCCATCATAAAAATCCATCACTCGAGCCCTTAAATTTTCCATTTCGGAATAATTTCTGTGCAAATCATGCTTTTTTTCATTCTCTCTCGTCCGTCCTAAATGGAAAAAAAATTCTGCCACTCCCCTTCGACGTGACGCGTCTCGGAATGAGCCTTTACACCAGCCGTCGTCGCGCGCCTGGGATTCACGGCCCCCTCTATCATTTTCCGAGGCAATTTTGCACCAAATCCCCTCCCCATCGCTCCTACCTCTTCACCCACTCTCAATTCCTAGTCCCCCGAGCGTCAGTTTTGGCGACCCTTCCCAAATTCGGGATTGCCAAAGAGATTCCGCATGCATAATCCACCAACGTTTGAGTAATCGCCCCGGTGAAATCCCGTGGCGAAGGAGTCTGCTCTGGGATAAGTAGTGCCCGCATAAATATTCCGCGGAACGGGAGTTTTTTTTCACCCCTAGAGGAAGGTGGAAATGTCACCGCGGAGGGGGGAACGTTGGCGCCTATTCTCCGGCGGATCTATGCGAAAGTCATAAATGAACTTTTTCCTTGGGCTTTTAGCACGAGCGTCAACTCCTTTATTACGCCGGGAATAAAAATAGCAATCACAAACGAAAGGTTCCAGGGAATACCTTCAGATTTAAATACCATTGAGACATTGACCGAAATTTCATATCACCACAATTACATCAGCGATTTCATTTGAGTATTTAGGCATAAGAAGTCCGGCGACATGAATTGTACATTTATGATCAACTTTGCGTAGTGAAATATATGAATAATAACCAATAATGCAATGTTTTTTAAGTTAAAAATACCTACATCACTTAACATGGAGATAAAAGGCTTTCAACTTAGGATAAGGTGACTGCAACTACTCATACTCATACTTTCAACGACTCATTTAATCTGATTTAATATAATTTTCAAAGAGAATGTAGAACTGAAAGATTTTCAGTACAACTCTGTTCTCTTGGCAGACAATAATTAATATATTACGCATTATTTGGACTGATTTATTTTCCATGGGACTCAAGAACAAGCAACCGAATTTGCTACCGAATTCAAAGGTTAACTACCGCCGATATATTAATATTACCTGCCTGGGATTAACATTGTTTCCTTTCCTCGAATGCAAATTAACGAAAATCAATCCGTTATCGAATTGTTAACTCAATGGCCACAAGGAAACCATGAAGCCAGGAATCAAAGAGTGCAGTTATTATGAGGACTAATTTGTTAATAATAATTAGCGATGAATAATAAAGACTGATCGAAAATCAAGTGACTGGGGATATATGATGGGTTGGTGACGAAGGTCTTAAATGTAGGTATTTATCGATAGAGCCATAACTAAATTTCAAATGAGGAAGTGACTGCGTGAACCTCATGCCTTAATTGTTTTACTAAGAGAGAAGATCAATGAATTTGAAGCATATTCGATGGAAAATGAATTGATGCACAAACAGTGAGTTATAAAATTCATTTATTCCCATTTTCAAAGAGTGCCCCCATGCAATATTTGACGTTTATCAGGTAAAAAAACAAAAGCCATGAGATTCGGTTAAGATCGGACGGGTGAAAAACGTAGACAGCACAAAAGATTCCAATTTCATTTTTCAGTGGCGGACCTTTTTAAAACTCGTTTCTTCCAGCGCTGTCACGCACCACACCCCCATCATCATTCCACTTGGAATTCTACGTTGATGGGGTTTCAAAGGACGAAAACTGATTGGGCCCCCGAATTTTTCTCGAAATTGTATGCACCTCTCCAAAAAATTACGAATACTTCGTGAAAAAAGCGTAAAGAATGTGATTTAAAATATGAAGGTAGAAAATTCACCTCACTTTCACAACCGAGCATGGGATTTAATCGTGAGGAATGCTTTCAATTGGTTAGTAACAAACACAGGCACAGCAAAGCGTTAAAACTTAACCTATAAAAATTTAAATATAAAGCAAAAATGACGGAGAATAGCATTTTAAATGGAGCTGGAAGAAAGAAGGATTTTTTGGGAAAAATTCAAAGGAGGAAGGAAAAGAGGATGAAAGAAATGAGAGGTAGCGGGAAAGCGTTGAAAGTACACGTAGTTTAGTCGAAGAGCAACAATAACGGGGCGTAGAGATAGAAAATGGGCGTTGAACTCTCCGTCAAATGGGGCGTGGGGACGAATAGGACGAGGAGCTGGAGTGGACGCTGTTGACAACCAGAAGTTTAATGCTACCTGCACAATGCCATGGAGATTATTGGATAACACACAGAAGCCGGGGAACGAGATTCAGGGAACGCCTTAAAATATTACAACACAGAAGGCTGAACAAATATCATAATCCTACAAAAATTTATCATTAAAATACGTAAAAAACAAAGGAAATATTATTACAGATGACGCAATGAAACGAAACAGAACAGTGGCTTCTTTTTCGGATCAACATCTTAAAACGAACGAACACAATACATTTGAATTCAAGTGCGCATTTTCTAAAGTCCCCAGGCTTCCACTTCAACTCAAACACCACCAACCGATAACGACAGCGTCGTAGTTTCCAAGCGGCGATTTAGAAATTCGAGCGGTGGACAAGAAGGGTGGAGATGGGCAGAGTTCTTTTTCATTTAACTAGTCGGCGGATTCGGTTTGGCGTGAATAAAATCGGTCGGCATTCGGTGACTTTCGTTGATTCGCGCAACGTAGTGATTGTAATGGATATCAATCGTCGGTCTTCAATCGTGGAGATGGAATGGAAATCGAAGTTCTCGGCTCGACGGTCAATTAATCAACCCTCACTCTCTCCCTCTTGGTTAGCCGCCCTTCGCGTCGACTAACCAATTTCCGAGGGGGATTGGTAGGAAAGGCGAGCTGGGCACGTGCGACGATCAAATCGCGCACTTCCACTGTAATCGCATTTACCTTCACCCGCGAAACCCAATCACTCAGTCGATACGTTCATCCCCTTCCGATGCCTCCTGGTCGCGTCAGTATCCGGAATTCTGTCTAGTCCGGGAATGAAAAAGAAAAAAAAATTGCTGGCGGTCGAACGTATCAAGATTGATCCTAGAACTTTTTTTTTCTTCATTCCCCGTTTGTCCAACGGATACCAAAAACCTACGAAAGCCTCTTTAAGTAAACAATAGTGAAAAGTGGATCACATCTCGTGAAGTATTCAAGAACTTCAGTCCATGGATAGCATGCCTCTTCCTCGTGGCCAAATTGTGATCAGGCGAGGATGAGAAGTTTGATTGCTTGGTTTTCCAAATGAAGACATAGGTATCGCCAACATACTACGCCAATGAAAATAGCGTTTGAAGAGTTTTACGTCCTCCCTGAAAAATGCTACTTATGAGAGACATTCCTTGCTATCCTTAGCTGCCGGAGTAAGGCCATTGGACCTGAATCAGAGAAATAATTGAACACAGTCATGGTCACTTAGGGATTTAAAAGGACTGCAACTCCTTAGGCTCACCTAAAAGTGAACGAAACACTAACAATCTGCATTACCAATGAACAATTCCAATTACTTTCTACATCTCTTCACGCCGTTCAAAACATAAAATGTTTCCTCCCTCTAGCAACATTTAAAGACAACAGTAACCATATTATATCCTAAACTCTCTTAAATGCAGCTTGAGGCCGATGAACGGAGAACATATTCTTAAATCCAAAATTTTCTAAGAAGTGACCAAACTCTTGGGCTCAATGCATTGATATGCACACATCAATACATCATGTGTTTAAAGGAATAAATCAGGTAGCAAAAGTGAACTTCGGCTGAGAAAGGTACAGATACAACCAATCCACACTCAACACTATTGATTTGAACCTACAATCTCTAGTTTAGCATTCAGCTGATTACTCATTCGATTGACGGCATTGAAGTACGTATATCTGAATACCTATTAGATCCCCACGTCCCTTCGTTTTCAACGTTGAAATTAGAAAAAAAAGGATTATTCAACGCAGGAAATACGACAGTCCGACATTGAATAACAATTTTCGGGGCTTCATTTCGTAACCCTCGAAAATTATTTCATAAAATATTTAAAAAAAAAGATGAAAATGTTATCCATTCTTAATTCTAAAAGTTTTAACTAAGAATAATGATATTGATTAACAGTACGAGAGAAGTTTCAGACGAACTAATAACTTCTTATCCTTAGAAAGTGTAGGGAGCAAAAGGATAAGTTACAGCAATATGTAGTATGGGAGTTAAGAATATTTATTTTGTGCCAAGTTAGCAAAGGGCGTAGGTGTACAGTGGTGTGTAGTCCCAGTCTATCAAATACCTACCATTTTCCTGTAGACTAATGCTAATAATAATCGAGATCTTCACTACGATTTAATTGCATGGCGAAAGAGAAGAATATGAAAATTATTAGCTACAGTAAAAATTTACGAATTACATTTGTCTTACGCGCGAATGATTTGATGGGTTAGGACAGCTTTTTAGACCAAAAACAACGATTCACACCGTATTTAAACTAATCACGTGCGTTTAAAAAAAGTGTTGAAATAAGTGTGCCAACTTTTCCAAACCCATCAACGTCAGGCGAATTTAGAGGGCGAAACCAACATAGAGAATACCACCATTTTACCCCAGAAATTCGTTCCGAAATGGTTGAATTTCTGGGGTAAATTAGTCCTCTTTCCAACAAAGCCCAAAGCACACAGCTACAGAGTGAAAACACTGAAACCTAGTTTTAATGGAAGGTAGGGAGACCCTTTGAGTGCGAGGAGGGCTTAGAGAAGGGGTTTTACAACCCTTAAGCTTCGGTCGGGTAAGCATCACATTCCCGTTAAAAAAATGTAGTTTGGAAATCTTCCAACTTTCCGAAACCCATTTCGCACATATTTTTATGGGCATCGTGTGGTGCGTACATAGGCTATGGCGAAGGATGTACGCGCATTTGGTCCATCCCACCAGAAACGAGGGATTGTTTCCCTCATATCCCACTCCCCCCCCCTGATCGATTCGGCGGAATCCTATCAAAGCCTGCCCTCTCCTTTCCTACCACCCTCAATACTCTCTGGCGATAGGAGGGTGTTACACAGAAAATTACCGACGAGGGTGCATAATAGTTCGATATTTCAAGCGAATCTCTAAATTTTTTTATCACAGAGTCTAACGTGGAAAAATCATATCCGTGTTTCGACACCGCACGTCTTTAATAATGCTACTTTATGGGACCATCAGATTTCGGGATTGTTGACGTTATTTTTACAATTGTAGTATAAACGTTATCATATACTAGCATGACCTACAAAGAATTAAGACAATCAGTGCAACATACAATAACAGAATTTCTTTATCATATACCATATTGATAGGCTCTTCATAATAAACAATAGTAGTAGTTTTTTATACAATAGTAGTAATTTTTGTAGGAATTATCAGTAATCTAGGGGAACGCGGTAGTCCAGGCGTAGAGAGAGTTGGGCTACTGACCGGAGGGCACAGGTTGAATCCCCGTGAACCCTCAACTACACGCCAGCTGTGTGAGTTTTCAGGTACCAGAACCTATTGGGAAACCATAACTGGCACGGGGGAGGAACTGGCCTCCCTACCCGTTGTGTAAATTTCGCATTCCGTCGGGCTTGAGTACGGGGTGAATTCTACCATCTCCTGCCAAACCGACCTTCGCGTTGATAACTTTGCTTATGGTTTTTTTTTAATCGGTTATCTGCCGGTTGAAGTAGGTTTGGGATGGACACAAGCTACCAAACGGCACAGTGAAAATTCCCTTATCTATCTTAACAAAACACAACCTGACATCCAACATTACAATAATCCCGTTTAAAATCCGAAAACTTCCTTCCTCCCTTCATTCCATCCGGCATCCATTTCCTATTCCTACCCCTTCCTCGGTTTTTGGTCATCTACAGTTTAAAATAAATTTTGCATGTCACAGACTAACTAGTGCTAAGCCTCGCACATCTATATTCATTCTCACAACCACTAAATTAAACCACTATTCGATTTAGTATGCCCACTACTTCCGTTCACTCCATCCAGCATTTCCATCCCTTTCTCCTCCCTACCTCGCTTGCCTGACGCTCTCCCTTCTATTAAAGTACTTAACATTCCATTAAGAATCATATGCTCTGGAATCAACAACCCTATGTCCTCCCTCACTACTACTAGTTTGTGTTGGTTTGTTTTCTTCCCCGTCCATTTTAGCTTTCCCAACCCTCACCACACTCGCATCTCAAAAAACCTCCAAACTTCGCCAATAATCTTACTCCAACGATCATATTTCCGTGTCGTACAAAACCGCGTTCCACATCAACAGTCAGAATTCGGGATAGCCGACATAATTCTTGAAACTTGTTTTGAATAACTGAACATCCAGTTGGAAAAATAAATTTATGCACTCTCGTTTATAAGATACTAGTAAAAAATCATCTGAATTGAAGTATCAGCTTACCCCAATGAGATTTTAAAGCTTGATTTTACCACATCAATGTGGACTAAGTCGAACCCCTGGAACGCGTAATAAAGTAATTTTGAGTGGAACATCCGAACATTTCAATCTCATTATGAATTCCTTCCACAAGGTGATGACTGACGTTGTTAAGTTTATTAAGTGCGCTTGAAACTTAATTTAACAATATTCTCACAAAATATGTACCATGGAATTCCGACCTTTCACGGATTTTATACTTCAATAAAAAATATACCCGGCCGATCTATCTTCACATACACCAGTCATCTAACAGGCAAAGTAGTACATAAAAGTGCCTCCTTTTAAATGCTCGTGGAAGGAGAATGACATTCATTATCTTCGAGATTCATTCTTGACCTCCTATTTAATTCCCTGTTGCTCCACAAAATTATCAACCGAAGTACCTACCTACATAAGAGTGAATAGTGGATACACTTACGGTGAAATACTTTCTAATGGCGACTGCCAACTTTCGATGGAAGAGATGCAATTTATGATATACCAAAAGAACGGTTGTCTGGATAGGTGAGAGCTCACATAATTCTGATCCCTAAGGTCTATGAAAAAGTTGAGGAGGCCAGTCATGTTTCCTGCGCAGCCTTTGACATCTAATAAGGTCTGGAACTCGGAAACTCACTAAGCTGGAATTAAGACCCTAGAGTTCAGAGGTATCATCTTGATTTGATCTGAGATCTTGCAGCCAACAACCTATTGAACCGAAATACGAGTATACTGTCTCTAAAAGGAGTCTTTTTTCATTTAAAAAGTTCAAACATTCCAAAACTCCAACATTTACAACTACTTAAATCTTTAAGTTTAGCGTAACGGAGAACTTAAAGCTTCAAGTTGGTCTTTGCTCGCCATTAAGATTCAATCCGAGGAAATTTTGGGGACGCTTGACGCCAAACTCCAAAATCTCCAGTTTTATATATGATAGTCGGTTTGCAGGTCATTTTTTGTGCAAAAATAGGATAGGAATTGCCATATTTGTGAGTCTATCGCCAACTTTGTGTATTCGACCGTGGGAAGCCTAACGAACAAGGAGATGCATCGGGCATGAATACACCGCCCATCTTCACCTTACCATCATAAGTCAACTATTTCTCTCCCCAGCTCCCTTTCCCTCGTTCCTCGCCAACACCCGCCCAGACCACCGACCTTTCCGACGCGTGAAGACCAGGCAGCGAACTTCTTTCCCCCTTTCCCCAGAAGAGTGATCTAAAGGGCAACCCGCGTGGAAGAAAAAATTCCCGATTTCATTGGCGGAAGGGGAGAAGCGATTGCACTTTGAACTCCCAACAAAAATAAAATGAAAGAAGGATAAAAATGATGGGATCACACTTTCAGGTGAAAAGTTATCGCCTCCTTCAAAACCTATTCCTGGGCTGAAGAAATTGAACTCGCGTATGACTCCTCGATGTGTAATCGTCCTTCCGCTCGACGTGCTGGCTTGATAACGCTTTCCGGGCTGCATTAAAACGAGATGGGTAATCAGTCCACGGAATGAATATTTTCATTTCAACGCTCACTTTCCACGCGTACACTCCAGGAGAGCGAGAAAGCCAATCGAATTCAATCGCACTGCCAACCGTTGAGTGAAATGGTTTCCTCGTAATGGTATTGGAATATCCCAATCTGCTTCAGATGATATGGAGATGGCTCGCCCTGATGGAAAAATAATCTAATTTCCAAGATATCGCTTGACCACATTGATATACTACTCCATTAACCGGTGATAGCCCGTTTAATAATTGTGAAGAGGGTGAGTTGAGGTACGCAACCTTTTATCCAAACTTTCAACTCCAAATTTAAGGTTTTTTCCCTCTTCGAACGTAACCTAGGGTTGAAATTATCTTCCAAGCTACGGAAAGGCAACGGCAATCACGTTGATCGATGAATTCTGGTGAGAATCAATCGTTCGATCGGACCGGATTTAGTCCAATAAATAAAAAAGAAATAAACTATCCAGCAATTCAGTTGAAAGAATTGAATTGATTCAATTGAAAATCATTTAGACGTTTTCCACAAAATCCAGGAACAGACTTCTAAACCGACGAGCAAACGAACGTCCAAAATTCAACTCATCAGGTGAAAGAGTTGGCAAACTGACCTATACTATACGACATTCTTCCACGCCTGATTCACGCCGATATTTCCGATAATCGATTTCTTCCGTCTATGGGAACTGTGGACACGAGTTACGTAAACGCACGCCTCGGAATCGTGACCACCACCACCCAATCCTTGCGCACAAGTCGTGACGCATGTGCACGCCGCTCTTCAAGTGACTGCATTAGGTGCCTCTCCATTCAAGAGTCGAGGGTTGTAAACAAAAGAGAGTTGGGTGCAACGCTACCCCCGGAGGCTTTATTTCAATGGAAAACCACGATTTATTCATTCTTCGCTGCTCTTTTTGTTTCCGACATTACCCCACTTCATACTCGAGGTGACCGACCTTTGGCATTTTTGCGGTCTCCATGGCAATATATTTTGTGCACCATAACGTGATCGTAGGCCTATGGAACATTCCATACACATTTCTAAAATACAAACATCTGCTTGCTGATTCTAGCGAATTTCTCTGTTTCTCCGTGTTTTGAAAAAAAGACATTTGGAAACATTGTTCTAGAGTGTCCATCGCTCCACTTGGAAGGACGTTCCAGGATCGAAAATCTTCCCATGCAGGTTCCGGGCAGAGCGATCATCACACCAAATCTCTACCAAAAAATAACAAAATGTGAGCATCATACGAAGCACAATGTATTCTGTTTATTTTATTTATTTATTTTAGTACCCTAGGGTGTGCGGCACGGGGTGCATACACACCAGACTAATTTTGACCCAAATAGGACTTTACCGCGATCGGACAATATTATTCTGATCCCTTATCGTTCGTGGAAAAAATGACATATCAAATCTATCTGTTCTACGCTTATTCTCTCTAATTTTATTAGCATGATCCTTCCTACCGTAGTACGATCGGTGTAAAAATACAGTTTCAACATTACTGCTAAAGAGACCTTCCAATTTATGCAAGAGCTTCAATCTGTAATTTAACCTTTGCTCTGTGAGTGATTCCCAGCCTAGCTCCTCTAATATTTTGGATACGCCACTCAGTTTATCATAACAGTATTACAAATCTAGCTCCACTACGCTGCACGCGATCCAATTCGGCAATTAATCCAGTTTCGTGAGCATCCCATATATTTGCAGCGTATTCTAAATTAGGCCTAACTAGCGACAGATAACATTTCTCTTTGATCTTTTCATTAGATTTACCCAGTACTCTTCTAAAAAATCCTAATTTTTTGTTAGCTTGTCCACATATTCCCCGAATGTGTTTCACCCAGGAGAGGTCGTGAGTGAGGGTAACGCCTGGGTATACGATCCTACTGCGTCCACTAATCGTAAAAATAGAAGAATTAGTCGAGGGAGTTGGGAATGGAAGAATAAGAACTGCTACTTATTTGTTTTCTGAAGTTTATATTGCAAAATTATGACTCCCTGCATTTGAGAACTGACTCCATTGCCCAAAAAAACACCAATTTTCATTATAATGCTGTCGTCAGTGTAAAGTCACCACCGAGATGCATGTTTCAAAATTAACATTGATAAAACTCACCAGACGACCATTTCCGAGAACCATCAACAACATACACTGTGTCAAACCTCAATCTTAACTTTTACTTTGCATTTTTCATGATCACAGCTTTCGAATGATAAAACAAATTTTTTCGCATTAGTTTCACGCATCGACATCTCACGAGATAGCTTTGAATTAGATACACTCAAACAACACTTAGAAAAGTCTCCATCAGGATTACCTTCCTCAGGGAAACGAGAACCTGAAGTCAAGTTACCTCCCCGCAAGTCGCATCGGCGATGCGAAGCCTGGGGGGGGGGGGGGGCGAGCCATCAGGGGCAGAGACTGTGAGGTCCGCCAATGCAGCAGGTGAAGGTGGAAGAGACATTCGCGCTGGCGAGATAAGTCGACGGGAATGTTAATGGGATGTGGGTACTTGGAAACCATTTCATTGCGAGAGCAATAAAGTTTCCATGCGGTCTCCCGCTGGGACCGAGAGAGGAGGGTGGGGTGCGTGCGATTGGAGAGGGAGGAGGGTCGGAGTGAAAGTGAGCCTTGCTTACGTATGACTCGCACAAACTCCGGTGACGCGGCAGGTGGTGACTCGCGGTCGAGGGTGACGCTCTCAACACGGACCGAATGTCAAAATATTACGCGGCCACTCCCTCACCTATAAGACCCAAACGACAAAACAGTGGCATTGCGAAACGAAGCGGTACCTCGCGGATCACCGTAACTTCGCGACTTTGCCAATAACACTCCCTATTGAATTTAAACTCAGCGCTGTACGTTATCCGACGATAACTCTCTGACGACGGAAATCTGAACGGAAAGTGGACGCAGCATAGACTGGAGATAAAGACAAAAAGTACGGATATGTGAAAGATATCCCATGAAATCGAAGTTTCTCGCTTAAATATTATTCATATGCAACAAGTGTTCACATAAATGATAAAAAATTATATTAAATAAATATATATGTATGCGTGTGAAGGGTGCGGTAGTCCAGAGGTAGAGCGTTGGACTCGCGGCCGGGCTCGATTCCCGGGCAAGACACTCTGGGCACCTGCAGCTCCACCCAAGCTACGTGATTTTTCGGGTACCAGATCTTCCTGGGAAATCATAACCGGCACAGGGAAAGGAACTGCCCCCCCCCTTCCCTGATGTGTGAGTTTCATTCGCCGCCGGGCTATGTACTGGGTGAACGCGGACTTTATAAAATTAGGCTTTCTCATGATAAAGCTTTATTTAGTAAGTCAGTCAAGGGGTTGAAATAATGGCCGAGCGCATTGGAATGTCAGTGCGATAGGTAAGGGATGAAAATAAATGCAAATAAAACAAACGCTAAGCGGTTTTCCAGAAAGAAAAAGGCTAAAATGTACGTTAAAAACTAGAGCAGGCGGTAGAGTTCATCTATCTCGGAAGTGTTTTGGACCAAAATAGTCAAAGTAGTAGGGACATAAGGAGAAGAACTGCGTAAGGAAAGCAGCTTTTACATAATTGAGAGAACTGATGACAGGGACATTGAGTAAGTATATTAAGAAAAGGCTTGTCAAAACTTTGATATGGAGCGTCATTGAAGTGGATGTTAGGCGTAGATAGGAGAATTTTGAAATGTGGGTGATGAGAAGGATGGAAGAAGTGGACATAAAGGAAAACAAATGAGGGAGTGTTGGCTTGGCGGGGGAGGAGAGGGGAGAAATCCTGAGGAGACAAAAAAATGGATACAAAGTATATTGATTGGTAATGGGATATTGAAGACTGATAGAGGAGAGAATGTAAGGCAAGCGAAGAAGAAGTAGGCATAGGAGAGGGATATTGGATGGAATGAAGGGAGGAAGGCATAAGGAGTTGAAGAACTTAAGGCAAAATAGAAAGTTGGGGGTTGTGTTTCTTAGGAGAGACAAGGGGATTGTCGCTGTACCGTTTGTGTATAAACATATATGTACACTGGGCCACACTCACCGCTCCCTCACACATTCGCACATACACAAACACCCCGAAAGAATAAACAATTTAGTACATATATCATGCATGTAAATTGGTCAGGTCGCAGTAATTACATTTTAAATTCCTCTACCAGAGGCTGAGTTTTATTTAAATAGTACTAATAAATTAAGATTAAACCACCGTAAACTATCTTACAGTCACATGGAAAGCTACTGGCGCCACATAATTATGCTACATGTTCCATCCTCTGAATAAATCTTTGTTGGAAGAGGAAGGAATCCAAGGTAGAGGGAAAGAAAGCCACATTTTTCCTCAACAGTGCGGATGGGGCAACCACGCACCGTTACGCCCTTTCTACTCTTCAGTAAAGACGCAAAATGAAATGACTTATGAATGTTAATATTGAGCGGAGAGTAACATTGCTCAGAAGCACGAACTCTGAGGGAGAATAACACTAGACTTCTGAGATGTGGGTACGGAGAACGATTGAGAAAATAGACTGAATATGGGGGAAGCCACGAAGCGTGAACATTATTGGGTAATAGTGGACATTGGTGAAGACAAGACAAGAAGGGGGAATAAAGAAGGTGAAGAAAGTCTCGTCAAGGGACACTGTGACATCACGTATAACGGGAAGAGTTTGTTTAATATTTTGAAGTATCTCATGCAATCCAAAGCCTACCGAAAGATCACTACGCGTAGTACACTAGTCTATAGTATACTATCGAGTACTATTGCAGCACGAATTGCAAAGCGTCAAATTACAAATTCGTCTGCACGCCCGTCATATACTCGTTGGTGGCAGCATCTGCTTGTGCGGTGTACTGTTTGATGATGAAACTCACGCATCCGCCGTTAGTATGCACTCGTGCACCCGCTCAGATTCAGTTTCCCCTTTCACTCTGCTCCCCTCGCTACGTGCTTCGCAAGATGAAAAAAAACTCGGGAGTACACTGCTGAACTACATTACCGCGCTCAACGTCCTTTAAGAGGGACACTGAAATGCTTGGACACGTAGGTGGGTCTCAGTGTTGCGAATGCCCTTAGAAGATAGGCACTCTTCTGTCGCCGATATTCCCCCAATCTAATTAGCATCGTACCAAAGGCACCCAACCATTTGATTAAAATCAATTGCCACGAGATTCCCTTTTCACGAAACATGGGGGTTCGATCATGTTTATTCACGGGCGAGGGTGGTGTGATCGGTTTCGCGACGCTAATTACGTACGCCGCATCGATGGAGCTAACATGTAAAAGATTAGCTCGAATCTTAGGGCCACGGATTTGACTCTTGACGGACTTATGGGTGACAAGTTTGACAGTCAAATATTTTAGATTACGAATTAAATAAAGAATAGAGTCTAACTATGATATCAGACGGCTAATGAATATTATTTCCCTTCGTCGCAGCGCATAAAATGGACGTACATCAGAATGCAACGTTGGACAGACTAATGTTGCTGTATTTTAAAGGAAATATTTAATTGAGAAATAAAAAATGAATAGAAAACACGAAAAAATCACCTTTTCTGATTCGATCCCTGGCAGTAGAGCATTTCTTTATAATTCTGGATGAAGTAATCTCAGTATCCCGTCATGGTTTTAGTTACGGTGAGACAACCTTGGCAGAAGTAAGGAAACAACACACATACGAGACAATAGACGTAGACTCGCTACGAAGGAAGCCTGACCTGACGAAGGATGGTAGCCGATAATTATTTTTTTTCTTCCGAGACTTTTATTAAGGATCAGAAAGGTTTCCATTAACGCCCCGCCGCGAATGTACCCATTACGAGTAAAATTACACGTGGGATGATTTCAACGGCCTCGCAGGGAAAATGGGAGACGGGATTTGGTAATGAGTGGGAAACTATTGAGGTCGTAGGGGGGGAAGAGGGGTTGGGAACATCGTATGAAATGGGATCGGCCCATAGGGCTGCCGCCGAGAAGGGAAGCCCTTTCGACACACTCTCAAACACCGACGTCCCTCTTCCCCTCGTCGTCTTCAAGGGAGGACCCTTTGTCATGCGAAGGCACTGCTATTTTCACACTTCCGTTCAGGGGAAAATGGTGGAACCACGGAGAGACGGGACCTCTCCTCTCTTCCTCAACGGGTGGGACCAAAGCCCAAAGCCTCCCTTGCCTCTCCTCTGTCTACCACCGCTTCCGTAAGTGCCCCTTTCACTTACTCTTACTCGGTCCTCGGGTCTTTACATACATAATACACACGCTCACTCACTTCGCTCTCATGGACTGCAGCATCTGTGCGCTCACTTCGAGGTCCGTCCCTCTCTCCATATCTTTTGAGCCGTGTTTATCCACGTGGCTGGCTGCCTCCCTCACGGTCGTCCGAATGGGCGACCCAAGAAGCAAGCTCCTCGTATCGCAGTGGTGGGAAAGACTCGGTTTGCTGAACTAATTTGAAAGAGGACGACGTTCCATTGCAAAACGTTAGCAATCATAGATTGAAACGGCGTCGTCGTTACATTTCGCTCTCCGCGACCTTCGTTTCGGAGAGATGACAAGTATTCCCGCACGACTGTGATAGTTTCACTTGACACCTAGCCAGGGAAAAATACCTTCCGTTCGATAGGAATTGAATTAAATACCGTCTAATGTTGTCGAATTTGTACCTAAAACACCGAGAGAAATTCTACGACTATGGAAGCATTTTCACAAGAAACGCATGGATCCAAAGGTTCCCTCGCTGGAGGTCCAGCTATCTCAGATGAATTTCAACGATTGCAATACGTTTCCAATAACAGATTTAAATTATTTTAAAAATGCATACAAACATGAAAATTATGTGTTAATCGTGACATTCCTATTTGAGAAACTAAGCAACTAAAAGCTTGAAGAAAACTCTCTCGGCTAAGGAGTGCCCCAAAATAGACAGATATTTAAAGAAACAACCACTACAAGCGCAGAAACTTCCTCTTGAATTCTTTTAAATAAGGCGTGAGAGAGTGTAAAGAGAGAATATATCGTACATAATTTAATTTATTTAGACTAAATTTTGGAAAAGGGGAAAAATATTTTTGATTAGGAAGTGAAATGAAATTGTTTGTCCTCCGAGCACGTCTCCTCCGACCACCTCTCTCGGAGCCAATTTCAGGGACGTGAGAGAAATGGCCTTCCCTCCCCTCTCGCAGGTGGGCACTGCGGTGACGCAATGGGGGTGGGAAGAGAAACACTCAACGGCTGATCCCTCAGAGAGTGTGCGTTCAACATCGAAACTCGCTCCCCCAGATAAAGACTCGAGGATTCATCGCGATGGCGCCCGAAAGGGAGCGGCGCTAGGGGGCGTTCCAGGACGCTCGCCCGCACACCCAAATCTGAATCGGTCCACCCACTGTCCACCCCACTTGCTAGTGCCGTGATTTGCATGCACGCATGATAACACATTATCATACCAGGCTCTACCCTTTGAGGCCATAATGAGTAATACTGAGCAGCTGTTCTTTCCCCTCGGACCGTATTCACGTCTATATTATAGCAGAAGCCGAAAGTTGGGAGTATCCTTAGATGGGAGATAGCGGAACGCTTAATGTTTGCCGGGCCGTCGAATTTCTTTATCGCGACAAACCGCCCTTCTCGTTTCACTTGCCCAATGAAATACACCTACTCCACGGAGGTGAGCATTGAATGAGTTATTATAGTACTTCAATAGTATTTGCAGATTTTTGGGGTGCGTCGAGGACAAATGTCATATTAAACCACTCAGAACATTATGCCGCAACACTATTTCCTTATTTCAAAAAGTGAGATGAGGATCACAGTTGACATGGCAAACTCGTCACACAAATCGATTACGACCCAGGTTTTAATGCGTTAACACAATCACCCGAGGATGAAGCTAAATCATTTTAACTCGGGTCGCGATGGGATTATTCGCGCGGTTTTGTAATTGTTACAATGATAATGACTGGTAATTAAACTAAAAAGTTAATGAACAACATGCCTCCTTTGAGGTAAAGTGAAATAAAATCTATAGCCGTTAACAAGGGTCTTAAAGCTATTATAGGGTGGTCAGAAGTATCATACACATTTATTGGTAGATATATAATTAATAAAAAAGATATTAAAAAATTGATGTATCACCTAAATAAAAATCCCACCTGCAGTAGAGAGATTTCATTTCTTGGAGTTTAGGGGTCCTGTATTGGAGTTTTTGACTTTCTCAGGCATCTAGATGAATGTTAACCGTGTCACTGCACCTATTCGGTTTTTTATCGCCAGCATTCAGAAATTATAGGTTCGTAAAGAAGTTACAATACATGAGAATATCCGTTGGCACCAAGTATTAGTGAAGAAAATCACGTTTATGAGAAGCATTAACCCACCGTGGTACTCTCGATCAAAGAAGTAAGTACCTCTAAGTAAGTATCGTTTCATGCCACGACAATACTCAGCTCAATTAACTGTTCGAATTCCCATTCAAAGTATACAGATGCGACGCAAAATTCTTTACCTTCTTGCAGAATACATAACACACTGAAAGCCGCTAGTTTAAACAAGGGTTTTCGATAGTTGCCAGAGTCGAGGATTGAAGAGAAAACTCCTGTCACTCAAACAGTTTAAGAAATATTGCAAGGGGAGACGAAAATACCGCAATACTAGTTGTTTTCTCATATAAATATTTTCTCCCAAAAATCTTTACTATCGTACGCATCGTGATCACCAAATAATTATCCCATATTGTTGAGTTTTGGCATGATACGATGAGATTTATCCGATTAAAAAAATACTCCATTGCTGCCTAAATTCAATTGAGAAATTAAATAAGTGAAACAGAAAATATATCCCACCACAAGATTTTCCAATAGCGTACGCTGACAAATGTATATTGACATTTTTTTATCGCACCATAATTATCTCAGAAGACGCTCAAATGGTTAGACAGTTGTATCAAAGTGGGCAGACATTTTTCAATGAACAATGACCGAATAAACCCAAAAATAATTTTGAGTAAGCACTGTTTATAGTGGTTCAATGATATACAACACAGATGAAGAAAAATAGTTGATTAGAAGTAAACCCTTCATCGTTTTGCAAAAAAAATATTAATTCCAATTAAAGCTTACGTTACGTTACGCGGTTCATTTAAAACTTACATTTTTGATGGAAAAAAAAATAGAAACCATTAACTTGCGATCGCACAATCACTTTCTACGCTTGCCCTCTATTTGAAGGTTTGGATGTACCGCGGATGAAGTAATTTCCATGTCGAAATACCAGGAAAGGTGAGGCATAACCAAAGTGTCATTTTGTGACGGCATTGCTTTTCTTCCACCGCGACTCATGACTCGTTCGACGCCCACAGGCATGGGTGTCGAGTGGAATACTGGAACAATATGAGTATTTACGAACAGAAGAGGTGATGGTCTTATTCGCGAATAATTTCTTAGGGCGTAACCGAAAATTATCCTGAAGGAAGAACTTATTCCGAAGCCAATTTAAGGGCTGTGATTAGTATAATTGTCTTCTTTACGTGCTTTCTCCTACTTATATGGTGCGAAATCACCTACACCTAAGGAGAAAATTTGCATGTGAATGGATAATAGGAATGGAAAATGATTCCAACGCGAAATCCTCTCTTGTCTACATGTTATTTCGTTTTTATCCCCATTAAATTGTTTGGGTGCATAACCAACAACTTGATTTACACATCGAATATTCTCTCTCAATATACACGCTCTTTTGCCTTTACTATCTGACTGGCCCAATTTCGACTTTGGTCCACACCCGCCCAGTCACATGACTCAACCTTCTCACAACCCGCTTTCCTTGTAAGGGCCATTTATGAACGTAACGAGCTGTGCGAATAAATTGAGAAAACCTAATTAATTCGTAAATTAATTCTGTGGGCTCCCACAAAATTTCCCTTGACGGTGGAGAACATTCATTACGCCGTTGAGGATGAATTTTGACATTTATGTCTTACATTTCTTACTCAATTTTCACAACGGAAATATAAATAATCTTTAATAAATATAGTTTTTATAAAAAGAATAACTGATTGAAGTGAAAAAAAATTTATCTTTCCACCAATTTTTTTATTAGGTACGACTAGTTTCCATGCATCTGCGTCATCGTCAGGTGACGGTGACGTCCCGCACCCACCTGCGGATGACGCCGATGCGTTGAAACTAGTCTTACTTAATAAAATATTTGGTGGAAAGATACATTTTTTTAAAATTAAGTTGTTATGAATTTCCACGATTTTAAACCAGAAAACGTCGAATACAAGGAAACTGAGAGTGATGAATAATAATTTGGAAATAAATAAATAATAAATGAAATAGTCCACGATGGAATTTACCTACAAGTGCCTCGTTTTACAGCAAAGCATTTAATATTTGTGAATGATAACAAAGTCAATGAGAATACTGTAAAAGTTAATTACAACATGACTCGTAATAAGTGGAGTCCGACACTGCGTGATGGGATTGCGGTTTCCGGACGCATCATAAGGAAAATATACAGCTAACTAGCCCACATGCTGGGCGAATATTCTTGATTTTGACAACACAGAACCCATACATTACTAAATTTATAAGATTATACAAAGCCTTCATTGTTTTGGTGCAGCTCTGAAACCTCTAAAAATATGACCGAATATGCACGCATAAAAATATTTCACTAGAAATTTTAATGAGATATGAGAATAGCATTACCCATTAGAAAGGCACACGTTCAGTTTACCCTTTACCTTTTACGCGGAAAATACTGCGGTGATAATTTCAAAAATATTTTCAAATAGAAAGGCGATATCAGAATGAAATCTTAATCCAATTTTTTGCACACGCTTGCTCTCACCAAAGCAACGTCCTTGTTAATTCCTTTCAAGTTTGATTACATTGCGATTACTATGCTGAAAGTTTTACGTCGTCACCAATGGCATGCATATTTTTTTTTAAGTAATCTACCGGTTAAGGTAGGTTTTTGGACTGACACAACCACCAAACAAATATTTTATTACTCCTAACAAAACACAAAATCCATCATCCTACTCTATATCAGGTCCCTCTTCATCTCTGAGTACTTTCTTCCTCCCTTCATCCCGTCCAACATCCCTATCCTGTTCCTTCCCTTTCCTCTTTTGCCCAACATTCTACCCTCTATCACAGTCTTCAACATCCCACTGCCGGTCAACACCCCCTTCATCCACTTTTCCTGCCTCCATAGGATTGCTCCCAACAAACCCCTCTCTTCGCCCACCATACCAAGTACTTCCTCATTTGTTTTCTTCTCTGTCCATTTCACCTTCTCCATTCTTCTCCACACCCACATTTCAAAAGCCTCCAGTCTACGTCTATCCTCCTGCTTCAATGACCACGTTTCCGCGCCGTTCATAGCTACGCTCCATATCAAAGTTTTTACGAGTCTTTTCTTAACATCCTTACTCAAAGTCCCCGTCATCAACTCCCTCCTCCTTGTGAAAGCCTCTTTGCCTAGCGCAATTCTTCTCCTTACGTCCCTACTACTTTGACCGTGTTGGTCCAAAACACTACCGAGATACGTAAACTGGTCTACCTGCTCTAGCTTTTGCCCTCCTATTTTAATGTTAAGCTTGGCCTTTTTCTTTCTAGAAAATCGCATAACCTTTGTTTTATTAATATTGATTCTCATCCCATACCTGTCGCACTGAATTTCCAATTCACTAAGCAATGCTTGCAGCCCCTTGGCTGACTGACAAACTAAAGCTTGGTCATCAGCAAACCTAACTGATTTTACGAATTCCCCGCCCACTTTCATTCCTACCTCGAGTTCTTCCCATGCCTCTTTGATCATTTCTTCTGCGTACAGGTTGAACAGCAACGGTGATAATGGGCAACCCTGCCTTACACCCCTTCCTAACACTGCCCATCCTGACTCCCCGTTTCCCACCCGCACCTGAGCAGTCTGAGACATGTACAGGTTGCGGATTAGCCTCCTTTCCCTCCAATCTATTCCTATTTTCTGCAATATACTCATTAGTTTTTCCCAATTCACTCTATCAAACGCTTTTTCGAAATCTACGAAACAGGCAAATACCTCCTGGTTGTGTTCTATATTCCTCTCGATTAATAACCTCATTACTGCAATGGCATCACGCGTACCTCTCCCCTTCCTAAACCCAAACTGATCATCCCCTAAGTAATCATTTGCCCTACTCTCTATCCTTTTGTTTATGATCCTGAGAACAACCTTAGCTGCGTGGGATATCAAACTAATTGTCCTATAGTCCTCACATGACGTGGCCTTTACCTTTTTCGGAATAGGAACTAAAACTGATCTCACAAAGTCGTCCGGCCAGATTCCCTCCTCATAAATACTACGGATCAGCCCATATAGCCTCTTCCTCCCACATTTTCCCAAGCATTTCAAAAGTTCCACGGGAATGTTATCTACCCCCACGGCCTTATTTAGTTTCATCTCCCTTAATGCCCTTTCTATCTCATTGTCTAGTATGCCTGGACCTAAGCTATCTTCCTCTACGTCATGTTCCTTTTCAATGTCTAACTTTGTTGGTCTAAGCTCTTTACTATACAGGTCTTCTACATATTCCTTCCATCTCTCTTGGATCTTTCTTGCGTCAACTATTACCTTACCCGCCTTATCTCTAACTGTTAGCAGAGCTTTCTTATTTCCCGATAACGATTTAACTTTGCTGTACAGCGCACCGATTTCACCCTTCCTCTGGAGACTTTCCATATTCTCGCACTGCGTCTTCCACCATGCTTCCTTTGCTTTATTTGTTGCCCGCCTCAATTTATTGTTCAATTCTTTGTACTTCATTTTGCCTAATTCTGTATTTATATTCTTCCATTTTCGCCGCTCATCCATTTTTGTAATCATCTCATCCGTGATCCATGGTTTACGAGTCCTTTTAGCGTTAACGGTTCCAATAGTGTCTTTTGCCGCTTTAGACAACCCTTTCTTGATACATTCCCATTTTTCTTCAATAGTACTTAGCTCTTTACCGTCCTCCATGATTTTCTCTACCGCCTGTTTGTATTCCTTTCTTTTCAACCCATTTAATGCTTCTACATTCCATTTTCTAACTCGCCGCCCCTGCCTTATCTTTTTAAAACGTACGCTACATTTCATAACAACTAAATTGTGGTCTGAGTCCGCATCCGCTCCCGGGAAGCTGTGGGAATTTATCACACTGTTCCTAAACCTGTGTCTAACCAGGATATAATCTAGCTGATATCTTCCCGAGTCACCTGGCATTTTCCATGTATACCTGCGTCTTTTGTGGTGTCTGAACCAAGTGTTGGTGATAACTAACCCCTGTCTCCTGCAGAACTCAACTGCTTTCTCCCCGCGGTCATTCCTCGTGCCCAAACCGTAGTCGCCCACCTCATCACCATCTCTTCCTTCGCCTACTGTCGCATTCCAATCCCCCATCACTATCAAATGTTTCCCTGCAGGAACACATGCAATCATGTCCTCTAACTGATCGTATATCCTATCGACCTCTTCTTCCTTATGGTTGCTCGGTGGCATGTATACCTGGATAATAACTAAGTTCGTCGGTTCTGCTTTTATCTCCACTAGTAGTATTCTATCCGTTACCTGCTCTATGTTGACTACGCTTCTTCCTACCTCTTCATTCAATACTATGGCGACCCCTCGTTGGCTCTCGTCCCCACCGCTGTATATTATTCTATACTTATCACTCCAGTAATCCCCGCTATCTTTCCATCTCACCTCGCATAGACCTAAAATATCTATATTTCCCCTTTCCATCTCTCGCTTAACATTCTCCAATTTCCCCGTCCTCATCATTGTCCTAACATTCCACGTTCCTATTCTAACTAATTTGGTCTTCTTCTCCTGCGTCTTCTGTCCTGCTGCTGCTGGTTTTCCCTTGCAAGGGTTTCGTGGGATGACGACCGCGGAAGCCTTGCCTCCCCCGCTGCCGGGCACGACACACGGCCGATTGGGCCGAGCCCCGTGGTTGCCAGGACTCAAAATATCTCTATTGTCCATCACATTGTTCTTGGGAATGATAATTGAGGTGGTTTCCCGTTGCCTTCCTCAATAGTGTTTTTAACGTGACACCATCACTTACTGGCCGCCCCACTGGGGTCAGACGCCATTGCAGCCGCCTCACTGAGGAACAGACGCTGCGTGGACTACCTTTCGTCTGGCTCCTAACCTTCGACCTATCTGGCATGGGTGACCCTACCAGGAGCAATTTTTATTACTCCCGCCAGTACAGCTCTAGGGGTCATCGGAACGCACAAGCCCTTCCACCACGTCAAGGTTGTAGTCCGGGGAGGGATATATATATATATATATATATAAATGTATCTATATAAATTTGTATATTATATAAATGTATAAATATAAATGTATATATATATTTATATATATATTTATACATAATATACAAACATACATATTTTTAGGTTTACACGAGGTGAGATGGAAGGACAGCGGGGATTACAGGAGTGATGGCAATAGAATAATATACAGCGGCGTGGACGAGAGCCAAAGAGGGGTTGCCATAATGTTAAATAAAGAGGTAGGAAGACGCGTAGTCAACAAAGAACAATATAACCACTTGAGCTATCGAGAATCGGCCCGGCAAGTCGAAAGATCCGTGGTTCAAGTTCCGGTCAAGAAAACATTTTTACACTTGTGATCTGCTCGATTCCAACTTCCCCACCTCTTATGTGTTCGTCTTTTATGTGTGTTTCTATCCCTTTTCCTTTAATCTATTTCCATTTGAATAAATATATATATATATATATACATAAATATAAAAAATAGATGTATATAGTATATATATATATATATATATATATATATATATATATATATATATATATGTATGTATATATATATATATATATATATATATGTATGTATGTATCTGTATGTGTATGGGTGTGTGTGCGCGTCTTTCCATCTCTCCCTGCCTCACTTCGCCACATAATCAATCACCTCTCTCGTCAGTCGACTTCCGACAGAGAGAGAGAGAGAGAGGATCCTCAATTGAACGCATGACTTTGCGCATTCTTTGCTCACCTCGAAGGTGATGGTGATCGCGAACTCTTAGGGGTTCATTGTTTTCCACGTCAAAAGGGCCGTGGTGTTCGGGAAGACCATGTCAACCCATAAGGAAAACAATCAGCTCATACGGTAGGAAAATTTAGTCCGATGACTGCCAAATCCAAGAAAGACAAATTTCTTCTCTAAGCTTGAGTTTAAAGTTGAGATGAATTATTTTCCGTATTCACCAAATCCTGTACCACTTCCACACATTTCCCCTGCCACAGACTCGCTGCTCGAAATATTTGTATCTTTGGGTACATAGACATCGTGGTTCTTCTCCGAGCTTTCTTCGAGGCATATCATATCGCCATGAAGTTCCTTACTGTCACTGTCAACTTAGATAAGTCAATATACGAAATAAAAGGAAAATATCTGCCAGAGTCTAGTACCATAACATTTCGCCAGATTTAGGAAAAGTGGTCCGTTAACTATTAGGATGGAAAAATGTCACAAACCTAGGTTTCATTTTAATCCTCTTGATTTTTGTATAATGGGGATACCTCGTTCATTTCACACCAGTTCCGAGTGTACATGGGTTCCGAAATAGTGTTATCGCTTATTTACTGACAATTCACAACAGACATTTTTGACTAGTTTGGCGTTCCGTTCTTTCAGGCGATGCTAAAAAATGTATATTTCTCTTCTGCGAAGTCACTTCGAACATTTTATGTCATTTATAGCGGTGAAAAGTTTATTCATGAAAAGTTCATTATCAATCCGACCGAAGACTGAAATATTAATTGGGTATTCGTTTGATAGATTGGGCGTCAATTCAGATAAAACAAAAAGGGGAGCCAATTATTAAGGCATTTAAGACATTAATTTCTGAGTGTTACCAGAGGAAAGAGGAGAACGATGCGATAATGCAATCTAAATAGGCTTCTAAGCCGCAGCAACTCCCGAGGTGACAAGGACTCGGTCGACCAAGGTCGGTCGGTCGGTCGAACTCCCTCGGTCGACCAAGGAAGGATTACGTTGACTCCCATTCTTCGTTCAGTACCGGTAGAGAGATGATTGATTAAGTCATAAGGGGCAAAACAAATAAGAATGAATTCCGCTGAGCTGACGATGAATCTGCATAATTGATTTAATAGTAAATGTTCGGACGGCATTTTAATTTGGATACGAATGGTTTCAACGTCTTCATTAACATCACAATGGCTGGGAATCTGGAGTCCCGACTACATCCAAAATATGAAGCCAAAATAATAATCTTTTTTGTTTTATTTTGGGGATCTACAATCTCCTAAGACTATAAACACGAGCCTTTCCTCATAAGACCGTTGTCTGACGGAAAATGTATTGAAAGTTGAAAAAAAAACCTATATTCGATGACGTCAGTGGTTCTCAAACGTCCGACGAGTAAGGAACGGCGTCTGCATTTTAAGATTTTTTTTAAACCCGGGCAAAGTGGAATTCCTTGAGCTGACAATATTTTCCACGAAGATCTCCCCCTCGTTTCCCTCCCAACAACACGGATACATATTTAGCGCAACCGCAAAAAAAAATTATCCCAGTCGATGGGAATGTGAAGGGGAACGGAGGCAAGAAAGACCATTATTCCGAGTTCAACGACTTCCCCTCGTTTTAATTTGTCAGCATCCTCGTTTGTTGACACTACAGTTTCCGCTGATAAGGCACGCTCGTTACGCTGTTGATCGAACAAATTCCATAATCTTCGCGCCTTCGCCAAGTCTGAGAAAAATTAATCCTAATGCTTTTGCAGAACTCATACGAGCAATTACGACGAGAAGACAGCGGAGTCGGAAGTTCAAGCCAGTATTAATCAAGCACCAACATGTACGGGCATTAAAGAATTTCTACCATGTAACAAATAATAAACCATTATACCACGCTCTTAACAGTCTAAGACTTAAGAATACTGGCGGGTGAAATGAACTGGACAAATTTGAAGAAGGCAGAAAAAGTGAACGAAAAACTAAAGAATGATGACTTCACAGGAAGTCGACAGTGGTGATGGGAGATATTACTAAGCAAGCGTGGAATAGGAAGGGAAAAAAATTTTTTTAAAAGGAAGAGAAGTAGAAAACGTACCATAAAGAATAATATTTTACGAGGTATGAAGTTTTATGTGATGCGGTGCTTCAGAAGGGCAAGTTATTCAGAAGACTACGAAGTTATTTAAAAGTCTTCAGAACCTTCTCAAGATATCTCTGATCAGTAAACCATCTATTGTAATAATATTTCTGTCAGTCGTCAATTTTTGCAACTCCTTTCGCGTGAAATGAATCACATTTGAATATCACCGTTGATCACACCCATGAGGGTACCAATGTGCAAGTCGTACCAGGTCCAGCTGGGCCGTTAGGGCATCTTTGAAATCGAATACAGTGTATTAAAACTTGGTTATCCCACACAGAATTGTTTTATTAACCACAAAACGACAGGTTCAATTATTCCGTAGTTAACACTTGAAAGCAAACGAGAGGAGGGCGTCAGCCATGAAAAACGGAGGTAATGAAATATAGCTGCAAGTACTTATGTTTAATTGTCTTCCCATCCCACCTCTTGAGCGTTATTATCGAATCGTGCAGAGAAAAATTACTATTTCAATATGCTACTTAATTTACCAAAATGTTCTAACCCACCGATCCGTGGAATTTGGATTAATCCATCAATGGTGGAAGGAAATAAATAAAACAGAAAATTTTTACATGCTGAATCTGAGATATACGTAACTCTTAGAGTTTCCGTGATTCAAGCTAAGATTTTCGACCAAGATATTACAATAGCCATGCGACAGTTTACTGCAGTCTGCTGCAGGATTTTTTTATGGATCTGGACAATGTTCACTCTATTTTATTCAAGCAAAAGATTTATCGTTTATGAAAGTCTGGTATCTTTCAAAGAACGTAACATAATTCAACGTGATCTCGCCATGAAAGTAACACATGCCTGTATTATTTCGCCACAATATTCCGTCGAAAAATGGTTTTCTCTTTAACCTAGCTTTTTCTCTGTTTTCCCAAGTCCTAGCACGTGGGTAGTACCTAACTATTTTACAAGAAAACTGTGATTTTTTACTTTTAAAAGTTATTCATGCTGTTCATTTTTAGCTCACTGCGAAACTTAAATAAGTGATAAAATAATTAACTGAAATGTGTCAGATAGAAACTGGTTGCTACACAAAATAGAAAGTTCATGTTTTACTTAATTTGATTTAAGATGTGCAAAAGGAGAAATTCAGAATAAAAGGACCCGTAAAACATCTGAGCCTTGCATTGCCACCAGGAATTTTTTGTGCAAAGCTAATAATTGATAACAGTATGAGGGTAATGGCCGTTGAAATAGGTTTTATCTCATCGTTAGACTGAATTCTCTCCGTGCTGTTCTCTATCTCTATAGTGAATTCATCTTCATGATATAATGTCTCCGTGGATGTGCCAAATGATCCAAGGAAACGAAAACTAACCAGATAACTCAATCCAGGAGACAATAATGGAGGATACAACTGGGAGGCGTGTAATGGAGATTCCTTGGGAGATAGATCTACCTTTTGTACTACAACGGATGTAGAACACCCTCGACACATTTGCTCGTGAGAAAAAAGGAACTCCAATTAATCCACGTCATGCTGGAGATACGTTAACGACTCGCCATTTAGCTGATTGATCGACCCAAGGCATTTTTCTTAATTAATTCATTTCCCGGGTAGTTACGTGACCGCGCGTGAGATTTATTGCAAGTTAATGCATTGGTTGGCCTCAAATGATTGCTCCGCCCAATCCAAGTCCTCCAAGCGAGGCTTCCCCGTCTTTCCTCCGCACTGCCCATCCCCACTCCCCTCCCCCACCTCCCCCTCCCGATCCCACGACCCGCCCCTCTTATCTCACTCCGGTTCATCTCACCCATCCCCCAATCTATTCCTCAACACCCAGCGTTTCCTTTCCATCCTTCTCTCAGCCCCCCTCCCCTTCACAGAACCTTATCGTATCTTTCCATACTATCATACAATATTCCTCCTTCCTGGGAAACACCAATGGTTAACTGGTTCCTTCAAAAAAAAAAGAAAAAGAACCAGTTCGGGATTTTCGGGAAGGATACGGGCTATCATTTAATAAGGAGGTAGTGCAGGAAGGAGATTGGAAGCGGAAGAATCGAAGCGGAGGAAGCATTCCATCAGAAGAAGAAACCAATAAGGGCAAATGGCACAAGCCTCGACGCAGGGAAACTTCACAAAAAAGCCATACATTGAATTCACTTCCCCAAGGCTGAGACAAATGGATGATGGGAATGCAGTGGAGAGCAGAGGATCGGAACCGATGGATATGAGGAGTTACAGAATAATTATGAAAATGGAATAAATACACCGACTTGCGAAGGAAGTAGCCCTTCGAACAGTGAATGAGGGAAGCTTCTATGGAAGAAACACAACGAGGCCAAGAAAAGTGATAGGACATATTCTTAGGTGCAGAGTAATAGAAGGAACACATAGGCATTGAATTGGAAGTTCACTTTTTCGAAAAATCATTCCGTGTATCAGACAGAAAGGAAAAAGAAGTTCAAATGATGCGTTGGTGTCCAACTAATCCGATTATTTTCAAGCCGATTTGCAAGAATAGTTGAAGATATAGTACTTAACGTGACATCAGAGTGCTTAGTACGTAATAGTAGAACTTGAAAGTGTCTGATGACAAACTTGTCAGGTAATATTAAAAAAAAAAGTCAATGACAGAGTTGAGGAACAAAAAATTCCGAGTGACTGCGACTGGCATTCGATCGATGAATCTGTGAGCAGTAACAGGAGAAACCATCTTGACATCAAGGGGGTAATACCGTATAGAATTGATGGGAGGCAAGGAGGATTATAAAAAAAATAGAACGCGCATAGAACGAGGATGAGCATAATCCCTCGGAAAAGTTACAGATCCGAATGACGTAACCTACACTTTGGAAAAATAAATGCCGACGAGCTTATGGACACAAGTATGGCTTTAAAGAGTCAGACGCCACTGAAGAGGATTTATCTATGTTATTGCATTTCACGATTCTCTTCGTTTTTGAGATGTGACTTCCCCCCCCCTCTCTCTCTTTCCTCTTCTTTTTTCCTTTCATCTCTAAATCCCTCCCCATAAATTCTCATCGTTCCTCTCTTTTCCAAGTTCTTCCCATCATGCATCACGCTCTTTTATTTGATCTAGCTTCGCCTAATTTATTCTCTAGAGTATACATTTTACCGACGTTTCCTGTGTTTTTTTTTTCGATCTTCCTGTTGATGAAAGGATGGTCTTCAGTCACTTTCCGCGTTCACATTTCTCTCCCTCGCTCTCTTTTAACCCCGCTAATACTCCTCAGCTACGTCCTTCGACCAAAAAAATCTTAAAAGAATGTATCCAGAGAAATACATTTTCTCTCTCTCTCTCTCTCTTTCAGCGTGAGTCACTAGGACCATGAGTCGGGAGGACTACGAAGGAAAACATGACCAATTTTTGCCCGACATATTTAACTCTTATCTTTTTTAAAATATCCAAGTGATTAAAAAAGTATAAGGTTCCAAGTGTTATCAAAATTCCCCCAAGACTAACTTTCGAAACACCTACTCATCTGGAAGTGCAAAATGAATTGAGGGTCGCGGAGAAAAGTCTTCATTCACGTAACTTTGAAGACACAAATGCTGATTCATCAGCCTCAGGTTCAACAGTCAAACTTAAAATACGCAGAAACTTGACTTGACTCGACTGCCGATCATTTAATCGAATGATCCCAAACTTCAACTGCTTAATTTTTAATGGAAATTTATACGTAAGCAACTGGAGTGTTTCTTAAGATGGGTGCATTGAAACGCAAAGGATTTCCTTCTTCCCCTGCGGACGCCGAGTTCATTAATAAGGAGCCCGTGCACTCCGGACCGATTTCAACCTGAGTTTCCAATCTCGGGGATATAAACAAGATGAGTCTTTCTAATCCCGATATTGCCGCAGAATTCATAACGAATTTGCGCGATAAATCTCATCCGCTCTCACGCCCACCGATCCATCATTTTACCTTCCTCCTGCCACCCCCTTTCCCACCGATTATCTCCCAATCCGATCTCGGTCACTTAGTGCGTACAAGATCCGACTTTCAGCCGACGCCGCTGCTATGGCTCTGCTTGCTCCTCGAAGGCCGTTTAACCTTTTCAATCCTCGCTCGAACGGTTAAAACTTGGGAGAGAGATACCGTGAAGGCTCCTCTTTTTCACTGAAAGCATTCATGGAAAAAAACGACGGAGACTTTAGGCAATCGCTGGCAACGTCAAGATCACGAAATTAGAGGGTGAATCCACCGACTCCTCTTGTCGCAACTTCCCGTACCTTACCCATCACGTTCGACACGAAGCGGGATATATCGGTAGAGAGCGATGGGGCATTGTGAGCATCGATGAAAACTTCCGATGGGCCGCATACTCGAGGGTTGAGAATTCGCTGGAGCGAGAAAAGAATGCCGCGGCTAGTAGGAGGAGAGTGGGCACGTGCATCTTAAATCAACAGAAGATGTGCGACGACTTCGCAAGGGAAGACTTTTATTACATAACCGCCTCCCAATCAGACAAGCAACCATTGATTAGAGAGCACTTCCTAAACGAGTCTCATCATCGCATGCGACCGATCAGCAGATATGTTTTCAGCAGTATTCCAAGCAGCCCTGTTACCTGCCAAACTTTTCATTAATTCCCAGTTTCCTGAGCAGACTCCTTCAATTAGCACCTCTCATAGTTGATCTCTGACCTTCTTCTGCAATTCCCTCATTGGTCCCTACAATCATGATCTCCAGTAATGTTTTGTTTTTTGGAAGGGTTCAATTATCTTCTTGACCCATTTTTAGTGCGCTCTAGACATACTTCTGTCTCTCTTATCCTAACACCTTTGATATACTTCTTTAGTAATTACCGTTGTTTATCCATTTTGATTTCGTCATTCTTCTGGGGCATCACGTTTCCACCGATTATAACCTCCTTTACTCTGCGGCTGCCTTTGTCTAGTTTTAACGATCCGTTTCTTTATATCTAAGCTACAATCTTTTGCATTTTCCTTTCGCACTTACACGTTGCCGATCCACGACGAGGATGGGCACTTTATTTACAGCTAGTAGTCGTCATTCCTTCGGATATTAATCATTTACTATCGGGGTAAAATGATTATCTATGATTCGCCATGATCGGAGAGATTAGGAAAAAACAAAAAAAAAGGATTGATTGCCGCGAGAATGATTTACAACGGGAGAAATTCAACGGTCTAAAAATCATTCGCCTACACGGGATGATTTTTTCACCGTGAAATATTTCGCATTTGGTGCGTACATCGGCGTGCAACTCTGCTACACCGCAGTCCCTTCGGATGTATATTAATTATCTTTTGTCATATCATGTCATAACATAGCAAAACATTCAGCTCACAATTATACAACGAATCACAGATCTGTTTAACAAAGACTTTCACTTTCGATCAACTGTTTTTCAACGTTGAATGGCCACCTTGTCGACAAGCCCGAAGAGCTTCATTGGGAATCAATCGGAGGCCGCCTGGGACTCGCAACTCCGAAACACGTTCCGTTTATTTCTTTTCATCTATTTCATCATTTGTCATTCGTAATTGGTCCAGCCCTGTTATTGGAAATACATAAATAAATAAACAGAAAAAAAATAAAATAGGAAACGCGATAACACGAAACTAGGGGTACGATTGGGGAGAGTTGCTTGCGAAAACTCACGCCTGTCTCGGCGAAAACTCAACCTACATTAATTCGAGCGGCGTCGGCGAAAGCGAATCACCTCTCTACAGT
This sequence comes from Hetaerina americana, assembly GCF_022747635.1. Taxonomy (NCBI): domain Eukaryota; kingdom Metazoa; phylum Arthropoda; class Insecta; order Odonata; family Calopterygidae; genus Hetaerina; species Hetaerina americana. Next base: position 54,715,169 of record NW_027287095.1, on the reverse strand, counting down.
TTCATTCTAGTCGTGAAACTGCGAAGACGGAGTATGACGCAGAAATTTTAGGCGAAATGAAATCATTTGCGCTATCCGGCATCTTCCCTCTCCGACCTCTCTCCCCACCCATCGACAGGAAATTCCTTTTCGCGTAATCGGCACCTTCTCAACAGCCCCTCCCCCACCCTTTTTCATGTCCCCTCCCACCAGACCCCTTCTCATTCGCATTGGTTCCCCAGTCACAGCCCTAGCGAACGCACAAAAGGGCCCTCAGCAGGGCGCCACGCGGGGTCGATCGATCGAACCTCGATCCCTTCATTCCACCCCCTCCCCCCTTCTTCTAATGTCATACCGCGACATCCAAAGTCCCGAAAGACTGGATGTGATTTGCTCTTAGAAATTCGAGACCCGACACCTTCGCTTTCTTTCACTGAGTGCTCGTCGAGGCTTTGTCTCTAATGAGGCCATATTCGAGACGAGAGGCGATGGGGAGACCTCGACGCTTTACATTCAAGTCAATCTGAACAAACATCATAAAATAATCCACTACGGAAAAAAACGAGATGGGATGAGGATGTAAAAAAAGAGGTAATATCAAAGATTATATCCTAAAATAAAATTACTCAACGAGAACTTGCGAAAAAGTTTATGAATAACAAGTGTCTTGGTAATCCAGTGGATAGAACGCCGAAATAAAATCTATCGAATCCTGGTTCGATTCCAGGTGACGCCTCTGAGTACACACACTAACTGGGGATGCACAAGGTATTATTTAGATACCAGGTCTTCCTCGGAAACCACAGGCATCAAAGGGAAAGGAACTGACACTCTTAACTTGATGAGTATTATGCACACGCCGTCAGGGTTTCCATTAGGTGAGCTCTATCATCAAACCAACCTTCGAGTTGATTGATTTTCTCATAAATAACATGCACAAAAGGACCATAAAAGCCTGATCTCACATCATACCACCAAATCGCCCAAGAATATAAATACACGTACACGTGACAAAGAGAACTTCATGATTGAGGCGGCATTCAAACCCGAGACATTCGACTTAATCGTCGCGCGCGTTACCCAACGAACTATTCCGGCGTAGTTCCTTGGGTTTCGCGCAGATACGCGTAGTTACGCGATATTTGTTACGCGCAGGCGCCGCGCCGGTGATGGCTACATTACTTAAAGGGATAGGGATAAATTTCGGTTTTTAGACACTACAACGGTTTGGGTCGCCTTACACTTCCATAGTGATCCTACGAAAGACATAACAACGAACGCGCTCTTGAGAGAGTTTCGAACTTTCGACCGACTGAGTCGCCAATGCGGCCACCGCGGTCGGCCCTTTGAAGGATGGTTTTTTCCTCTTTTATTTCGTCCGGTCGCGCTCCGAAAGCGGCACTGTCCTTCCCTCGCTCAGCTGCGAATGAGCGACTTTCCGCTCTCCTTATCAACCGATCCAGCCAGAGACGCGAACGGTGAAGAGTGGGGAGATAAACAAATGCGTGCCGCTGGGCGACTGATTCAGTCGAAGGGGAAGAGGGTGAGGAATGGATGGAGAGAGAGAGAAATGGGGGAAGGGGGAGTCTCCTGTCTCTCTCTTTCCTTGCGTCTCGCAAATGCCGGCACCGCCCTCTCTTCACCATTCGTCCCCCAACCCATTCCGATGACGCAGTCGCGAAATGAATTCACGACGCTCACAACGCCCACGCTTTTTACTCTCTCCCAGGGTCGAAATCGGCCTATAGAGCAATGATTCCCGACCCTTATCGTTTGATCTGAGACCGTAAATTAGGGCCTCGCTCGCGATATAGGGGCTCGCGGGAAGTTCTCGGAGCACCAATAAGTTTACGAAACCGGGGACGCTACGGATTTTTATTACTAAGTTCCACGACTTTTACAGCTCTGCCGGAATGAATTTACGATTTTGAAAATATGCTGAATTCACCGGCAGGAAATTTTCGAATTGGAAATTAAACATGCCAATGATCTAATTAGGGTGATTAAAATTATAGCATTAGTGTCATGGTAGCCTGGAAGATTTTAGGAAAAAAATATTAAGTGCGATGAATTGTAACACAGTAAAGCCTCCCTTAACGGACATCTAATAGCAGTCACATCCCAATAAAGGACAGTTAATGATTTCCCAGCAGTATAGTATGGACGTACATCGCACTAAGACCTCTTGAATGGGGGAAACTCGAAATATTGGATACGGACGACGCTGTAGACTCAATGTAACTTGTTCAATGGAATATCCGCGAACTGTTCTCTAATTTTTTAACTGATCAATACTGTGATGCAAGCAGTTTCTGGGGAATTTTATTCCGTTACCTAGTATGTTACATGTAATTCAAGAAACTGCTCTTACAAAATAAATGCGATTTTGCTAGGGGTCACAAATTATTTAATTAGTAATTATGTCCATCCAAAAACCTACCTCAACCGGTATTTTACCTAATAATAATAATGATTTCAAAACCTCAAATTGGCGGCTTGAAAGTTCAGATCCAGGTGCCATATTTCTTCAAAATATGTATTCAGCGAGGGATATTTCCGTCTTAATTTTATTATCATTTGGTACTCCATCGTTTAAAGGTAAATTTTTGGAAGGATTGGAGATTGTGCGCTCCTAAATTTCTAAGTCATGCCTTCAAAGGCAGAAGATAACACTACACACTTCAATAACTGTTCCTCAATTCCGCAAGCGTTCTACCGCCCTTCATTCCGTCCAACATCCCCAACCTTTTCCCAACCCTGCCTCGCTACCTGGCATCCTCCTCTCTGTCACAGCCTTCAGCATTCCATTCGACTTAGATATAAATTTGGGAATGTTGTTTCCATAAATCTCTCATTAATTCAAAAATTTTCCATTGTATATTAATTGAACATTTCAACCTTTCGGGCATCCGAAAAATATTGGAAACTCGTAGGATCACGGAGAAAACAGTTCGGTAAACACTGGCCGAGGGACAGCATTCGAAGAGATAGTCGGAAGGTTATTAGAAACCACCCGGACGAGTGAGTCAACTTTTGAACTACGATGGTCCTATGCCATAAATCTGAAATTCATGCTTATCAATCAATAAATATAACTGATTATTGGTTAGTTTCTTTGGAATGACCACCAGCAGCGAATCTCCTTCCCTTCACGTTCCATCTCATTCGTAAGTAAAATGGCATTCGTTTCTCGCGAAGCTCGTTCTTCACTGATAAATGCCGAACGCAGGCCATCACCATCGTTTGGCAAAATTTCATGGCATGAATTCTTTCTGATGCTACTAGCTCTCGCCTTATTCTATCGGAACGTCTTACGTATCAAATTGATCGAACGACTGGTAAATTCAAACCTAGAGTAAAAGCAATAGAAAAAAACCCTTTCCCACAACAGTACGGGAAAGAGGCCCATTCCGTGTATCCCGGTGCATGTACACGACGAATGGAGGCCGTGTAGGATTAATTAATCATTCATCTTCCCTCGCAGCAAGGTTCCTTTCTTTTGAACGCCGGCCGCCGTTCTCTATTAATGTTCCCCTTTTGTGAAGGGATTCAACTTACGAAAAAGATATGAGGCAGAGAAGAGAGGATTTGATAATACAAGATCCATTGAAGTCTAATTTAGGGATATTTACAAATCCATTGTTTCTAAAGTTCTTCTCAATACTTTCTGTGTAGCTCATTAACTATTACGCCGAATTTTCAAACAAAAGCAAACGTAGGTGTTTTATAAAATTATAAATTAATTCCATGGCCTCTAGATAATTTCAGAAATGAAATGTTTCGGCAGATACGATTGATACAATAGTAGACTTTTTCGATGCAAGCTAATAAATTAAATTACTTCGTTTACCCTTTTTTTAAGGATTGATTAGGAAGATTATGGGAAAAAGCAAAATTCACTATTACGAATCGTATATATACCCTAATCGTATAAATATATCCTACATAAATTTTGTAACTTTCATTTTGACATTATTTCACGGTACCATTAATTTTTCTATCACTTATGGCACCCCTGTCTACCTCAAGCGCAATAATCGTAATTCTTGATAGACAACAATGCAGGATGAAGTGTCAGGGGATAGTTTAGCAGTAATTTTGTGCGAGGTTCACTTCAATTGTGAAACCTCGATTTAAAAGAAATGCCGAGAGTGACGACCAACGTGGAGATAATCATCGGGTATACCGCGCAGTCTCGACAACAACGGGCATATCCAACTCGTGACCAATATAGTAAGTACGCATGTTGCAAAGACTACATCGTTCGAATCGCATATCGTCTACATAGTATATCGCCCACAAAGGAATACCGACAGAAATGTCACATGCTCATATCGATGAAAAATATCGATCGATCAATATACTGACTCCATAAAACTATCAGTATTGCCATGGTCAAGATGAAAAAATTATAGGGTGTCAAAATATCACTACTTACTTGTCCGATCGACCTTAAACGTAATCCGCTGGACCTTGCGGTTTACTTAAGAGTCTGAATGCAGTCGCAAAGATGATTCTACGCGGGTCCATATTATTATTATAAATACACATGTGCTAATAGACATTGTCAGGTGGCACACAAGTCCCAAATAATTGCAAAAGATAATACATAAAACCAGACAAACACAGATCTCTTTAACAAAACAAGTGAATCCTCATCCCATTTACAACCATTAATCAGCAAGAAAAAAAAATACATTAAAAAAAAATTAAGCTATAACATATAATACCATACACCACACATAAATCAAATTTTTACATATATACCTTACATCTATTCTTAAAAGTATACACTCTGTTAGGAAAGGGCTCGAATATTTTTGCAGGTAAGGTGTTCCACTCAACAATTGTTCTATTTAGAAAAGAAAAAATTTTTTTATTTGTCCTCTGTGCCCGGCATTTTATCTTAAATTTGTGATCATTTCTGCCTATGAAATTTGGGTTCCCCGCCTCTTTCCTAAGATCTGCCCAAGCTTTCTCCCCCTTCAAAATTCGGAACATTCCACAAAGTCTGCTTACTTTTCTTCTAGATTCTAGAGGTTCCCAGCCCAGCGTTTCTAGCATTTCAGACACACTCTCCATCCTCCTATGCTTCCCCAGTACATATCGGGCAGCCTTTCTTTGCACCTTTTCCAGTTTTTTAATATGACCTTCTTCATGAGGGTCCCATACAAGAGAAGCGTACTCTAAAATTGGTCTTACTAGGGTCTGATAAGCCTTCTCCTTGGTTGCTCTAACGCTCCCTTTGAGGTTTCTCATTACCCAATGAAGAGTTTTGAAAGCTTTCTTATAGATGTACTCCACATTTAGCCCCCACCCTAAGTCCTTAGTTAAATATACACCTAAGTATTTGACAGTATCACTTCTAGGAATGACATTTTCTGAGAATTTATATTCCCTATGGTTTCCATTTACCTTATTGCTAAAAGTGATGGATTTTCATTTGTTAACATTAATATCCATCCCATTTTTTGTCACCCAATCTGCCATTTTATTAATGTCCCTCTGAAGTTTGTAACGGTCTCTGTCATTTTCGACTTTCCTGTAGATAATACAGTCGTCTGCATATATAGTGAACCGAACCAGCTATACATGCCTTCATTTACGAAGAAGAAAATCCTGTTCGTTTCCTTTCCTCATCCAAAATCATTGACAGGAAACAAATAAAAAACAGAGGAATCAATCCGAAGGTTAGTTTGATGAGTGAGGATAGAGCTCACCTAGTACTAATTCCACTTACACCTACGGCTTGTGAAATTCACACTTTAAAAGGGTACATGAGGGAGAGGGGTAATTTCTTAGCCTGTGCCCTCTTTGGTTTCTCAGAAAGATGGGATACTCGAAAAATAACCGAGTTTGGAGCTAGGGTTGACCATAGACATTACTCTGATTGGAACAAGGCCCTTCCAGTTAGCAACCCATCGCTCTAACCATTTGGGCTAATACGAAAAATTGTTAACGTTAAATAAAAAAATAATGGTTTCACGTGTTAATCCTACGACGTAGCGCGTATATCAGTCGTAGTTCATCGGCCGCTTGTGTACCCAGAGTGCTCTGTACTCAAGACTGCTGGAAAAAATCCAACATCCTTAACCAACGAAACACGTCGTTCTCCCTTACTTCTTATTTTTCCGAACGTGTCACAAAGTTCCCAAGGTCTTCTTCTCCCCTGACTTTGTTTATCCTCTCGTAAATGCTGCTCTCCCACTGATCAGTGCGCTCTTTGGAGATCGTTGGTGAAGCCACCAAAAATGCATGCTTACGTATAAATATTAAAATATGAACATATACTAATATACAGAACGCCGCCATTAGTTTATATATTGAAAGCTTGAAAACATAATGAAAATCTTCTAGAGTTCAAGCACGATGAATGATAAAATAATCGTAGGAAAACGCTGTCAGAGACATGAGACGTAAAAAATGTAAGGAATTTCTTCAAAAAATTCACTATGCACTCAAAAATAAAGTACGATAGCAAGAAGGTTTTAAATGTTTTTTTAAAAATATTTTAAGTGTTTTTTTTAAGTGTATGCCAATAACAAAACTGGCAGTGAACGGAATAACGCGGACGGAGAGTTAGTTATGATTTCGAGAAATTTTCCAAATATTCATCAACATGCTTCATTTTTACTTCTATTTTCGGCATGCGGTGTCAGTAACAATTTTCTCACGCGCCAAATATCATCGAAATTTGGCTGAAATAACTAACTAAACGGGGAGTAGAAGGCAAGTCCAAATAAAACATGAAATCTTTCGCAACAGCAATTTAAAAAATTAATCAAACAAAATTTACCTGGGCTAGAATTACCCGTCCAGAATGGTTAATAATTCAATTTCCCATTTGATACTCGGAGTTTGCACATTTTTTCTTTATTCCTCGAGATCTATTCCCTGAATTTTTCATTTTTCTGCAAGACGTAAAAATTCTCCATCGCACAAACACGACCGCGAGAGACACTTCCGCTCTTTCCTCAAGGATTTCCTCACGACATCTTCTTGGCTACTCTCCTCGACACTCAATAAAATCCGGTACTCCAACCCATTCCCTCTTCATCAAGCAATTAAACCTTTGCTTCGATCTGCACTGACGTAAGCGACGACGAATTGCGGTCGTGGGTCCCATGAGCGGGAATCCGCAAGACGAGGAATAACATTTCGCTGGAAACGACAGACCGCCCGCGCTAATGAAATTTTGATTGGCATTTTATTTCAATCTAAAAATAAATGAACCAATTATTTTGACAAACCGCCTTTTCTTCGTTCACAAAAATACTCACTTCTCCGCCTAGTTGTCGATTCAACCGCCGTGTCCCATCGCGAGGATTTCCCGAAAGAGTTCGCCGTATTGTATCTGTGACAGAGGTGTAAAATGGGATTGGTGGGAGGGTGCTTATGACGTCATTCCACGTGGGAGGAAGGCATATCCCTACGCGCACAGTTTGACGATGGGATGGCGATGAATACCAGAGCAAGAACATATATTTCGGGGAAGGGAACGGAAAAATAAAAACGAACAACATGACGTCATTTATGGATTCCGATTTCGTCTAAGAGCGCCACGAGGAGAATTGTTTTATGCACTATGTTGACTTCTTCCCACAAAGAAAGGGTTGGAGGAGAGTGAGTAGAAGAGGAAAGGGGACAAGGGTTTATTTTTTTTAAATCCTCGAGGACGCGTCAATACTCTCCCGTAATTTCCTTCAACCCTTTGCCCTCTCCCCACCACCACCCTCTTTCCCCTCCATCTCCTCGGATGCAAGCGGAAAATAAATCAATCAGCCACAATTCCCCATCATGCGACCCACCCTGACCCCTACCCAATGGGTCTCATATTCCCCACTCACTCTTTCTCCTCCTCATCTGAGGTCTTTGGGGGAGAGGGTATGGGTTTGTAAGGGGGGGGCAGAGGAGCTTGTGATTCCCCATCTCCCCACCGGCACACTCAGCTAGGGCTGGAGGAAGGGGGGTGCGTAGGGCCCTCCCTCCATACTGCCCGCTGAGAGGGTTAAAAGCGATTGAAGATTGCCCCCGCGGGCTCGTAATTCACCCCGTTCGTTGATACCCACTTTAATTTGTCCCTCTCGAAAAGAGTCCATCCCGGTCCCAGAAGAGGGGAACGGGAGAGGTGGGAATGGTGGAGGGGAAAGCGGCGTGTCTCGTAATCTCCTGACCCTTCGGAAGGGCGGAAGACCTGCGAGAATTTCTTTTTTTTTGGGAGGAAGAGGTCTCTCCACTCTAACCTCCATAAACGATGATTAAAGTGCTACTGTTTCACATAACACCCCGACTTTCCCTTCCTCTCTCTCTCTCTACGCGGCACTATTTCTCCGGAAAAAATTATGGGATCCGGGTTGAGAGTCGGTCATTCCCGCAGCCTTTCTGGCTTCGGCCGTGGTCCCGGGCAGGCACAGACTTTTAAATGTTGTGACGCGGCCCCACGATCGAGCGCGCGCTTGAAGCACATCTGGTGTGCTGCCGCACTAATGTCCCCGCTATCAACGGGCAAGAAATGAAGGAATGATTATTTTAGGTCGCGCGGAGTGTGAGAGGGGATCAGGCGACATAAATTATGATTGCATGAGAGACAGAATGGGGGCGAGGTAGCATAACACTCAGTACGCTCGGACATGGCGCTCGGAGGGCCCGGGTTCGACTATATGACTTTGGGAAGACAAAGCTTCATCCAAGCCGCGTGACTGCGATGTTACCTGATGTTCCTGGGAAACCGCAGTCGACACGGAATGGAAGTTATCCCCCTGAAGGTAGGAAGATTTTTTAGACAAATTTAAGAAAATAATAAAAAAACTGATAGTAGCACTATTCCTCTGGATTACGCAGGGTAATAGGGTTATAAACCGGTTATTCATTGTGTTAGATTTCCACCACATCACGTCTGAAACTACTCAGTTTGTTTAAGAAAACACCTCCATTTTGCATGAATAACTAATCCTTGAGAAAACAAACGAGGAAGTACTTGGTATGGTGGGCGAAGAGAGGGGTTTGTTGGGAGCAATCCTATGGAGGCAGGAAAAGTGGATGAAGGGGGTGTTGACCGGCAGCGGGATGTTGAGGACTGTATTTGAGGGGAGAATGTTAGGCAAACGAGGAAAGGGAAGGAACAGGATAGGGATGTTGGACGGGATGAAGGGAGGAAGAAAGTACTCAGAGCTGAAGAGGGACCTGATGTAAAGTAGGATGTTGTGTTTTGCAAGCGGTTACAAATTTTTAATTAGTAATTACGTCCATCCAAAAACCTACCTTAACCGGTAGATTACCTAATAATAATAATAATTAATCCTTGGTGGATGTATGGGTGTGACACGTGATACATTCGATCCTTTTTTGGTTCGTTTCTATCCAATTAACCAACTAATAATTTTTTTAGGGTAATCTACCAGTCAAGGTAGGTTATTGGTTGGATACATCTATCAAATAAATATCTCCTAACAAAACACAAAACAGCATCCTACTCAGTAACAAGTCCCTCTTCATCTCTGGGTACTTCCTTCCTCCCTTCATCGCGTCCAACTTCCCTATCTTATTCCTGCCCTTCCCTAGTTTGCTTAACATCCTCCTCTCTATTACATTCTTCAACATCCCACTGCTAATTAAAATGCTTTTCATCCATTTTTCCTCCTTACTTAGTATTTCTCCCAACAAACCCCTCTCCTCGCCCAGCTTACTTCTGGTTTGTTTTCCTTTCGGTGCATTTCACCTTCTCGATCCTTATCCACATCCACATTTCAAAAGCCTCCAATCTACGTCTATCATCCTGCTCATTCGCATTGAGACCCAACCATGAGGTTGGGTCTCATTACGAACTCAGCCCTAAGGCGAGTGAAATGAATGCATTCGGGTGGTGGGTGGTCATTTTCTTTCCCTGTAGCACTATTCGGTTTCTCACATTGTTTTGGTTACGATAAAATATCAGCTCTTGGTTCTCTAAATGCGACGATCACTTATGAACACGCAGTCCCACGGTGATCAGCAGAGCACTCCGTTCAATAAGCTACCACGTGACCAAAAATTCAATTGGTATTGGTTAAGTTACTGTCAACACATACAGCGAGCAACATTTGCAATATTTGTACCGAAGCCCTCGAACAACAAATGTGAAAATATATGTTCTCATGCCGAGCCCTTCCGAAAACTCTTCCTCATCTCCAACCTCCCAAACCTCCTATTTCCTCTCGTTCCCGAAAATCTTCGAGGAATTCAAATTCTTCCAGCGCCCGGGTGGAGAGGAGGGGGGGATTGAATCACAATGAGAGTTCGATGGGGAATCGTTTCGTCCCAATGGATTCAATTCGCCATTTTGCGACCCTCTTATTTTCCTCGCGAGACATCGCGACGGTGCCGCTACGGATTTAAAAAAATAAAAACAATTAGACTGGTGTGGCGCGCGGAAGCACCCGCCAATTTTTCGACACCCTTCACATCCCCTCGCGTGCTTTTCCCGTATCCCACCCACCATGGAGAGAAAAAAAAAGAATCGCGGCACTTGCGCGTGGGATTCCCCATTGGGGCTTCAATGGCGCAACATTGAATTGAATTTCAAGTCAAAGAAGTTCGAGCGCAAAAAAGAAACACCGAAGAGACTGTGTGAGGTACACCAGCAGAAAAGGGAAAGAGACGAACGGAGGCTTACCCAATTAAGGTTTAGATCCGTTCTGAGGAGTGGGAGGGTGTGGGAATCAGCCGGAGCTCCGCCACGCATCGAAATGTCTTTAATTAAGCATAGCCGAGACAACATTTCGACTCACGTGACACACCCTTGGATTAAGGAAAATTGAGAAAATTTCGACCCGAGTGAAAATCAATTTGAGCACTCGCTTAACACTGACTATTTTCTACGACATATCTATAGGCAGTTGATATTCTTCTTATGCCCCAACTATTAAATACTCGATTAACAGCAGGCCACCCGTGAAGGTTGGTTATTGATGCACTCAGGGACTAATCACGGTCACACTTCCCTCCTAGTTCAACTTACCAGAGTACTAAATGCCCCAAAACCATAAATTAAAATAAATACTTCTATAAATCAACAAACTATTTAAAACCCTTCTTTGAATTCAACAAGCCCATCCTTTTTCTTCAAATAAATTATGACTGCAAAAATATTAAACTCGGTCTAACTCAATAGCATTCATCCGAAGCCGGATCGCTGTAGTTAGGGGTTCACTCACAAAGAACATCAAGTGCATACCAGCTTGTAGGAAAATTGGATGATGCGGTGACTGGTGTACTGGCTTCCCACCCCGAAGGCCCTGGTTCGAATCCCTGAGGTGGCAGGATTTTTCAGTAGAATCCCGACCTCTACTTCGGGGTGCTACGTGGAGATCGCTTCAAGAGGAGTAGGTACGCTATCCGTTGGATGGGAAGGGGCCAAACGGCGCGGAGCCTGGAGCATCTTGCCCGCCTAACTTCCTCCAGCACGTTTTTAATTCCCTCGCTTCTAACATCAGCTCGTCTGTTAAGCGTAGGGAGATATTTCACACTTGGATACCGTAGCACATGTACTTGTAGTTATCATTATCTACATTCGTTGAATTAATTTACATATTTTATTTTAACCAACAACAAAGAAAAACTCAATTATTGATGTAGCATGCCTGGTGTAGAAACACCCCCTGCCACACACCCTAGCGGTGGCTTGCAGGGTATCATGTAGATTTTCCTTTTTTCCGAGATACGTAGATGTCCCCATCTTTTTTTCCATCACTCGTGATTCTAATCAACAAGCTATTCACTACCACTGAGCGAGATAGCATGAATCACCGCGCAATGTATCTATCTGCTTTTATTTGCCCTTACTTCGCTTCGAGTTTATGGTTTTGGGCTTATAGTTTTAATTCAATCTTCCATGCGAAATTCTGTTGGCTCAACGTATATACCATCTCTTCTTTTATTTTAATTTCTCAGAGGCGTCCTGATCCCTACTTGGGCGCTATATTGAGAGAGCACTTCAAGTGGAGTGCTACGTGCGTCGGATGAGGCGCTAGCTAATAAACTGCGTGATCTTTCTTTCGTTAAGAGTAGGCTAAAACCGATACCAGATTTTTCAAAACCTTCCATTTCCAGCCCATTCCCGGAAAAATCATATTCGCACCAAATTACCTACCCGTCCCTGACGGCGGGAATGACTTCAGATGTCGGCCGGCTCCCTTAATAACTACTGCTACCATTACTTGAAGATCTAGGGCGGATTAACTTGCGGTCGGAATGCAGAAGGACATCCTATTGTAGTCCCTACTCCTCTGTGCTTATGACCCGTCGGCAGATTAACCATCTGCCCGACGGTGGTAGACAGGGCTACCAGACTGCAAAGTCTTTCCGTCCAGTATCCGACCCTTATGACAGCAATGATGCTTCACGCTTGCCAGAGACTCGTAGTAGGTCGTTACAGAATGAAACACAACTAATCAAAATTATTCCATAAATTAATATGAGAAATTCATTCAAAAATGCGCTCACATCCACACCGCGATGACAGCACGCATGGATTGAGACTTCACCCTTTCTGTTTTAATCAGCTTAGACAGCCTTCTTAAAGGAAAAAATTGTAGCATCACATCGTAAGAAAAACGTCAAGAGAGTATAGACGTTTTAATTAACATGAGACCTAGTTTAAATTAAAACATATTCGAAAATCGTGATTTTTTCCAATTTCTAGGACTTTTCGATGCTTCCCGTAGAATAACAACTTTCATCGGAGAAATCGATAGAATTTTTATTTCAACGATAAACTCGTATTCCGCCACACGGCTTAGTTATGTGCCCAACTACTCCCAAAAATTCACTTCGGCAGTGATGGCAGACGCCCCCTCGCAAAATTATGGCAGAAAGAGCGTCGTTCTCAAATATGCAGCATTCCATTTGTCCTCAACTATTTCCCTCTACGTGTAGATGCTGAAAAATCGATCGCAGTGCCAGTTCGGGGAAGCAGTTTCCGCCAATTTCATCAATAATTTAATTTCTTCTTTTATGAGCGATATAACTGAATTCATGTTCTACAAATTTTGTTGTTTGTAGTGGTTGTCGTGTTTTCGCGATGACGTAACTGAACTGTACTTTCAATTTTAAATAAGGTTTAATTAAAAAAAATCTTTTATCCTCAGTTAACTCTAGCAATGAAACCGTGGATTTGCATCAATCCTTGATCCTTGATTCCGTGAATTTTTATGCTTTCGGACGGAGCATCTGTCGACGGAATGGAGCACAAAAGACACCACCCCTAACCCTATTTCAATCTCAACCCCTCCCACTGACTTTTTATTAGAGCCACTTCATACATCCTTCCATCCGCAGAAGACCCCTTGCGTCCAATTAACGGACGAGATGCTAGCGTGTCATGGAAGCCAATCATGATTCTGCCAGGAAAATAACGCCTTGAATATTCATAAGTTAAGCTGCTTTTGTTTGATATAAACGTGAAAGACTATATTAAATTTCATTCCCCATTGTTTAATGAAGCCCCATAACACTGATTGATCGCCAAAGTCGTACATAATTGGTCGGTCACGTTGTAGGAGAGATTACAAAAAAGGTCAGACCAAAACACTCCAGAACAAAGAAGTCACGATCAATCGGAGTATTAATCAATTACGGATCAAAATAGAAATAATAGAGCCAAGAAAGCTTCTCTGTTTGAAACTCAATTTCTTTGACAGGCTTTATCCATCGATTGCCTAGGTAATAGATATTTTGATTGTTCCTTCAAGAAAATATCATAAGCAAGGTTGTTCTAGTGCTTAACAGATTCCTTCAGATGTTATACGTACCTAGTTATCGACATTTTAAAACTCAATACTGACACTGAATCACAATACTGACGAACGAAGGTGGAGTTAAAAATTAAAAAGTCAACCTCATATCAGATAAACTTCACGATACTGCAGAAAATATTATTTTCTAACCTCATCGCTATGAAAGTGAAAATATTTTCAGGATTTCTAAAAATAGAAGTGGTCAATGAAATGAAAAATACGAGATTACCAACTCTAAGTTGAAATGGAGAAGAAAAAAGTAGACATCGCACTCGGAAAAAATGCCACCATTAATTTAACGTCGTTAACGTTAGCGAAAGCTATTGAATAATGTTGAAGATAATATTCTGATCCAATAAAGGTACAATCTAATCCTGAAAGTGTTGGTGATAAGGAGGCAAATCCTAACGAAATTATGGGCTAGAGACCACGCCATTATGGCTCCTTCGCGTGAGGGCACGAATAAATGTAGAATAACATAAAATAAGACAGATTTATTCCATAATACGGTGAATCTAATCTTGCAAAACATTAGGGCAGGATACTTTTATCTTTTCAATGGTTTTTGTTACGTAATTTGAACAGCAAGCACAATAAATTACAACAAATATAGTATATTTTATGCTTACAGGCTTCACTTCGTGGTATTGTGTGATATCCATATTAAAGGAGCTTGTGGTTTAAAAAAAATAAGTCGGTGGAAAATTACGAACTCCTTTCGTATAGACAATTACAACAAAGTTGAAACATTTTTTGTTGATAACAGTCAACATCCATTATTTTTTTTACATAAACAACTTGGAACAACAATGGTTTATGCACAAATAATGACAACAACACCAAAAAACCTTGTTAATTTCAAATAGAGGTTTCATTATGTGAAATAATACTGTTCACGAAGCAGTGAAGTGATTTTGATAGCACCATAGTTGTTCGCGCTCCACTTATTATGAATACCCGTCTATTAAAAGGTCGCGCGACAGTAAGGTTCCGCTGGTAATTGGAGGATGTACACCGTCATTCTTCCCGAGTGATCCTAGAGTGGGTGTTGATATATTAGAGACCTTCAAACTACGCTCCCATCGTTTTTTTGGGAAATCCTTGGAAAATTATAACGAGGCCTGAGAAAGGAAGCGGAATGAAGACATTCCATATAATCTGGCTCAAAGACCGGAAGTTTGATCCTAAGTTTTAGAAGCCAATTTCTGCCTTGACGGTTACAATTTAATTTAAACTACCAGCGCATGACGTCTCAGGTGCTTGTTTTACGGCCTGAGTAACCCTTCATATCCCAAAGGGGTCTGTATCTTTTTCAACATGATCAATTAATGGGCTATCAAGTCGGCGGCGTAACTGGGAGCACGGAGCGGAAATAAAGTTCTGTCTCTTCGAAACGACTCTATTTAATATATCAGAGACCATATAACGTTTCAAGCTTTGTTATCGAATATCGTGCATCCCCGTGTTTCTCGGTCCTGAAGGAATTAATTTGTTTTTACCATGCGATATCAATGACAAGCCCGAAGTCTGGTTTGTTACCAGTCGATCTATAAGTTAACAAATCAAATTTACTTGGTACACTGCACTCATTGCCGTCCGGTGGTGCCATTTCCGAGCAGACTTCGACTCGTATTCATCGATCAGAATCATCTGAGACTCATCATGCTCCTTCTACTCCGTGCTTGTTTGTTTAATAACATATTAATCACCTTTAAAATGAAGATTATGGCACTTTGAGGCCTGGGACTGAGGACAGAGGATAAGATAGGTTAGAGGTTATTAGTATAATATGGACGTATTGTAATTTCATGGAGAAGAATAGAGAAAATAAATATATAAAGAAGAAGAAAAACGATGAAGTTTTAAGTATGGTGAGTTTAGAGAGGAAGCTACTGGGGTCAATCTGTGAAATTTGGGATGGATAACCTTTCAAACCCTCCCCGGACTACAACCTTGACGTGGTGGAAGAGCTTGTGCGTTCCGATGACCCCTAGAGCTGTGCTGGCGGGAGTAATAATTATTGCTCCTGGTAGGGTCACCCATGCCAGATAGGTCGAAGGTTAGGAGCCAGACGAAAGGTAGTCCACGCAGCGTCTGTTCCTCAGTGAGGCGGCTGCAATGGCGTCTGACCCCAGTGGGGCGGCCAGTAAGTGATGGTGTCACGTTAAAAACACTATTGAGGAAGGCAACGGGAAACCACCTCAATTATCATTCCCTAGAAAAATATGATGGACAATAGAGATAATTTGAGTCCTGGCAACCACGGGGCTCGGCCCAATCGGCCGTGTGTCGTGCCCGGCAGCGGGGGAGGCAAGGCTTCCGCGGTCGTCATCCCACGAAACCCTTGCAAGGGAAAACCAGCAGCAGCAGGACAGAAGACGCAGGAGAAGAAGACAAAATTAGTTAGAATAGGAACGTGGAATGTTAGGACAATGATGAGGACAGGGAAATTGGAGAATGTTAAGCGAGAGATGGAAAGGGGAAATATAGATATTTTAGGTCTATGCGAGGTGAGATGGAAAGATAGCGGGGATTACTGGAGTGATAAGTATAGAATAATATACAGCGGTGGGGACGAGAGCCAACGAGGGGTTGCCATAGTATTAAATGAAGAGGTAGGAAGAAGCGTAGTCAACATAGAGCAGGTAACGGCTAGAATACTACTAGTGGAGATAAAAGCAGAACCGACGAACTTAGTCATTATTCAGGTATACATGCCACCGAGCAACCATAAGGAAGAAGAGGTCGATAAGATATACGATCAGTTAGAGGACATGATCGCGTGTGTTCCAGCAGGGAAACATTTGATAGTGATGGGGGATATGAATGCGACGGTAGGCGAAGGAAGAGATGGTGATGAGGTGGGCGACTACGGTTTAGGCACGAGGAATGACCGCGGGGAGAAAGCAGTTGAGTTCTGCAGGAGACAGGGGTTAGTCATCACCAACACTTGGTTTAGACACCACAAAAGACGCAGGTATACATGGAAAATGCCAGGTGACACAGGAAGATATCAGCTAGATTATATCCTGGTTAGACACAGGTTTAGGAATAGTGTGATAAATTCCCACAGCTTTCCGGGAGCGGATGCGGACTCAGACCACAATTTAGTTGTTATGAAATGTAGCGTACGTTTCAAAAAGATAAGGCAGGGGCGGCGAGTTAGAAAATGGAATGTAGAAGCATTAAATGGGTTGAAAAGGAAGGAATACAAACAGGCGGTAGAGAAAATAATGGAGGATGGTAAAGGGCTTATTACTATCGAAGAAGAATCGGAAAGTATCAAGAAAGGGTTGTCGAAAGCCGCAAAAGACACTATTGGAACCGTTAACGCTAAAAGGACTAGGAAACCATGGATCACGGATGAGATGATTACAAAGATGGATGAGCGGCGAAAATGGAAGAATATAAATACAGAATTAGGCAAAATGAAGTACAAAGAATTGAACAATAAATTGAGGCGGGCAACAAATAAGGCAAAAGACGCATGGTGGAAGACGCAGTGCGAGGATATGGAAAGTCTCCAGAGGAAGGGCGAAATCGGTGCGCTGTACAGCAAAGTTAAATCGTTATCGGGAAGTAAGAAAGGAAGAGCTATGCTAATAGTTAGAGATAAGGCGGGTAAGGTAATAGTTGACGCAGGAAAGATCCAAGAGAGATGGAAGGAGTATATAGAAGAACTGTATAGTAAAGAACTCAGACCAACACAGTTAGACATTGAAAAAGAAAATGACGTAGAGGAAGACAGCTTAGGTCCAGGCATACTAGACAATGAGATAGAAAGGGCATTAAGGGAGATGAAACTAAATAAGGCCGTGGGGGTAGATAACATTCCCGTGGAACTTTTAAAATGCTTAGGAAAATGTGGGAGGAAGAGGCTATATGGGCTGATCCGTAGCATTTATGAGGAGGGAATCTGGCCGGAAGACTTTGTGAGAGCAGTTTTAGTTCCGATTCCGAAAAAGGTAAAGGCCACGTCATGTGAGGACTATAGGACAATTAGTTTGATATCCCACGCAGCTAAAGTTGTTCTCAGGATCATAAACAAACGGATAGAGAGTAGGGCAAATGATTACTTAGGGGATGATCAGTTTGGGTTTAGGAAGGGGAGAGGTACACGTGATGCCATTGCAGTAATGAAGTTATTAATCGAGAGGAATATAGAACACAACCAGGAGGTATTTGCCTGTTTCGTAGATTTCGAAAAAGCGTTTGATAGAGTGAATTGGGAAAAACTAATGAGTATATTGCAGAAAATAGGAATAGATTGGAGGGAAAGGAGGCTAATCCGCAACCTGTACATGTCTCAGACTGCTCAGGTGCGGGTGGGAAACGGGGAGTCAGGATGGGCAGTGTTAGGAAGGGGTGTAAGGCAGGGTTGCCCATTATCACCGTTGCTGTTCAACCTGTATGCAGAGGAAATGATCAAAGAGGCATGGGAAGAACTAGAGGTAGGAATGAAAGTGGGCGGGGAATTCGTAAAATCAGTTAGGTTTGCTGATGACCAAGCTTTAGTTTGTCAGTCAGCCAAGGGGCTGCAAGCATTGCTGAGTGAATTGGAAATTCAGTGCGACAGGTATGGGATGAGAATCAACATTAATAAAACAAAGGTTATGCGATTTTCTAGAAAGAAAAAGGGCAAGCTTATCATTAAAATAGGAGGGCAAAAACTAGAGCAGGTAGAACAGTTTACGTATCTCGGTAGTGTTTTGGACCAACACGGTCAAAGTAGTAGGGACGTAAGGAGAAGAATTGCGCTAGGCAAAGAGGCTTTCACGAGGAGGAGGGAGTTGATGACGGGGACTTTGAGTAAGGATGTTAAGAAAAGACTCGTAAAAACTTTGATATGGAGCGTAGCTATGTACGGCGCGGAAACGTGGTCATTGAAGCAGGAGGATAGACGTAGACTGGAGGCTTTTGAAATGTGGGTGTGGAGAAGAATGGAGAAGGTGAAATGGACAGAGAAGAAAACAAATGAGGAAGTACTTGGTATGGTGGGCGAAGAGAGGGGTTTGTTGGGAGCAATCCTATGGAGGCAGGAAAAGTGGATGAAGGGGGTGTTGACCGGCAGTGGGATGTTGAAGACTGTGATAGAGGGTAGAATGTTGGGCAAAAGAGGAAAGGGAAGGAACAGGATAGGGATTTTTGACGGGATGAAGGGAGGAAGAAAGTACTCAGAGATGAAGAGGGACCTGGTGTAGAGTAGAATTTAGGGTTGTGTTTTGTTAGTAGTCACAAAATATTTGTTTGGTAGTTGTGTCCATCGAAAAACCTACCTTAACCGGTAGATAACCTTAAAAAAAAAACCTTTCAAAGTTTGTGGTTTATAAAAGGCCGTTTTAAAAGAGAGGATGGAAAGGGTAACCGAGGTAGCGGGAAAGGAAAGAAAATTACGCGGACATAGGAAGAGCAGAGGGACTCTGGACAATGACTTGGAATGAGATAGACGGTATATCAATCAGAACACGGCGTACGGATTGACCTGATCTCAAAACTTCCCTTTCTAAGATTTCCTCTCTTAAAATGGAGAAGATGTAATATTTTGGGAGACTGCGATCCTCGGTTTTACACCAGTAATGATATTTTAGCGATGCGAATGCGATGCTTTTTTGAAAACTTGAGATGGGCCATATTCTAGTGCTCCATATTCCATGTAGAGTTTGTTAGTACACAAATCGTGACTAGAGAGTGATAACGGGGCTGTTAACCAATATCGTACATCGATTTCGACCACAATGAGTCATGTCGCAAGATTAGACAGTGGGTAATTAGGCTATCCGTGGAATAAAAGAAAAGTTTGAGGCACAGGTGGAATATTTTAATTGAGATGGAAAATATTTGAAAAAAAAACGATGCTATCCAACATGAACAGATTTCTATTTACTTAAAAATAACGTTTCGTGACAGAGTAACATCTTCACTGGAGGGCTTCTTGGATGTATTCACCTGAAAATGTCTCTCTGTGACTAACTCTAGACCGTGAATAAAATAAACATTTTGCCAGCGGAATAACAGTATTTATTTAAATCCCTATCGTAACCGTGGCATGTAGTCAGATAGTACAACACCGAAGCGCCTGAATACAATGATAATGCGAAGATAAAATGTAATATGAAATGTAACGATGATACATCATGCAGAATATACATCACACTGCACATTCAAATTCGATAAAACGTATCTTACGTACGACATACGTAAGATTGGTTCGACTCAGCTCCCTTTCCGATTCTCCCATCGACTAATCCTCATTCCTTCTAGCCTTCACACACACACACACACACACACACACATATATATATATATATATATATATATATATATATATATATATATATATATACATATTTCTGCTCTATTTACCTCAGACATTTTTTGTTTCGTGTATCTCTTCCGGTGTCTTCTTCCTCTCCGGGTACTCCCGTCAACTTTTCCCTCGTCGAGAGCCTTCATCAGGCCATCGAGTCTCAAAATGTGACCGATAAGGTCTCTTTCCTTCTTTCCAGAGTTTTCATTAGACATTTCTACACCCCCCCCCCTCCCCCGTCTTCGAAGGATCTCTTCGTCCATTTGATCTTCATCATCCTCCACAATTCCAATGCTTCCAATCTTCCCTTGCCTGCCTCTTGTTATTCCACGGGCCCACTCCTCGAATTTGCCGTCCGACAAAAGCCACCCAGAACTCAACCACCCCACCCCTCTTTCCCTTCCGTCCCCCTCGGTCCTCAGTGGAGATTCCGGCCTACTCCCACACGCAGCGCTCCCCGAAACGGAAAAAGGATTTCCGGCTCAAATGCGCTCCCTCCCCAATCGTCCCGACCCTGACCCCCCCCGCTCCCTCCCTCCCTCCATTCCCGCCCGTCCCCTTTCCTTCCCTCTCTCATCCCCCTCCCGCAATGCCAATCCCAGCTTTCACTTCGTTCTCCCGAAGCGAGCGTATTGGGATGGGACGATTTTTCCGCGCGATTTCCCGGGTGATGAACTTCGCTCCGTTTTGCGCAGAGATCGCCCATATTTCGCCTCTCCTCCTCTCTCCCTCGGGTTTTTAAAGGGTTTCTCTAGCTATGGGAACGGGGAGAGGGGAGGAGGAGGGGAGACGTTCTCGCGTCCGCAGTCTTAGCCCTGAGGGGAACCATCGAGGACTCAGAGATACATGCATAAATGATTCCCGAGATTGCGAGCGAATCACGTAGAGTCCTGGATCCAGTATGGAAACGGAATCGTATACTATCTAAGAACGTTCTTCCTCTGACTTCAGCAGCATTTGGCCATTTGGAGTCCTGCGAAACATTAATACAACATTTTCACGGGTAACTGTTTTCGAAAACAGATTCTATTCCCTCTTCAAAAATAGGTCATCTTTGATTTTTTAAAACCTTTTCACGTCCTCGCGAAGGTAGCGTGTCCTCGCGGGTTATCGCTAACCGTGGAGACGGAGCAACAATGTGGCATTTTATAGCGTAAGAGTTTTAAGAAAGCAGCGTTCCGCATTTCAGAAAAGCTCTCTTTGGAATCGATTAGATAGTCAAGAAGACCAAGTTAGTTTCTTTTCCCTGAAGTATTCATTTCCGAACAAAAATAACGAAGAGTATTCAGTTACGTCAGTGACTACATTCTTTCTATAAATTATTTATGTTTCCGCATCCATGAAACATAACTGAAACACTCGCGCACGTGAGTTTTTTCGCATGCTTAATTGTTAAATGCTACCAAAAAAAAGGCATAAATAAATAAATATACATGTATAACAATTTATACATACATATATACGTACACTTTACGACCCGAAGGAGGATACGACATCTTCAATAAAAGGAGAGAAACTTCATCCCGTCTTTTTGATTTCGGTAACCAACATCCAAGTTGAAGTCGGTGAAAATCGATGATCATATGGCGAGCGATATTCTCTTAATTCCTCTCGCAATTAAGCAGCAACCATCGATCTAGGTATCCACCAAAGGTCTCGCACATCATTGATGAAGGGATGGTGAAATAGTTGATTACGATGATTGGAACGCGGAATTTTAAGGTGATTGGAATCCCGAGATGTTAATCCCGGGTTTCCAATCATCTTAAGCGAGTGATCGTTAATGGAAAGATGGTTAATTGGGTGATCCTAAAATAAGTGAATGAAACGCACTCCGCAATTATTAGTTGGGGGTTGACTGATGATGACCCTCTCGACCGATCGGAGTTTCACTGAATGAATCGACCCATAAGCAATAATTTAAAGAACTAATTGAAAAAACGATCAATATAATTAATATATCACATGAAAAAATATGGTGCATTTTACGAGGCCAGCTTTCAGATCCATCTTCAAGTGCATATAATATGAATCAAAGAATCGGTCGTCACTGAGTGAAAATTACTAAATGGGTAAAAATGAGTGCCTATCCAATCCTACAAAATTTTAGGACAATCCAAAACATTTTTACGACAAAATGTGATCAAGATATGATATTTTGATGAAACCGGTGGTGAAATTAAATGGAAAGAAAGTAATTTTTACCGAATATTCAATTTTGCATGTTTTCAGTCACTTAAACCAGAGTTAAAAACCACCTCAACTTTCAATCTCGACCGAAAATCACATTCTGTGACAGTGACTAATTCATTGAATGGGTCTGTAATCTATGACCTTGCAATATAACACCGCAGAGACGGGTGTTTTTTCATTGACTCAAACATCACGCTAAGAGTCATGAAAACAACGCCACGAGAAGAGGTGGGCGATGGCTACCCGTTAAATGTTTAGGCATGTATTCTTTCAGAAAGCAAGCGAGGAACAAATTGCGGTAAAATATAAATAAAATCTTGGGCTTTTATCAGTGGTCTATATAAATAAATATAATAACAAAATGGCCCTTACTTTAAAAAAACACGCCTGCTACATACAAATTACGGAGGAAACTAAATTTTTGCCGATGGTTTTGATATCATAACTTGGTTGCAGTTAATGCGAGGGGTTTCGATTTCCGAATACTTCGACCATTTGCTACAGTTAGAGCATGACGGCAGGTCAGAAATTCGGGAAAGAGGGAAGGATGAAAATCACTCGGACAGTACGGGTCGCAGATTTAGGAACGGCGAACTATTAATGGATCACAATGCTACTTGGCGTATGGTCACTTTAGGACACTTTTTCGACATGAAATTTTCACCGCGTTTGTCCCCTTAAATCAAAATTCGACCGCGCATCACGGAACAGACGACGTATATTACTTATTCGATGGTTTTTGACTCAACTTTGTGGAAGTTCATGTTCATTATAAGAAGAACGTAATGTATTTTCCACTGCTCTTAATTTTGATGAATTGTTTTACTGTTCTTTACCTGAAGATGACGAATGAGCTTTAAAACTAGTCGTACCAAAATAAAGAACAGTGGAAAAATACGTTGAGTTCTTCATTTAATGAACTATTACCAGAGTATTCGTTTGAAAAGGTTTTAGAGACCTGGTCCGGCTATCTAAACGTACTGCGGCTCCACGATTTACATTTCATTCAAGTAGTTTGACTAAAGGCACGTTAAGTTGCCCTATTGCATTCGTGCAATTTTTCAGTAAGGGCTAGAAATGACGTAGACTGATACCAAAGAAAAATCAACAGTGATCAGTTCTTTGGATTCGGTACCGGATCGTGGGTTCGGATCTCGATCATCTTCTCGATTGCTTAAAGTTTTTGAAGGAATTCAAATTTGATGAAAATATTAGAATCAAAGGGCACTAAACAAATTAACAGATTCAAATTCGCCTAAACCTGAGATATTTCGGCAAAAAATTCATGAAATAATTAAAAGCTTCGATCAATCAATGTTGAACGCACATTCATCGTAATTTTGAATAAATAAGTTCTTAAATTCTTTCACTCTCACAGCTTTTTTGTCCTTCTTGAACTACAAGTAGTGATTCAATCGTCGGTTAGCTAAACTGTGAAATTCAAACTCCGCGAACAGGATCTGACTTTGGGAAAATACGTATTTGAATTCGATTTCAGTATTGAGCCCAAGTTTAATATCCGAGAATATTTGAATACGATTTTAACGACATTAGACATTTTAGTCAACATCTTTGGTTTATAAAATATCGCACAACTGAATAAAGCTGAGCAACAACTGTCCGCTACATTATTAGAAGTTGAATGCCATCCACAAGTGAAAGACAGTAGAAGAATTGAAACTATAATTCAGGTAATATCCAGTTGCGGGGGCGTTCTAGCTAATATCTCAATCAAAATATGAGAAGGGGTTCCATTACGCGAATGATTTTTCGCCCCATAGTCTTCAATTCGTCATTTCGCGCTTGTTGGGAAAAGAAGAGACGACAGTATGCGTCAGCGAGCGAACAAAACCAAGCCTCGCTACGGTAACTTTTCCAATCCCGAAAGTATCACTGCGGAGATTTCGAATCCGGCCACTCTTCAGTTGTTTGGATGCTCGAGGCCACGCTTTTAGACTTCTTACACACTTTAAGGGGGTCCCGAAGAAATGGCGAAGATCGCCCAACCCTTTCTCGTGCCTCAACCCGACACTCCGTGAGCATGGCAACTTGTCGAAACTTTTTTTCTGGTGAAATGGGAGGGTGGTAGGTAAATCCTGAACGGCGAAAACAAGGCCTAACATGGGGAGTAGTTTTCCTTTGTTTTCCCATGTGTGGCGATTTCCCATTCTCTTAAAATTGGTGTCACCCGTCCGGCGCTTTCCACGACACATAACAGAACAACAAGAAAAAAGTGTGCACAAAACAGGACCGAATCCAGCATATTTCTAGACTTCCTCGAGGAGTATCTTACTATTCGGTGCGACATGCTATTCTATCCTCTGAACTTTTTTTTCCATCCACGAATATCAAACAGTCTCTCTTCACACGCATTTTACCACTTTCAATATTAAAAACTAAGTCATAAAAAATGTTGGTGATATCCATCAAAGTACTAAAATATTGCGGTTGAGCAACACGGGTATATTATTTCAATGGCGATTTGTAAACAAAGTCAACATTACTTGACAATAAAGACAGCAGTACCACAGTCACTTCAATTGGGAATAAAATTTTATTAGCACATTGCGTGCCACTGAAAATACCTTTCTTTAAATCTCAATGCATGCATGTAACAAATTATTAAAATGCCGATCCACTTTCCGCGACATTCCTTACAAAAATGTTCTCTTTTCAAGATCCTTACTCATGTGTACCTTACGGAATTCTAAACACCCAAACGACACCTCCACAAGCAAAGATGGTCGGCAACGCCGCTCTCGTTAGGTCCAGCTGGGCAGATTTGAACGGGGGGGGAGGGAGGGAGGGATCTCCTCGAAACGCCCTCCGCGATTAGTCAAGGACAAGTTGAAGCGAGAGAGAAAAAGAGAGAATAGGATGGGATGAGGGCAGGGGTGAGTGTGGGGGTATTTGTTCGCAGTACCCCCAGCCAGTGGTGAGAGGGGATGGGGGGACGAGCGATGAGGGGGCGGATACGGGAGGCATCGACCCACGCCCCGAATCCTTCGGGAGGCCCCGCTCATCGCGAAGGGGCGAGTCAATTGCCCGAGAGAGAAAGTCCAGCCTGCCACGCCGGCAAATGGACCAGAGCGGGACTTCTTAGCGTGTACTCTTAGAGGAAGGACCGGCCACAAACGGCCAGGAGAAGGGTTTCGATTCGGCCCGCCGAAATTCTGGGTGTTACCCCTTCGGATACAGAGAGCAAGCACAGAGCGTCTCTTTTGTAAACTTGTTAATTTCCGACGCGTTTGGCTTGCAAAACATTTTGGCACTCAAAAGTTGGGCCTGAGTAAAACGAAAAAAAAAGTCTCGATTGAAGATACCGGCACTTTTTCTGCAAATGCAAAGATTATGCACCAAGCCTGGGGTATAGTGCAAACTTTGACAAATTCAGATCATGTTTGAATAAGCTATGAATCGAAGTGGCGGCAATTTCGAGCGAGTCAAATTTGAAATACAAACAAATCTTATAATCGTTCTTTTTCTCAAAAAGGCAACGTATTGAAGTTAACGTTAAATTTAGGGTTATGATATTCCGAAATATAGATTGTCAGGGTCGAAAATATTGCTAATTTACTCGATTGAAATATCCAAAACGACCGCGTTGAAAGAGCAAAAATGCTCTGTTTACGATTTAGGCGTCACAACCAAACGATGACGTGACTATATAGCAACATCATTACAGACCAAGAATCCAGAATCAAAAGGACACAAACACTTAAGACTTTAAATTACATATTATTATTATCTTGATTAATCAAGTGAGAATTTCACGACATTCGAAATATTTTCCATTCTTCAGAGTCGCCGCTTTACTCAACATAGTTACCGATCCAAGACTACTTTCTCTGGTGAATATCATACGAGGATGGTCTGAAAAGTTTCCGACCCAACAAAGATACAAGACATTTTTTCTGAAATATTCTGAGGTCGGAAACCTTTGAGACCACCCTCGTATTCATGTTTCATATGAATCGTAGGACAGCATTAAGTGGCAGGAGTGTTGTGGTCATATCCAAAACTTATGAGGTGGGAAAAACTGGTACAACTAAACTTTGTAGGACTGCGATACTCGAAAGTGATAACAGTTTTACAAGTCACAAGCCACCAATATCGCTAAGCCAACTAGTTCGGAAAGAATGCAGCGACATATATTGATGCTCAGATGTGCCACGTCCGAGTCTGTTTTTGTCGAAAAACTTTATCTTGGGCAGACCATATTGGCACAATAACATTTTTTTTCACGCGCCGTTTTTTTAACCGGTCTCGCGGTAACTTTAGGGAACCGGTTAATTTCTGCGGGAAGAATTCTCCCTTACCACCCTTCCTTTTTCTCAAAACGGACGATCACCTTCTTTCAAATTTATTGCTTCACTACTTTCCATCGAATTACATCAATGAAGTACGATATGTCTATAATTTATGATATTGCCACATACTGGTACATGGTCGAGTACATTTAAATCCACAAATATTTAACATTAACGAGGAAGGCGATTATCATGTTGAATTATCTCTAAGCTTTATAGTTGACCTTTAAAAGTCAGGCATCACAGGTGCGCCTATAGATACAAATATTGCGGTGTTCTTGCTTTTCCTGTTGCCAGTTCGTCTCTTTGAAATAGAACGAATCGCCAATTATCAGTTGAACGACATAGTTTCTCTTATAATCGTAGAAAAAATTTAAATTAGGAATTAATGTAAAACCGATACGAAGTTAATTTTTTGGAGGCTTATTACCGAGACAGTTTTTTCATTCCAATGATAACAGAGAGTCTACACTACATTAAATCATTCTTGATTTATCGCTCAATACATAAGGAATATTGATTGATTTGAATGCGGAGACATCAGCAGTGCACACATAAAAATATGAAACTATACAGATATCACATGATTTTATGGTTTAATTAAGAAAAGAAGAAAAACCAAGAGCAAGATACGGTGAATACCCAAAAACTCGTCTCACAGCAACACTATACCTATGACGATAATGCTATCGATGCATTGAAAATCATTTTTACGTAACATCGCACTGCGATATTGACAGCAACACCTGCGCGATTACACACAGGACTATAGGAAGCGACCAGGAAGTTAATAGTGTTGTGTTTATCATATTCACGGCGATAGTTGACTATTGACCTCGGTCGAGTTCGATCCTAAGTTGGAGGGGCCGCCGTTCCAGTCACCACCCGTTTGCGCGCGGTGATTTCAACCAAATCGTTCAAACTGAACGAGCATTGAATAAATATTAACTTAATTATCAATATTTTCATTAATTTTCAAAGTTCGCTCGACCTGGTTTCAGTGTTTCTACCTTTTTAACTCCGCTGACGTGGGATTTTGAATACACAGATAGGATCGATACTCCGAGTCGAGTCGACGTGGTACTCCCTTCGATAAAAAATCGATCAGTCTACGAGACCACTCCAGTGTGTGAGTGTACCGGGGCTTTTTCCGCAAACAATCGCACCGTCTTGTGCTCGAGAAAACGTTTCTTTCCCTCCTCGTCCCATTGGTTAGGTAGTGGTCCTGGCGATCCGACGGGTTATACCTGTACTTAGTCGTCAACCGGAGCTTCGCGCGGGCGGGGATACACCAGCGTGGGCGACGACACGGGAGGGATAGAAGGGGAGGGTTAGAGGTGGGGCTGGTCGAGACACGCGTCCTCTTCCGGATCATTCTTCTTCCTCCCGATCCCTCCCTATTGCGTACGTGCCTCTCTCTTTTTGATTTTGGCGGACGCCTCCGTCCTCTGCCCACGAACACCGAATAACCTCGGAACGAATCAATCGTCCTTAGCACGGCACTCGACGCGCCTCGTTTCCACACGCATTAATTGGCACGCAAAAAGCCCACAATCATGATTGGATTCGAAATGAAAATTTTATCGAGTGAAATCTATCGGTTTCCAGATTGTAAATATGTCACGGAGAATGTTGATCGCAGGAAATGCATCAACCAAAGGATGAATTAACCAAATCATCGGATTCAGTTGTTTTAGAAGGATGCAATTAGGCCCAGTGTGCAGAGACGTCTTATCTGTAAACTGAATATAATATAAGACGTATGTTGACTTGGGGAAAGAATTTGAGTAAGACCTTCATGAAAATCTTAACTCTTACTAGTTTTCAAATTTGAAAGAAATGAATTGTAAAGCGGCCATCATATCACCACTGGGATGCCATTTTTTAAGCGCTCAAACTGTTCGAAAATGACACCCTGACGAAAATATAATCAGTTTCCTTGAAAACAGTGACAGGAGTAACATTTATGGAAAATAATTTATCTCATAAAGCACCGCCATTCACTTAATGAAATATAGAGCGAGAAATGGGGTGGGATCACTATTTTGGGCAAATATGGCGCTCAAGTAACATACTGAAGGCACTAAATGCCTATATAATTGAAAACACACTAGCATCGTAGCAACCTATTTATCATAGATTCTAATACTGCCTCTGGTAAGGATGTGCTGTTTGACCTAGATTCATTTTCTAAGGCTAGATAATGAGGTATAACTTTTAACTTCGAGAAGTATAAAATCTAAAACTAATACTCCCTTCATAGAATCCAAATCTTGTAGCAAGGAATCAATATTATCATCACAATATAAATCTGATTCATTTTCCAACCATATTATAATTATTCTTCAAGTGAAGAATATTTTTACGAATTGATGGGAATAGTAGATAAATAGTGGTTTTGCGGGAATTCAAAAAATTGAAATTTAAGAGCCAGATGCTGAAGTTGGCTACATGCTTAGTGACATAATAATAAACTGGGCCAAATGTGCACAGCTGAAAGCTAATTGAATTTTTTTTCTTACGATTTGATAGCTTTATATTCACGGCAGGATGGAATAATAAATCATTTTAACATTGCCTCTGTAATTTCGGAAATTCGAAACAGCGAGTTAGAGCATCGGCTGTAACAATACTACAGGGCATAAAAACTGCGCCTATCTGTCATACGTACGAGTGAGCATGGAAAATAGGAAGCGCCGAAATTATGATTCATGACGTCGTGGTTTTCAACTACATGAGCGGCCTGCTTTGGTGCGACAATTTAGCAGGGTAACTACACGGTAAAAAAATTGATTCCCTAGAAGAACAGCGAGAAAATATACTGTTTTTCGTGAGTGATACAGCTTCCCTCATTATCCTTTAACTAATTGAAATTCATCAGGGATTGTTGCAGAGAAGTATTTTAATTAAACCTATTTCAATTACGATAAATATTAAAGAACGATACTAATAATAAACACTAAAACTAATCGACTTTACACCTTTCGATGAAAGGCACGGGAACACTGGAAAGTTTCTTTTCCCCTTAAAATAATGTAAACCAGAATGAAAATAATATATTCTATAGGTTTTGGACAGTCATTGCAGAATCAAATGCAAAACAGAGATCATTTAGAGTAATATTTGGATTGTTTAAACATCTTTACGTGGAAAACGCCGTTACTGTGGGAAAATTTTCAAATATTTACATGCCATGGACAAGAAAGACATTGAACATCGGTTCAAATTCGCCGTCATTGGCTTTTCGAAAGAAAAAAGTTACCAGAGTTCTCGCATTACCAACGCAAAACGTCAACGGGTTAACCAATGGGTGATTATTATTTAATATAGGTAGATAATCGATTGAAATGCACACAGTCTGAACACCAATACACATCTTTGCCTCTTCTAACAAAACACAACTTGACTTCCGACACTACAACAAGCTTTTCTTCAAACCCGCTTCCTTCCACCCTTCATTCCGTCCAAAATGCCCACCGTATTCCTAACCCTTTCTTGTTTACCTAAAGTCCCCTATATAACAGCCTACAACATCTTACCGACAATCAAAATCCACCTTTCCCTGCCTCCTCTGGATTTCTCCCAACTATCCTTTATCCTCCCACACCAAGCCTAGCACTTCCTCGTTTATTTTTCTCCCTGCCCACTTCGCCTTCACCATCCTTCTTCACGCACGCATTTCAAAAACCTCTAATTAATTCTTATTACCTTGCTTCGATGACCATGCTTCCGCGGTGTAATAAACCACGCTTCATATCAAACTTTTCACTAAATACTAATTCAACTTCTCAATATATTCCTTCTTTAAAAGCTTCTTTGCCTGACGCGTTACTTATTGATACTTCCCTGAGGAAGCAACGGGAAATCACCTCAATTATTTATCCCACGACCATAAGATGGAAGGCCTCATTATCCACTTGGATTTTGCGACCTATTGTGATTCCAGACTAGTTCAGGAGGAACGAAGGAATTTTCTAAGCCACTCGATTTGTTCACCCTCCGACAGCAATGCACTTAAACTCGGGATCTCCCACGTTAATAAACGCGAGAAGGGGTTTATTGCAAAGAAAGCTTTCTGGCACCCAGTTTTTCTAGTTCCGATTGCCTCGCCGACTCCAGTATTCCTGAAGCAAGCCAATTTCGATTAATGGTTTTAGAAAAAAAGTCACCAAAAACTTAATCAGTTCAGGTAAAAACTCCTTTTCTCATTAATAAAAGCAATATACCTACTAATGTTGGCAGCCCCAGAGATTTTAATGTTTAAAAACCTAGGGCGGCAAGACTCTCAAAAAACTATTATAGTTCAATAAATAAACCTTAAAAATGTACATTACTAAAATCTATTCGTTATTAAACCTCTCAAAAACTATACGAGAAACTGTTTTCTCGGTTAATAGCTGCCATATAAAATTGGCTATTACCAATTTAGTTAGGTGTGAAACAATATTCACGAAGTGGTTCCATATCAAGGGTGCTACAATCCGTCTAACGACGAAATACACCATGGAAACTTCCAGAACACATCAAAGCTTCGATGAGTAAAATTTTGAATAATCAGTGAATATGGGACACACTCAAGGTACACTCAAAATCCTCCCAATGTTGGACATAAGATTTATTATTTTCTTATTTTTTTCCAAGAGAAATATTGTAATTACAGATAAAGTCTAACAGAAAAATTCATTTCTATCCTCTTCGATATGATTAACAAGACTTAGACGAACATATGGATTAGACAATTTCAAATTACCTTGTTAGGTATAGAGATCTTTTAAAGTAATTTTTTGATAACGTCACGTGGATATTAGAGTCACGTGGTAGCCTTAATGAGCTTTTTAAAGAAACCTCCAATTTGAATCTGGTCAATTACTCTCAACACACCCACGGAGCAGAATGAAAACCAAAGCGAACTGGTATTTAACTTATAGACGTAAGTATTAATTTCACGGAGAGTTTTGTAGTTGAAGCCATTAGTGGAATGTATGAAAAGCAGCCCAGGAGTAATGGCTACGGCTAAATAAGGACAGTACTTCCATTCTGAACTCTAAAATAATAAAATTGACTGCTTCGTAGATTTTCTCAAACCAATTAATTTGCTGATCTTGTTGCCACCGGTCGCTGTCCGAATATCTAGGGCATGACCTTAATCTGCCTATGCAATCACAAATAAGTTTGAGTGAGAGAATTTTGCGAGGCACACCATTATTTTAATCCTGGAATCTTTCCAACCGGTTAAGTCCAGCTGAGTGTATTCATTTTATTAGTATTTCACTCAAATAATATTTATTCAGTGCACATTCAAGTGCCTATTTCTGAGTGGTATGCGAGAAATTTAGGGTTCACACACTGACTTGACCTTGTCCTTCGATCCACAGGTGGGTTGCATGACCATCGAAATCACGAATGCTCCTGCGCAATTGGTTATTTGCTTGAAATTGAGATGGAAACTGTCGTGCCACACGGTACCACGTCAGGGAAAGGTCACGGACCTTAAGGTTAACATGCGATTTTGTGGAACTGATCATCTGACGTTCAGTCAAAGTTGCTCATACACCAGTACGGACAAGAAGTACGTACTTCGCACGAAAGAAGAGGTATTTTCTAGGTCGATGACAGGAATTGTGTAAATGTATGTAGGATGACACCTATTATGTAAATTTGTAAAGTGAAGTTAAGAATTCAAGAGTGCTTGCAAATGATCTTTGGTTGATGAGCAACACAAGAATTATTTTCTGAAGAAATGATTTCTTCGGAAATCCACTTTAAAACTACTGTTAGGAAATACTATACGGTTGGTGACCTAACAACCCCCGCCACACGCCCTTGCGGCGGCTTGTGGGGTACTATGTAGATGTAGATGAATTTACGCCGTTTTAAATTTTACTGGACGAGCAAGTGAGAACGAATAACTAAAGATGAATTAAACCTTTCAATCACCGAGTGTTGGACCAAAATCCACCTCATATCTTGCCTCCCCTCAATGATGGATACTATGGATTCGATTTGTTGTATTCATTGTTATTTTCTAAAATTAACTGAAACCTCTTATTAATATACTTTCCAGATTAATCGACCACATTTACCAACACGACGTACGATTTTATACGTGAGAACACGAAACTTTCATTTCCTGCACGAATTTCTACATCAGAGATGGGTAGGGTTGATTTTTTACATGTACCAACTGCGGTTTTTCTGAAGGATCTCGTAATCCGAAAAAAATCACGTATCTTGGGTGAAGCTTGAAGTGACCAGGGGCATCGACTTAATTTGAATACGGGACCTCCGGTTAAAAGATTACCACACCGTACCAGGCTATCATGACATTTCTTCAAATACAACATTCCGATTGCCATAGAAAATAATTATGATAATCTTACCCTTCTTCTAGAATAGGATAGAAAATATTCCAATCAATTAAAACAACAACAAACGAATCCAATAGCGTCGATGGAAGGAACTGAGGATTTAAAATGACTCGTATTATAGCCATGTATGGTTTTACACTGGAGTGGTTGATTAGACTGATTAATTATCATAACGGTTATTACTTTTTAATAATGCACCTGACTCGTCCTCGTGATAAAAACTCATCAATGGAAACTAATCAAAATGGTCTTTAAGTGGTTACCACTAGGAATAGTCAGTTTGACACGAAAATTCGCAATACAGCAGCATGGAGGGTCGCACCTGCTTTTCTTGACCCGAGGAGCATTCAAGAATGGTTACCGTCCCATGAGATTTTTGGCTCTACTTCTGAATTGGACCTCATTTCAGTCTACTGCGTGAAACATACGTTTGTGAGAATCAGAAATAGAAATATTTTTTATCACTACGCAGTGGTAGGTATCCTTTTAGATTCATAGAATGCGCTAACTTGGCATGAATCTTTAAGCATCAACGAAAAAAAATCTCCCGGCAATCACGTGTTACTAGGCCTTGAATACACAGTAATTTCGTTTCGCAGCGGTTAAAATACCCCCAAGGATTAACCTGACGGGAGTTAGTCAATGAGATGACATTGTTTCACGCCGAAGGACAAGGGAGGTTAATTCACAACGTATTCAATGAACTAAATTAAGCTCGAACCAACCGACATAGCCTTAGAGGAATATATTGATTTATGTATCAAACGGTTTTCATGCTCCTTGATTAAATAATGACTTTGCTTTATGAGTAATGGTCCATTGTAATCCATAACCCATATATCTTACCTATGCTATACGATTTGTGTCGAGATAGGTAGGTCGTTTACGTCACTGCGAAGGGCATCATCATTCGAGAGGCGGCCTTGGCAATGGGTAGGACGATGCTTTATCCTTATTTATATGCGACCCGCAGAATAGAGACACACGTGGTTGCATAGATTCGTAAAGAGCATCGAAAGAATGCCTATATTTGAGACGAGATTGAAAATTTGAAATATATATACAGGAACTCCTCCAGAAAATAAATATTGGCGGCCTGGGGGAAATCAAGACGAAATGGAATAGTCCCTCGAAAAATACGAACGAACATTAAGCCTTCAAATCCATCTAAAACGAACAAAATCAATTTTTCTTAACTTCTAAAAGCACATCACTAGTATATTACTTTTGAATGAACGGCTATTTATACATAATATGCAACATCTCAATTTTTAAAAATATATATATTTTTAAGACCTTTTACGAGCTTGATTAATGATGCACAATACTTTTAAATATTCCATTAAAAAATCATTTCAATGTCGACATTTTTTCTTCAAACGTGCAACAGAATCTCACTATATTCATATCACGGCACGGATAGCTCGTGATTAAGTGGAGGTCGACACAAATGATGTTAAAGTGATGTGCTCAAAAACAAGGAAGACATTAATGCCCACTAATTTACTTGAGCGTTTCACTATAAGCATAGCTTATAATGTACTTATAGAAAAGTTTTCTTCTCCATTGCATCGAATTAATGTTGCTTTCCTATTGTAAAACTTCCGTAATAAAATTTTATAAGTCATGGACATTGCTTCTTGCACCCGTCCAAGTAAAATTTTAAAATTCTTTCGATGACACCTCGAAATGGTGATAATTTCAACATGGATGTCTTTAAATATTCAATTGTTCCCGGCTCAACTTTGTGGAAGTTCATGTTCATTATGTTCAAGTTGACGTAGTTCGGGATGAGTCCAAGATTGATGCATCTGCTATTGAAGTAGATATTCAAAGATGCCACCCTGTACTTGATGGTCAATGTACGGTAGAGTTTGGCCTTTTTCGCTATACTTGCGTTTTTTAAAAATAAATATATGAATAAAAATAAATATATTTTTCTGTATAAATATAAAAATATACTTAAAAATAATAAATATGGATGTCTTTCTCCAAATAGGAGCCTAAAACATAGTGGATGAAAACGCATTTCGAAACGTTTTCTTTCAAGAATCGACGAGAAAATTAAGCCCCTTGGGAAAAATGCATCCCAATCGTAGCAACCTCCCCCGAATTTACAACTTAGGCCAAAAAGAGAGAATGAAAAGGTTTTTCATTAAGCTCATCACTTGTTAACACTCATAATACATTCAACACGGCACGAGAATGCATTCACAAAGATTCCAATTCTAAATTTTTCCTGTGTCGAATATTAGATGAAAAAAAAATGCACCGAAGCAGTATTCCGATTTCCGGCTCGTATTGCGTTATGAACGTGACCCAGTTAAGGAAAGGGCATTACGGAGACCCATGGCTCAAAGTGGGACGGGCACTGTATTACAGCTCGCACGTACATATCGCCGGCCCGTGACCTCTCCTTGACCCACTTTCCAATTCCAAAACTCCCCCCCTAGGTTACAACCAAACGATTCTGCGCGTTCACCTATTCACGCGGGAACTACGAATCGATTATTCACAGCTGGAATGAGAGTCCGAAGTGAGTGTGATGGGAAGTATCCACGCTCTGGAGAGTGAATGAAAGACTTCATATTTTTCACTCTTTTTTTTTCTTTCATTCTTCTCCGCTTATGCAAGACAACGATGTGTCTCCCAAACGACGCGTGAAAATCGATAAAAGGCGCTCTCCCAGGGGTGAAAATTAAATGGGGTGTTAAACCAAGATCGCAAGGCACGAAGGCTTTATGAAAAGGCGCCTCTTTTTTTTATTAAGTGAAACCTTAGGCTTGAAATGAGCGAGTGTCGACGCCTTTCTCAGCTGTTTAAAAAAATAACTAATGCAGTGCTTCCGCCGAGTGAGCTACAGCCTGCTGAAACGGTAATGAAGAGAGAACAATGAATCTCACCTCGAGAGGATTACGTTTATTTCTTCCGATTTTAAATTTAGATGCCGAAAGAGTCATTCTAAATTGACTCTCTTTTAATTTGGCGATGCAACATTTTTGCGAAATTGTGGAACTGGCCATTTGGTGCCAATTTTCCTCTCACCGGCATTAGCATATTATGGCAGGAATACGAAGGATGAGAAAAATGACGCGTAAAATTTGAGGATTATGACTTAAGTGAAGGTCAGGTTCACGGAAAGAGTGATAAGATGAGGGTAGCCGTGCATCGAAAATAGTGTGCCCTCAATGGGACGGCCATTGTTTCAACATCGCCTTCAAACTGGATGATGTGAGAATGTATATGACAGTGGTGTAACGTAAAATTGTAAAATATTTGCCGGGGAGATGTGTCCATCTCAGGGTGGAGTTTCTCTTCTGGGTGACGTTCGTAAAACTAGCAAGGATGGAATCGATTCCGAAGGTTAGATTCGCAATCCTAGACGTGAGAAGTGTCGACTCTGGTCACCCATCAAACCAATCCTCAACACCGTAGGAATATTAATAGTCAAAAATATAAAATAAGTACCATCTACAAAATAGGTTTTGTGCCTTAACCTTAATAAAACCATTACAAATGGGATTTGATGTTTATACATTGTCCACGCCTGCATTTAAAAAACAAGTGGTGTGCTATGCACTGAATTAATCCTTCGCCGCTCCAATGAAAAACTAAGGCTTGAGAGCATCAAGTATACCAGTTGTGATTTCATAAATTAGAATATAATAATTGTTTCCGGCTTAACTGTGTGACAATGCTCCATGATGGACAACATCATAATAAAACTTTGTAATTTCACGTTAACCTAATGATACATTAAATAATTTAATAATTATAATTATATTAATATTAATGTATAATAATATCAATAATATGATAATGCTACAATTACACGAAGATATAATATACATCGGTATCATAGTCATAAATTAGATTTTTAAATTTATGCAGCAACTCCTTATTAAAGCAACGAATTCAAATTTTATAAGGATATGCATGTTAACAGGAGGGTATAAGAAAAAATATGGATACTTATAGGAAGATCAGTTTGGGATCAGGAAGGGGAGGAGCAAATGTAATGCTATTACATTAATGAGGTCACAAATAGAGAGGAACATACAGAACAATCGGGATGTATTTGTTTCTTAGATTTACAGAAGGCGCTCGAGATAGTGATCTGGGTAGAATTAATGTATTAGCTGTGGTAAATAGAAGTAGACTGGAGAGAGAGACGACTTACCTGCAACCAGTGCATCTCAAGACTTCTCGGGTGCGAGTGGCGGATAGAGAGCTGGGAGTAAGAGGGGTAAGACAGGGTTGCTCATTATGATCTGTTCTTTTCAACGCTTTTGGGGAGGAATGGTTGAAGAGGCAGAGATAAAACTGGCGGTAGGAATTAAAGTCGGAGGAGAATATTTAAAACTAATCAGACTTGCGGATGATCTAACTAAGTTTGCCAGCCAACCAAAAGGTTGCGAGCATTCCTGAGCGCATTAGCAAATCAGTGTGACAAGCATGGGCTATGAAACAATGTAAACAGGACACAGGTTATAAGGGTTTCGAGAAAGAGGGAGGGTAATGTAAACGTTAAAATAGGAGGCCAAACACTATAGGAGGTGGAGCAGCTTGCCCATTTCGTCAGTGTATCGGGCGATGGGGGTGAAAGATGGTTAAAGGAGCTGGGGTATTAGCGGAAGAATTAAGTTACCCAAAAAATCTTTCACAAGGAAGAGGCGATTGATAAAAGGGACTTTGAGTAAGGATGCTAATAGAAAACCTAGATATGGAGTTTAGTTTTGTGCGGCGTGGAAACATAGTCGTTGCAGAAAGATGGTAAGCGTAGTTTGTGGGGTTTTGAAACGTGAGAGTGGAGAAAGATGAACAATTGTTGAATGGAAAGACAAGAAAACAAACGTTTAATGGAGGGAGGAGAGAGACCTGCTTGCAGAGATTCGATTGAGGCTGGAAAAGTGGATTCAGAACATTTTGGTCAGAGATGGGATATCGAAGATGAAGATTTTGATAGAGAGGAGAAATATGAACGAGCGAGGAAGGGGTAGGAAGAGGATGATACACACATGTTGGATGGAATGAAGAG
The DNA here is from genome assembly GCF_022747635.1 of Hetaerina americana. Taxonomy (NCBI): domain Eukaryota; kingdom Metazoa; phylum Arthropoda; class Insecta; order Odonata; family Calopterygidae; genus Hetaerina; species Hetaerina americana. The sequence continues at coordinate 54,677,202 of NW_027287095.1, read as the reverse complement.
AAGAAGGTGGTGTCCGGAATTGAAGAAATGTTTAGCAACCCATTCCATAGGTGTACACGGAAACAATAGGACCATTTTTTTCTTTCAACACCCCAGGAATTATTAGTGGGTTCTCATTTACACAACACGTTCTTTTAACAAAGATCTGAATCAGAATTAATCACACATATTTAGTGAAATCATTCCAGTGAAAATCCAGAATAAATATTATAAAAAATTAAAACAACAGGATGCGATATAAATAAATTTATTAATCACAAATTTATACATATATATATATATATATATATATATATATATATATATATATATATATATATATATATATATATATATATATTATACCTGATTGCTTTGTAAGTAATCTTAACTCTATATAAAAGTTAATTCGGGAAACAAATTAGATTACAAAATTTCGCTCAAATAGCAATTTTTTCCAGAAACAAGAAAAGGTCATTTGCGGCTCAGTCTCGTACAGAGGGAGAGGGAAAACACATTCAGTGCTCGTTAAGGGATACTCGTCATAAAGCAAGATAAGAAAATGACAGTTTTTCATCGGTGCACGTTATTGGGATCTAGAGCGTTGGAATTCAGCCTGCGGGGATAAAAAGAAACGAGGAAATTCATTCGCGTTGACGAGGAGCTTAATGACGTGGAGCTGGAGCGATGAAAACGTTCCTCTGGGCTCGACTCGGGGTCTCCGCATTGCATCTCAGCGATGGTTGGGAGTCAGCATAAGAGAAATTCAGACGTCTCCGATGGAAAGGTTTTCACAAGTTTACTTTTTGTTTTAGAGCACACAAACAATTCTCTTTTTAGAGACCGCTGAAAAGGCATATCACCAATATACAGTTTAACATTTCGCCAAAATTTAAAAACGGCGATAAACATTTACAGCAAGTGAAATTCCCACCATCCTAGGTCGTCTGTTCACGTACACAGGTACAAAATTGGTATATATATATATATATATATATATACATAAATGTGCGGTTATTGTATATATCGTGTATATATATATATATATATATATATATATATATATATATATATATATATATATATATATATATATTTATACACGATATATAGCTCGGCTGTCGTCTTCAGAAGACGACAGCCGAGCTATATACGACGACTGTCGAAACGTCAAATAACATATTATGAGTGTCCTTTCTTTGCGTCTCTATAATCTATTTATATATATATATATATATATATATATATATATATATATATATATATATATATGCGTGTAACCATAAACACAGTAAACAACCCGAAGGTCGGTTTGGTAGGTGATGGTAGAGGGTAGAGTTCACCCCATACTAAGCCCGACGGCGTGTGAAAATCACACATCAGGGTAGGGGGACCAGTTCCTTTCCCTGTGCCGGTTATGGTTTCCCAGGCTATCGAGGCAACGTAATAATGAAAATGATTTAAATTGGAAACCAGAATAATCTAACGGCGATCAAGAAGCCTAACTCATCACCTGAGCCAAATTGTACATTTGCGCGACACACAACGCAAATCACGATTGGCAGAAAGAAACACCTAAGCGGGAATGCGTGAAGTCCAGAATGAAAAAGTTAAAATACATTTCAAGGAATCCTTTAATATCCCTGTAGGAATCGCCTTTAATCCTGTAATACCCCTGAGAAATCGCCTAATGCCATCCCATCTTGAGCATGGCGTAAAACCAAAATACTCACTCGGAAAAATACCCAGCGAATATTGGTAATTATCCGGCGAGAAAAACACCGTACTTGCACGCAGCCGGGACGAAAGAGCTGAACTGGCTGAACTGTAGTAGATCGAATGGGATGGCGTGCGAGAGAGCGCTAGGAGAAATGATCCTAGAACCTCGCAAAAACGTGTAAAGGAAACGCCTTTCTAGTCGTGGGCACGATAGACTTATTGAGCAGCCCCCGTTCCCACGACCCCTCCTGGGAGAGATATTTGATACTTGTTTATTGCCCTTGGATAGAAGATAACTTGCAAAGGTGCGGGGCGACTCGAATTCCGGATTCCGCGGGTATATTAACAGTCGCATGAAGTTAAGCAGGAGCAAGTGAAATTTTGAACGTGTGGCGAAAAAGAAAAATGTGAAACATGGAAGCGTAAATAAAAGAATTACATTAATTTAACATAGAATTACATTAATTAAATAACTGATATTTAAAACGATGCTAACTCTTAAAAAAAACAAGCAAACAGAAAATTCAAGTTGGAAATACTGGTAAAATAATTTAAGTCCATTGTTCACGAAAGGAAACCAAATATGATGAAATTTTTTTACGGAAAACATCACGTGATTTCAAACACATTCAAAGACTTTTATTTCATTTAAAAAAAATAAAATCCTTGGGATTATACAATTTCACAACCTCACGTACATGCGAAGTACGTTTTGTTCATTCCGATTCAAAAAAGCTGAGATGCAAAATTCAAGAGCCAAACCAGATCTCTCTCTCTCTCAAACAGAGCTGAATATAAATTTTCAATAAAACCTGGACCCTGGAAAGAGAGCACTTTCATTAGAACGGCACGGAATATCAACGAACAAAAAAAATCAATGCGTTGTTACGCAGCCATCCAGTTCGGACGCGCCTGAAAAAAAAATTGCACGAAAAAGTCCCTCTTCGGAAGAATGCTCTAACGTCCCTATATAACTCTTCCCCCTCGGCCGAGGAAATTACGCACACCGAAAGAAGGAACCACCCCTTGTATTATTTTTCTCGGAGGAAATGGGATGACTATATATATATGCACAACAGAGAGAGAGAGAAGGGGGGCGGGTTAGGAGACGACTCCCTGAAATTTGCCCCGTGCCGATCTCTGTTATTCCGCATTGAATATTCCAAAACGCCCAAGGTGGTGGAGATGGGATACAGAGCAGGGATGCGTGCATGAAGATGCACGCGCGTGTGAGCTTGGATCAACGCGCGGAGAAAGGGAGAGCCGGAGGCGGGCATAATGCGACATCTGAGACGTCAAACGACGTGCTGACGCTGAGAGAAGCCGCCGTGGTGAGGGGAGCGGGTTATTTTCAGTCCACCCACCCCCCTGGGGGTTGTGCTGGGGCCCACATGATGCGTGTATATACGTCTTCTCTCGCGGAGAAAGAAAAGAGGTGATGCGCCCAACGCCCCCACCTTCCCCTCCCCGAAAACTTGCCAACAATTGTCCCTTCTAGAGAAAGAAGTAGACATTGTTAAGAATGAGAACTGCCACATTATTTCCATGGAGAGGAGAGGGGAGGGAAAGAGCGAAATGGGGGGATGGACCAGTATAGCGACGGGGACTGATTTGACTACAAGGACGGTACTTCAGGGATACGAAATTCTGATGATATTCCGCAACATTTGCGCGAAGACTGTAAACATTGCACGAAAGAAATAAATTACCCACAATGAAACTTAAAAAGGGGTCGAGAATTTCGGTACCAGAAGAAGTTAATATAATAAACTCTTCGAAAAACTACTCGCTAAAGTACTCTCTTTAGTTCCCTGACAATGCCTTTTTTATTGCGACTGAATTTCTCAGTGTATTTATAGACAATGAGAATTTTGTTGGTACGCCGTACTTCTCCACTCGCAGGAATATTTCTCCACTCGCAGAAAGACATCTCCTCGCCTATGTTCCTCGCACCCTTTTGGATCTCCAGGGTCGCCCTTGTTTTAGCGAAGCACAGTGCTTTAAACATAAATATATGGTAAGTAAAGGAGACCGTAAGTTAACCCCCGTAGGGCTGTCCGTTTTATGCGTTTGTTTGTTAAACGGATAAGCGAGATAACGCTAGCGAGAAAAAACATAGAAACACATACAAATGAAAACTCACAGTTTCCTGCTCACTCAAACTGTCAGTTCCTTCTTTTTCCAGGAGGAAGTGGTTTGACCACCGAAAACTCGGAATATGTGCGAGTTTTGTACGTATTTCTCTGTGTTTTTTCTCACTAGCACTCTCGCTTTTCCGTTTAAATAATATATATATATATATATATATATATATATATATATATATATACATAAACAAATATAAATACGTATTAATTAAATTTAATAGTAGCCTATTTTTTATTATTTAAAAGGAAGTGCCGTCTGAAAACGACAAACATTGAAGTGAAGTACAAAGGAACAGTGGACTATAGAGAATGGGGAATTTTAGGAGTAGCGCTCTCAAAGCTTGAGGATTGAAAAATATTCGAACCGCATTATTGAATGAGAGCGTTGATGGCGAGTCATCTTTTTGCTCAATTACTAGAACACAATATGACGGTATATGAGTTATTATATCAGCCTTCGTCGGAAAACAATTCGTCAGCACCCACGAATAATTCTCCATAAAAAGGACACCAAGCCGCACGTAATCATGTCATGCAGGAGCGATTTCATTTAATGAAAGGAAGATCATAAAACGATTCCACCGTTGGCAATTTACAGGTCTTTCTTTCGTGGTCGAGAGAGAGAGAGAATAATGTGCCCAGTCCCAATGCCAGCTAAAGGGAACATTTACGGAAAATAATCATTACCATGATAAGCTCTTCACAGATCCGGAAATCCGAACATGATTGGAAATATAATTCCTCATAAACGAGACACCGAAATAAAGGATTACATGCATTTGTTTTGTTTAAAAAAAATGTTTTTCCTATGAATTTATGAGGGATTATTTCAAATTGGATCTCATTGTTTTGATGGGTACTGGGGGGATTACTTAAAAACCACTTGGAAAGTAAAAAAGTAATGAATTTTCCATTGCCATTGTTTCCAGGACAATGAAAGAGGCGCCTAAATAAACGAAAATCTCTGCCTTACGCCAATATGGATTGGAAAACAGTGGTGAATTCAAAATCAACCGTTAATCCCGTCACAATTAAAACTGATTGTAGATTCAAAGCTTCTGCAACCAAAGCAATATTGATGCATTTGAAACGCTTAACAGAGAATATTCTGAGAGGCGGTTGTCGAAAAGGCAATTTAAATTCTAAAACTCTCCGCTCTTGTATAAACACTTCAGGAATGTGAGGCACTAAGAATGTGTACACAAGTTTTTGCACATTAAGAGGAATTCAGTCAATTCTGTACCAGTGCAAATTAAAAACGCTACAAAGTAAAATATTTTACAAAATCCTAAAATCGTCTTTTCCATAGTCTGGCTTTGGATGACATTCCTTTCTGTGAACGCAAATTTTAAATTAAATAAAAATATTTACAACTGCTCAGTGGCCACGAGTGAGTAAAAAAGTTACTTAATGATTACTCCTTCAAGCTACTACTTACTTCTAAATTCAATCTCAACTCTGATTTATTTGAAACTAATATCTTGTAGTCTACCGTTTAAGGTTTTGGAATAGCACGGAATGAACATCGCTATCTGTCATAGCTTCGGGTAACAAGAAACTCACAAACACCGCAAACTATATTAAACTCATTTTCGATTCCGCATAGACTTCCATTCATTCCATCCAACATGCCTATCTTTTCTCTACCCCTATCTCGCATGCCTAACGTTCTGTGCATTTATCAGTCTTCAGCATTCCATCACCAATCAAAATACTCTGCATCCATCTTTCCTGCCCTCTTTGGATATTTTCAAATAATCCTATCTCTTCCCCACCATGCCTTTTAATTCGTCGTTGGTTTTCCTTTCAGTACATTTTTAACCTTCTCCATCCCTCTCCACACCCACATTTTAAAGGCCTCAAATCCATGCATATTACCTTGCTTCAACGGCCATCTTCCCGTCGCACATAAACACGCTCCACGTCAAGGTTTTCACTGGTCTTTTCACAACATCCTTCCTCATCATCCTCGCCATCACTTACCTCCTCCTAGTGAAAGTTTCTTTCCCCAGCGCAATTCTTCTTCTGATGCTCCGACTGTTTTTTCCACCTTGTCTTAACTTAGCCTCCCTCTTTCTCTAAAATGTCACGACGTAGGCTTTCTTTCACGTTGATTCTCATTCCATCCCTTTCGCACTGATTTTCTGATGCGCTCAGCAAAGATTTTTTCATACCCTGACTGACTGGCTAAAAAATGCTTAACTTTAAGCAATGCGTCACGGCAAATGTTTAAACAAGAAGAATCATCTGATGTCGGACGTCAGTGCACCCTTCACTGGATTCATCCGACAGACTTCTTATCAAGTGGAAATAGAAAAGTTCATTGTCAACTTACTATATTATAAATATGAAAACGGCAATTAACAAGGAAAGCATAGTAGTAGTAGTAGTAGTTTTTAGGGGAGGCGACCGACAGCTAAGGTCATTTGCGCCATAGGGGATGGACAGGAAAGGATGAAGGGTGGAGAGAAACCCGGCGTCGGCATTAGCCTACTCTTTACGAAAGGCGCCAAGGGGTCCGCAGCTTAACGTCCCATCCGACGGACGCCGTACTCACTCAAAGTGCCCTCCACAAAGCACCTCAAGTAGGGATCGAGATACCTCTGAAAAATATTCAACACCGCCGGGATTTGAACCCGCGCCCTCAGGGTGGGAAGCCAGTACGTTAGCCCCCGCACCATCTCGATCCCCACAAGGAAAGCATTAGCATTCCTACGGAATGTGTTGCAGTGTGAATGAGACATGAAAAGTGGCAGAACCTGAAATAATTATTGACAATAAAAATTTCCTGCGAAAGGAGACTGAAGAAGACGAGTTGGATGGGGTAACTGAAGAAAAAGATCTGGGAGGATTGGGAGAGAAGAAGTTAAAGTAATTTGATGAGAAGAGGAAATAAACTCAACATACTATTGGGAACATGATAGGCGAAGGAAATTCAGGAAGAAAGAGCGGAAGGGTAAATGTACACGTGAAGGAAACATATGAGAAAGTTTAATCAGAGAAACAGAGAGAAAGTTTAGTAAAAATTTGAGAAAATGAAAGAAAGTTTAGCAAGACCTTATACCCAAGCAATTCGGATAAGACTAGAGAAAGTTACCAGATCGGATTAATGAGTGGTGAGCAGCGTAAAAACAAATAAGTAGAGAAATACATATATGCTTATGCTCTTGACGCGATAGTAAAACCAATACCTAAGACTGACAAATTAACCGATGGTGATGAAACCACCGAACATATTTGATGAGATTTCAGAATAATATCCGAACCAGTTGACTTTTCCGTGGGGAACCTTGGCTTGCCTGTGCTATTTGGAAAGATTCCCACTCCAATAGCTAACGGAAAAAAGGGGAAAACTCCAAAAAATCTTTGGCAGTGTGACGAGCTGTTTTGAATCTGAAAAATCTTGAGCTAAAAATTTGCATAACAGGATATTAGCAGGGATGAAAATGAATTACCTTCATCGTCATAGCATGTCAATCAGTCAAAGTATATACATTCTTCAGATAATAAAAACAACTTAATCTCCCAAATTATCAGGGTGACAGAACATTATCTTTTTTTTTAAGTGGCGGGGATGAAATCGTTCTCCAACTACGACGCCATCATTTTATCAGTCATCGCTTGGGCAAGGTTTCGAGTCAAAATTAATTATATTAATTAACATAATTTGGCTTAAAAAACGATGGCGATATATTTTAACTTAATGATCCCTAACCCTAACCGAAATAAATATTGGTGTCGCGCGACCGACGCGACTACTTTATGTACACACCCAGCGCGAGTACTAAATATGTACATGAACATATACGTCGCGTTTAACAACTGATGGAGTCGGGTTATTGCCTTTTATAAGTCATGGAGAGGAAGTGGGAACCAAAGAGTTATTTTTATTTGCCAAGTAGGTTTGAATTTTAGTGTACTTAGATCTAGCAGTGGGTTTCTTAAGATATAATTCGCGAGGCAGTACCCCGAGTACTTCGCTCTAAAATTTAATCATGACGGCAGGTTGCTGGGGGATCTCCTCACACCTCAGGTCGGCTGTTTACTTCTTACCAGATTTTCAGAATTTCGTGCCAAAATTCCAAAACTTCCTCCTCCTCGTCCGGATATAAATAGAGGGCGGTGGCGTGTAAAGGGTGGGGGTGGCGGGGGAGTAGAAAGCAAAAAATGGACAAAACGAAATGGGAAAAAGGAAAGGCGCGAGGTGTAGTACGTGGAGGAGGCACGCATGAATGGAGTCGAATGAAGTGAGCCAGAGGGTGAAGTAGCGTCAGAGGGGACCACGTGACACGACCGCATTATGCGTGGCTAGGGCTGGGTGATATAACGTTATACATGAATATGATACACACACACATATATATAGATATATGTGTGTGTGTATCATACATAGATACACACACACACACATATATAGATATATGTGTGTGTGTGTGCGTGTGTGTGTGTGTATATATATATATATATATACATATTTACACGTCCGGTAGTCCAGGAGTAGAGCGTTGGACTACTGACCGGAGGGCCCGCGTTCGATTCCCGGACAAGCCTCTCTGGCCTCTCGCAAGAAGCTTCACCCTTTCTCAATTGATGCATATATCTTCCATACTATATATGCATCCATTGAGAAAGAGTGATATTGCAACCGTCCTCACGGCGACAACGAAAGCGCCGGATCTCTGTAGCAAAGGATTTCATCACCTATCAATGCTGCCTATGTATATGAGTACATACATATAATAATACGATGTGGGCAATACTTTCGACACTGACGATATGAAATATCTGGTTGTTATAAATCGATAGAAATACTCGATAATTGCCACCATCGACAGACGGTGTGCAGACGGTCGACACTGGAAAATGTGTATCGGACAACCTGCGAGTCACTACAAGAACGAGGGACTCACTAAAGACGTTCCCACAGTACAAGAGCACTTATGCGCTGAGCGACGCACAAAAATTTAAACCAGTTTGGTGACAGTTGTGTGCCCCTAAATAAAATCTAAATCTGCCAAACTTGTGGTTTCCTTTAGGAAAAGAAAGTCTGCGCGTGCGGAATAGGCGTTGAAAAACGCCCTGTTCTGCGCGCGTAATTTTAGGTCGGTGTCCATTTGGACAAGAGATGGCGGTTGCCAAGCTCACCATTTTCGGGTCAAGTCATTATTACGTTGTACGAATATATAAGCATGGCTGGCGGACGACACAGTGATTAGTGCGGGGGACAAAAATATACAAAATACACACATGAAAAATGAAGATGAATGTCTTCAGACGAAGCACTGGAAATAATTTTGAAATTATTAGCGAAGGGTTAAAAAAGAAATTATTCTTCTACTATTTACAGAGAGAAGAGAATGAAGCAGTAAGAGCGAGGTGTTAAGCAGAAAAACAGTAACGGAGCTAAAATCTGCATAACTGCCAACGTTTCTAAGGGACGACTCGGGAGTCATCTTCAGGGATGATAATTGGAGATTATGGACGAGATGTCACTCGAAATTTGAGCATACTTTAATCCGGGGGAAATCCCCAGAAAAGTATAGCATGAATACATGCCGGGAAATTACCACATCTTTCCCAAACGTGGAATGTTTCTACGAGAATAACTACAGACAAAAACCACCAGCCGTGTCATCACGACAAGTTTCCTAAGATCGTTGGCATGTTAACTTTCCTAGTGGGACGAGTGGACTTGACGAAAGCAACGGCGAAGAAATTAAGATATGCAGCTCTGACGAAGATTGAGGAAAATGCAACGGGTAGGCCGAGTGGCTGGCTGAATGAAACTCCTTCGTAAGAGTCGGTGAAGAGAAGGAGTTTATGAAAGACACTGACGGACGATGGTGGTTCATTTATTCCTCGTTCTGCCAGTCGACGGAATCGAGTACCGCGAGGAGTTAAGGGCACTGACCGAGCGGCCGACGTCCACGGACCTACGCTGGAAACCAGAGCAGTGGAAATTATGCCCCGAGTGGGTGGAGTGCAGCTGACGGAGTGGAGGCAATCCCGATGCGCACCGCACGCGTGAGGGCAACCTTGAGTTCGGATCATGTCTTCGCGTACATTCGGATCGTGTGCTTACCGACTGTCTTACTTTGAAATGGAGTACTCATTGAACGTGACAAGAAAAAGCAATTAGAGCGCTACGGTCAGCGTCACCAAATGGAAATTGAATGAATAATGCGATGCCTTCCGGAAATGGATAGTTCGAACCATTTCTCAGTTCCAGATATTTGAATACTACTTTTCGAATACAGTAGTTTTTCAAATTCATTGGAGATCTCCACTGAATTTGGAGAATTACAAAAGAATGAGAGACATTTCCAAATCTTACTGGATTGATTTAAACCATACAGCAGAGCAAGAAGCCGTGATGAGTAAATCAATCGGTCTTGAGTAGTGATTGTTTGCAACTTTAGGGACATGCACTGCCATGACTGGATTTCTCGAGTTGTGAGAAACCTTGCCAGTTCCGAAATGTCAGAGATTCTGAATTTTCTTTAATTAATGTTTCTAGATTTTATTCCAGGAACTAGACACACATTTAAATTAAATATTCCTTACTAAACTATCTCCAACTACCACCACCAATTCTCAATAAGCGTCAGGATTTATGTCCTCAGAGTTATGAAAACTCTAACATGACGATGTTTGGTGACAGCGTGTGATGCATAAGATTGCAGGTGACCGAGGAGCCAAAAAATGCATCAAATCGCCAAAATTCCAGGAGTGACTTCATGGAATTTTTCTTTACTTTGGTGGAGGGAGGGGGGGGGAGAAATGGAACACAAAAAGTATGTGGCAAAAATATTGAGAAATGATATGGTTACGATGCCGAATGTCGTTTCAATGGTATAATTTGAATTTACAACTCCCATCGACTGAATAACCGAGAAATGAGAGAAAGTCGATGGAGGGCGGGAGGGAAGAAGGTAATTGAAACAAGAGGGAAGGAGAGTCTTGAGAAGTTATTAGTAAAACCAGACTACTGGCTAAGATAACTCGATGGCTTCAGGCTAAACTATGAGCAAGTTCCACGTTCATAAAATGAGGAGCACTACGCATTCTTCCATAGGAATCAACCATTTAGTGCAACTAGTTTCAACGCATTGGCGTCATGCTCAGAAAAATACAAATGAAATAAATTTTTTGAACCCAAATGTGATACTGATTGTGCCCAAATAAAATTTCAGCGAATGAGTACATAGAGTTCCTTATTTAACGAAGTGACCAAATTGTTCTGTATGTATGCATACATCAGCACTAAACTAGAATTATTCCCGTTGCAAGCGAGATTAATAACTATCGTAAAAAAGTTAACGTGCACTTGAAATTTTTTTAGAACTCGATGAAGCGTGAAGTTTTAGCGTAATGTGGCAAAAATCACCCGGATGCTCACTGCAGCACTCATTTTGAAAGTGGACTGGGAATAATTTCGTAGATTTTGAAGATTTGGCCCGGAGGTGTTCAATGCCGAATAGCGGAAAGATACGAAGTCCAGGAATCGGTAAGATCTTTGAAAATCATTGAATACGACCGCTATTTATTGTATACACGCCGAGAGAATGTGTCGGTGGCCTTGGAGGTAAAGATCAAACCACTACCTAACCAAGGTCATGGGATTAAATCCGGGAGGTGGGTTTTGGCCCAAGGAGCAGGTCTCCCCGGGAATTACATTCATTTTGGATGTAGAGTGTAGGTACCACTGAGAATGGAACTTCACCCCTTATATAGTATTTATATAAAATGGCTAATTTTACGGGTGGTTGACCGTAGTGCGACGGAAGACCTTAGTTATAGACGAGATCGATTCGTTCCCATGCCGGCCCCGGTGGCGGCGGGGTAACGTCCTCGTCTGCCATTCCAAGGGTCGCGGGTTCGATTCCCGCCTGGGTGAGTTTCGCTCTATCTAGGGCTTGGGTGTTTGTAAATGTGACCATTGTTATCGTTGTTAATAGTTCGATGTAAAGGCCAAAATGTGCTGTTTTCGGACTTATACTGAATAAATAAAAATAAATAAATAAAAATAAATAAAATAATCAAACCACGGGTCGCTGCCCACCGCATTTTGTTTGGACTGGTGGACTGCGATGATTTGTAGGTCGCCCCATTATGTGTGAGATTCATGATAAATGGGTCTTTAATACATCACAGCTTCATAATCTGGTTGTAACATTAAAAAAATCATTCTTTGAATTCACACTTAGGATTTTGAATTAAGTTTAAATTAGCTGGGAGACAACGCAGGAATTTAAGTGAGAAGGTTCCATAATTGTTTTAACAGTACCCATGCTGATGAATTCGTTCTCAAGACTCACAAGTATACCATATGCTTAAGTGGAGTTATTGAAAGAAAATTCCTTCAAATTTTCATTTCATTACAACCAATGTGTCTGTATAAATAAAAAGTCCACTAATGCGACGAATTGAAATTAAGATTTTAAAGTAAGGATTGAAACGAACGCAAGAGCTTCAACGATTTTTGGACCAGAAATTTCGGCCAATTGAGGAAAAATGCTCCTTCAAAAAATAAACTCATAAACTTGGCTGAAATTTTCGAAATATATTAGGAGGTGGCAGGCAGAAACAGTGGGATGGTTTTATATTCTCACGAATGAGCTTCGTAGTTTCAAGAAATTCCCACCACGATCTCCATAGCGCTGTTAGAAGGCGCACTCGGGATAACGGTGCACAGGTACACGCGAAAAGCGCCAATGCAGCAGCGGTGGTAGCGTGAACTTCTAGTCGACTCGAGAAAAATCGCGGGAATACTTGAATTCAAGGCGAACAAAACGCGGAACAACACACTTTTTTCTAATTGCGAAAACGTAGGTCATACCATCATAGAAAAGAGAATACAGTTTCACTCATTAGTTGACTTTAATTATTCATCCATCTTTCAAGGTGGCTGATTTTAGGATCACAGAAACTAGACGTCTTCTAGCCACATTAATAATTCAATCCGAAATCAATACATTATTTAATCAAAAAAATTGCAAGAATAGAATTAATTTGAAATTAAATTCTATGGGTAACTTAAAAATTCAAAGGAGTTTAAAAAAATACGGCGCATAAAAAAGGAAGTATTTTTTTTAAAGCTCCGAAAAAAATGAACTTCGTCTTGAGGAATTACCCAAGGTAGAAACGTAAACGCTGGTGCATTCAATACACCAAACTAGAGAAACAAGAACCATACATTGTTAATAAATAACGGACGCTGAGAATAACAATGAAACCTATTGAATCAAATATTGCACGAAGCAGTCGTACATACGGCGGCATTAGTCACGAACTACGGCCAAGGGGACGATAACATCGTGCTTGTCGCAGTCATGGGGATGGGGTAGGGATGGGATTGAGGGGTGTGTACCTTTTTGTGGCTATGACACTATAGTTAAATCATACTGCCCTTGCAATAAATTTAGAGTGAATGGAGTTACCAATGCTACGGAGAGGGAACGCAATGACTTCCTCAAAAGTAATTTTATATCAGACGACAACTCGAAAATTTTCTAAATGTTAGGCACAATTAATTAACGAAGCATTATGCTCAATGGAAACGGCCGTTATACAGCGAGGAATTTACCTGTAATTTATGTATGAATGATGCTCAATCTAAACAGCTCTAATTAGGGGGTTAGTCGACATCTAGCTAAAGTTGCTAGCTTTACACAAAGCTACAAGTTCGATTCATTATATAGTTTTCAATGTGTTCAGGATTACGTAGTTTCAGCTTTTAAAATAATGAGAGATAATAGCGACATCGGTGAATGCCTTTCCATGCAGCTGGTTAACGAAAATATCCAAGGGATTAACATTTCTGAACCATAATCTTATTTATTAAAACTAATTTATTCCCAAAACCAATAGTTTCATGGAATTTTCAATAATTTCCCGAACAATCTCAAATTATCAATTTAGATAGTTCGCTTACCATGACTTCTCAATATATCTTAGTCAAAAACTTAGGCAATTTAGAAGATTTGACAAATGAAGAAATGTTACACACTAAACCAGACGAAGAATGCGTATCACTGCATATCACATATGTGCATAATGCATTTGAATCTAAATACGTGCTTCAAAAGTTCATCATCATATTCCAAAGGCAGAGCATTGTTTTTACAGGCATAAAACTATACATTTATACTCTTTTCAATTTCTGATATGCTCTAACGCCCATAATGCTTTTTGTTTCATCCAGGAATGTCTTTCTTGGCCTTCCTCCACTTTATCGTTCAAGGACTTTCCCTTGTCTTAATATTTTCTAGAACGTTATCAAGCCTCAGAACATGTCCTACAAATTTAAATGTCCTTTTCTCCAAATTTTATCAAAGTCCTCTCCTCTTAAACTTCCTTTAGAGCTTCCTTGTTGCTTTTCTTATATGTTCAGCTCCTAGTTGTGGCTTCAAGGGTTACATATTTTACAACAAAGGATAAATATTTAAGTAGAAGCAAGGAAGTCTACGTGCGAATATTCCTTGCAATTTCAAGACCACGATGGTTAAAAAAGAGAAGTTTTCAGAGTGAATTAGGACTGTAATCAACCAGTAGGAAGGAATCATAAAATATACTAAGCGGTAGTTACACGGATTTGATATCACTTAAATAGTTCTAGGAAATAAGTGACGCAAGCCACGCAGCCAGGCAAGAAGCCAAGCAAGATTCGCGTCAATCGGCTGGTCATTATTTCTCTGAATTGCAGTTTTCAAAATATACTCATGTGAGTATCACAACACACGAAAGAGCAACGCCTAAGTCAAATATGGAGTCTTGATAATTTTATTTCCCCTAAGCCATGAAGGAGGTTGAAAAAGTGGATTTAGAAGATATCGAGGGAAGCAGGGGGATATCGAAGGCCGTTATATAGGTAGGTTTGGCACGCGGAGAAGAGGTAAAGGATGAACGGAAGATGAAAATAATGTCGGGAAAGCGAAAGTTTTAGAAGGGAGGACGTCCCCGATAATGCAATTGTGGAACTTTCATGACCGTCTTATCAATGTACCACCTAAGATTACGAACATATACATAAATCTCGGATAATCAACTCTCGAATTTTGGTTCAAAATTGGTGATTACCCCGCGACATTGCCAGACGCGAGAATGCACTCCGACGCGCCGACCCGACTCCTCCTCCCTAATCATTCGCTTAACCCACCACTTTCACTCACCCGGAGGCAACGGGGATATCGCGTGCCTTAGCATTTTTAGTCAACGTGCGAACTTGTCCTCCGTTTCCGCCTTCGTCTTTATAAAACACTCACAAAAGGGAAAGGGGGAGGAGAGTGGGGGTGGCTGGGAGGTTGAAGGGCGCGGAAGCCTTTGGCCGGGAATCGAAAATGAAAGTAAGATGAGAGGGAGAGAGGAGGACACTTGGGAGGGAAAGGAACCGTCTGGTTATCCAGCCGCTATCTTTTCCCTCCCCCTCCCCTCATTTGTAAGGACCCGTAAGATGTGAACATCCTCCTCCTTACGCAATTATCGGCGCTAAGATAATCAAACAGTCACGTGATCAAAAGAAAAGGGGAAAAAGTACATTTTGTCTTGACGAAAAGTGTTTTTCATTCTGATTACGGATCGGTTCAATTACGTCTTTCTTTCAAAAAAGTCCACCAACGGGAAAAACAATTTAAGGAACGACTTTCAAAATAATCCATTAACCTGGAGGTTAAATTAAACCTACGGTTACGTTCAAAACTCAGTTTTATGACCACAAGTTAAGTTCAAAACCGAGCGTAAAAAACTGTTCAATAACTGAGAGACGATATTATTACGACTACAACGTTAACTCTCACCAATTGGTAATCTTATTTGTTTATTGAATCGAATTGGTCGATAATTTCCAAGTTAAGTTAACGTTCACATTAGCTTACAATTGTATTTATCGAGACATTATAAAACAGGGTCTTAGTTTTACTATAAGTCACTGGATAAAGTGAAACATTAATTTGGAAACTTTTATTACGTTGATAGTTTTTTTTAAATAATTCTGAAAATACAGTTTCATTAATAAGCACTTGCATAATATCTTCTTTGGAGACAAAGAATAGGCAGTTATACTTCTTTCCTATAATAACGTGATGCATAAAACTTGGTTAAGATTCCCTTTGATCCCGTCCCCATATCTCGCATGGAAACGTAATGAAATGGTACCCGCTCCTCCTTTCCAAAAGCCTTGTAATGTAAGGAGCTACGAATTTTCAATTCCCCACCCCATAACGTTAGGTGCACTCTCACTTTTTACCTGAAGGTCATATGACCTGGATACTGATGAAAAGAATGCTGTCCAG
Source organism: Hetaerina americana (assembly GCF_022747635.1). NCBI lineage: Eukaryota > Metazoa > Arthropoda > Insecta > Odonata > Calopterygidae > Hetaerina > Hetaerina americana. Next base: position 54,661,067 of record NW_027287095.1, on the reverse strand, counting down.
ACTTCGGTTGTCGTAAATGATGTGCGCCAAGTTTTCTGAACTAAAACTCCATCATTACTGCAGTCGACATTTCTGTTTATTCCACCGTTAGTTATGAGACGAAAATTTTTTTCGTGGAATAATTTTAAAATATTTACGAGCCAGATTATGCATTCAATCCTCCCAATTTTCCGTCCCACAAGGGCAATGAGAAAGTTAGTATCAATAAATCCGAAAGAGAATCGCGATTCAGTTTCCACTTATTTTTCGATCCATAAATAATTAAAGTTAAACATTAATCTTTGCTGCCCGTAAAATCAACCATTATTTAACCCGTTTTACGGGTGACTGACAGAAAACAAGATTGAATGAAGATAAACAACTGAAGACGTCACCTGGAAGGATAATGAAACTGTCATCGAAAGAAGACCACAAGTTCGGAGATATAACACATTCGACACAGAATCAAACAACGAACGACCACGTAAGCCTATGCATGATATTTCAATACATTCTCCTAGCCCAATTGAAAGCATAAATTCCAAGTTTGTGTAGATTTGTGCACATGACGGGAATAGGTCAGTAAATAATATATTAGCCATGCGTTTACCTTAAAAAAAATATGGACACACTCCGTGGAACACACCCATTTAAGTGTACCCAACCCCCGTGTCACACTTCCCCGTGCCCCTGTCCCACATTTGGGTGTGACGTAATAAATGGACGGCGACAAAGGGAGAAGAAAATGACAGAGACAGGGCGAAGGGACGATCGGAGACTAGAAAAAAAAAAAAACTTGCGTCACCCTGCGATTCCTTCCTTTCGCGACGTCCACGCCCAATTTCCTGCTGTTGTCTTCGTCTTTACGACAGCCTCTCGGGGTGGAACTGAAGAGGGCGAAGGAGTCTAAACTTCGAAGTTTTAAATGGAAAGAGGGGTAAAAAATAAGCTCTCCTTCCGGGTGAGTGAAGTCGCGGAGTTTACGCTACGACACACGTTTGGCAAGAAGTTACGAACGCTTACATGATTACTATTCGATGTATACTTTGCGATAGCGCGGCGACGGAGACAACTTCCTGGAAAACGTTACTGGTTTAGTAAGATCGACTGGAGGTGAGTTCGACGCCGCTCACATCAATCAAACCGATCCACGAGTCTCTCGCCACCATTTCTTTCACTGAATTTCTCCAGTGGGGAGAAAAGGTTGTTTGAGAACGCTATGGTAATAGGTGCCTTTAAAGACATGAAGAAAAGAGCGATTTCAAGGAATCATATCTTGATTAGGCATGCAATTCAGAATAAACCCTTTTTCTCCTCCCCCTCCGTTAATCTGTAAGGATCCGCGATATATATGCGGATCCTTACTCGCACTCCATAATTATACGGTATCAATAATTGAAAAAGAAATCACTCCCAGGATTTTTTTCCTTAAGGAATAAGGTGAAACAACGAAAAGAGAATCTGAATCGAGTTCGCACGTTTCAAATCAATCGACGAGAAAAATAATCTCGCAGGATAGCATTGGTGCGGTTGCAGGTTTTTCAATGGTACTCCACGAACAACTTGAGTACTCTCCATTGGATTGTACATTCTGATTTCAGCTACAATTCTTACAGTGAATTAAATGCCAATCTTGACCATATCTTCACCCTTCCTCCATTCACAAGCAATGTAGTCTAAAAATTACACATCTCTCTCCAATTAAGCCTCACACGACCTCCATCAACCATGAAAAATACTAATTATCAGCTTCATCTAAGATGTGTGATTTTTTCGGGTACCAGATCTTTCTGGCAAACCACAGGGGACAGAGGGAAAGGATGTGCGCGAAAGAAACTACGTCAGGCTTACGATAAGTGGGCTGTATCTACGGGTATTTACCCAACTATAGGCCTGCCTATCTAACCAACCTTCGAATTGATTACTATGATTGGGGAAGCCATCTCCTGGCATCCTCATCAACGGATTTCCCGTCTGTGAACCCGGATGATATGATATTTCCGTATATTTTCAATATATTCGACTTATTCGATAAATTACAGGAGTGGCAGGTACGCTGGTCGCTGAAGGTTGAACAGGTAACAAGCCATCATCAGTTTTTTTCTCGTGAAACGTATCCAGTGATCGAGGAGAGAAGCGAAAGTTACGTGAAATCGCCCCATAACGCAAACGTGCTGGGACATTCCTCGGTCAATTTATTCGAGATCACGCGAATCTCTCTTAATGGTACCAATAGAAGCTTCCCTTGTTCTTTTTAAGACTACAAACAACTGTCTTAACCCACGAAAATTGGTAATGGAGCGAGAAAGACAATGAACACATGCTGATTATCGCTAAGGCATGCCAAAATCACTGGGAGTGGTCGGTGAAACTGCCAATTTCACCCACTACGCCCGGTATTTTCTTAGCGAGGCAAACAGAATTAAAAAAAAAGTTCGAAACGCTCGGAATGAGATCATGGCAAACCGATACTCAAATTGAACACAGAATAATACGACACGTAATGATTGGTTTTAGTCTGTACCTCTGGCAAATGACAAAATGAATTAACATGGCAAATGAGTTTTAATTCGTTTTTTCTATAAATACAGGTACATATTCACTGCTTTTCGATTCTGATTACTCAGGCATAGGGATGTCGTTTCATCCCAGACAATCGTGCCTCGGAACTCGAATCTAGAATTCCATCAAATTCACAATCATTCACGAAGAATGATTCTTTGGTTTAACGAAGATATTCGAGGGAAGGCGTAAGTGGTAGATAAACCTATCACGAAAGAAATGCCCTTCAACAGTACTCGATTACGAGGTAAATTAAAAACAGCAACATGCATTCGGTGCACACGTACGGAGCTATATATTTCGTTTAAATCCTCAATTCCTACTTTTCCCCATCCCAAACATTAAGGAAAGGTCCAAGATGACATCTAAACAAGAGCCTACAGAATGAGCAACGTTGTGGGGTCAACAGATATACTCACTCAGTAAATTTGCGAGCTAATTATTTGCTGAATGGCTACCTCAAACAGATTTGTTTTCGATCTAGTTTTTACTCAGTGTCTCCTCATACTGTACGTGGGCCAGAACTAATTCACAAAACATTCTTCGGCCCTGATCCCTATGCATAAGGCTATTGAAATACTATGTTACGAAGGCACAAATTCTCAGTCGAAGACGGTGAAATCAGTCGCGGATAAAACATCAGTCTCTCCACATTGATGTCCCGTCCTTCAAAAAGCTGAATTTAAGACTCCATAAATAACAAATTGTGAATTGATGTGCAAATATTCTATCATCTTAGTGACGAAAGGCGCAATGTTATCACCAGCGCTGTTCTCCAAATACCAAAATTATAGAGTACTGTCATATTTTCCCGCTGGTCCCGTAATTACTTCCACAGAGTTTTCCCAATTCAAAGTTATGTGTGGGAAAACGAAAGAAAATCCGGACTTGCATTTCCTCGTATCATTATAAAAATATGCTTGCTTTCACTTCAAATCTTGAATCATCTATTCCCACTTCCATTATTTTCCCTCCGGATATGTTGCAAGATAATTTAATTTGTTTTACCATTATACACACAAACACACACACACATATATTTCCTTGCGAAATAAAAAAGAATAGGATGCGAATTGTTTTAGAGTTATGCTACATGTAATTCCTAATTGATAACCATTAGGTGGCGTACTTTCAAAAGAGCGAGAAAAATCAGCCTAAAACGGGAGACAATGAGAATTTCATTTCTTGCACCACTGCCGTTCAAAGCCATTACTCGAACGATGGATATGTTTTTGAGACGAATTTTAATGGATCAAAATAATATTTTGACCGGAAAAAATACGAAGCGAAACGTTTGAACGGAAGTCGAGGGAAGAGATCTCGGAATGGGAACGTGTCAACTCGAGAGTGGTCCGGGAGATGACGGCATCGGACGTCCACCATTCGCAGCAGCCCTGGGTGCTCGATTCTAGAGCCGTGGGATCAACACTCCACCCCTCCCATCCGTCGACCAGACTCGTTTAAAGCACAGGAACGGGAAAAGGATTTTGTCCATCGAACTAGAGTCAAAACCGAGTTCTAGGATATAATATTTTGATTGGGAAAAAAGCTAGTTGGCCAAAGTGGTATCGAAAGACGACACTCCCACGAGTCCACACTCCGAATTACGTGACAGAAGTGGGTCATGAAAAATCTCTCGGTCCCCGATTCTCTTTGACTGAGGTGGATTTGTATTTCCAACCCCCTCCACCTCCACACATGTGCACTCGTAAAAAATATACCCACGCTGGCGATTAAAAAACTGACTGGAATGTAATAAAATGCAGGGATGATGGTTTCAATGAAGGGCAGCGTGTTAAGCATGACACCAGAGAGTACGCCGAATGAATTTAAATCAATGTCAAAGGTTAAGACGCACTATGAGTTGAGGTTTATTTAATTTTTGACTGGCGGAAAAAAGGGAAAACGTTTAAAAAAACAAACAAACAGAAAAATATTAATCCATTTTTACACAACCATGAGAGTGCTGAGAAAAATCACTTGTTGAGGCTAACCCTTTGCTTAGTTGGTTTTCAGTTTTGATAATTTCGAGTAATCCCTCAGGGTACACATTCAGGCAATCATAATGCCTTTTTTACTATGATGAATAGTACTTAACAATTTAGTGCTCACACGAAAGCAGGCAATTTATCATTGAGTGTTTTTTTCGAAATAATAAAACTATATTAACATTTGATGCCCCAGCATGTTCTTTGATACATATTTGATTTTTTAGTTCGGGTGTCATCTCATTCAAGCACAATTATCTTCAGTGGAAAATCTTTAATGAGTAGATCAATCTTGTAATTTTAATTCCGATGCATATTTCTAACATAATATGAACGTTCTTCAGAACATAATCTCACCAGATGTAAGAATATACGAAACTACGTACTCGTATATACGGACTCCACAGATATGAACGGGATTACGAGCCTGAAGTCCGCTTTAAATCTCGAGCCTTTACACATTCTCTAACTTCATGACATTCCACATCCACAGATTATTCCTCCAGAACGTATTCAAGAAAAATCATGAAGACTCTTTGAGTGTCATGTCGACGAGCCCCTGGGGCCAGTTGTATACCGTCTTAAGAATCTTCTTCAGCAATATTGTGCGGACCCATGTCGTCGGAATCGCTCTGTAGTACTAACGTTTCGATTGGCGCAAAGGTACAGAACCTTGGAATAATATATCTTCACTGAAAGCGTCTAGGTATGCTTTTGAATACCCCGTGCTTCACTCGAGAGGCTGGAACTCCCGGGATTTTTTGAATTCCACGACATAGTCAAAGACGAGGATTGACCATTAATTTCTGCCCGTCGGATAAAATGTCTACTCACGTCTCTTGCCACTTCCTATTCTTTTGGTTTTATACATACAAATGAAAAAATCGTACAATTATTATTTTTTATGGGGTAATAAATTCCTTTCACTCATGCTTTTCAAGGTATACGTGGAGGAAATGGTTAAAGATACACAGGAAGAAATGAAGGTAAGAATGAAAATCGGAGGAGAATCCATAAAACCAGTTAGGTTTGCGGATGATCAAGCTTTAGTTAGCCATTCAGCCAAGGAGTCTATTACTGAGCGCATTATGAAATCAGTGAGGTAGGCAGGGCACGAGAATCAATGCAAACAAAACAAAGGTTATCAGGTTTTTACGTGAGAGAAAAGCTAAGCTGAATATTAAAATATAAATTCATAAACTAGAGCAAGTAGAGCAGTTTACTTACCTTGGAAGTGTTTTGGACGAAAATGGTCAGAGTCGCAAGAACGTTAAAAGGAGAATCGCGTAATACAAAGAAGCTTTCACAAGGAAGTGGGAATTGATGACAAGGTATGTTGAGTAAGGATGTTGAGAAAAGACTTATCAAAACTTAAATATGGAGCGTGCTTTTTTACGGCGCGGAAACATGGTCATTGAAGCAACATGATAGGTGGAGATTTGAGGCTTTTGAAATGTGGGCGTGGAGAAGGATGGAACAGATAAATTGAACATCAAGGAAAACAAAGGAAGAAGTACTATCACGGCGGGGGAGGAGAAGGGGTTTTTGGGAGAAATCCAAAGGAGGTGGGAGAGATGGATTTAGAGTATTTCAGTAAGGGATAGAAAGTTGACGACTGTGATAGAGGAGAGAACGTTAAGTAAGCGTGGAAGGGGCAGGAATAGTATACGCGTGCAAGACAGAATGCAGGTAGGTAGAATGTAAGCGGAATAGGAAAGAGTTTTAATATTGTTTGGGGGATCATTGTGTTTTGTTAGATGAAGCGATGTTCAGCCTGTGTCCACACAAAACCTATATTTAATGGTTGGACTACCTGCATGTATAATAATAATAAAACCCTTCACGGGGTCAGTTACGCCAAGCGCGAATAATTGGGCCAGAAATGGGTAAGAGGATATGTTGAGTAATGAAGAAAATTGAAATATTCAATATTTCTACGGTTATGCTTGCATTACGGTTGCGTCTTTAGATCGTCGAGGATCCGCTTCCCCTTCCCTACACAATGGGGACGCGATGGTTCCGATGAGACGAGCAGGGACAGACGAAGCGTACAGAGAAGAGAAAGTTTTTCCGCAATGAATCATCTTAGGGAGCACCGAAATGGAAATATATCAGGAGATAACCATCCGGGAGAGATATTCTAATTATGGAGCTGAAATTTTCATTACGACATCATTATCATTCAGAATGCCTAAAATATTGCGGACTCCATGAATGAATTTGGACAAAAAATATCAGAAATTGGGATTCACGAGTACGCACCGCAAAAATCATATGCACTAAATCTCGGTAGTTTGCTAGAACGGGTTACCCGAGGGTTGGTTAAACTGAAATTGGCACATAAGGCGGGTGGAGCACGAAAGCTGGGGCTATTAAAGTGATTAAGGTATGGAAATGGACCATGTTGAATATGTAGTGGTCCAGAATTTTGAACTGGTATCAACTGGAATGAGAGATGCTAATAACTCATAAGAAATGAGTAGGAATTAAATGTTGCAATTGCGGAGAGGTCAGCTGGGGCTTAAACTTTAACGAAAGACACGGGACCCAATTAATGGAGAGTGCTCACCACGTCAACCGATAGGTTGGAAAATTCAGTAGAGGAATTACGAGTAGTTGTTGTCGTAGTTGTCACGGATGGTTATTTCTTTGCAGGAAAAATATTGTAGTGTTTAGTTTAGGTAATGTTGTGACCGTGAATTTTTCGAAGAAAAACTAGCACACACATAATTAATTCTCACGGTGCGGTAATTCAGGTTAATATTTTATTTCGGTGTTTTAATGAGAAGACTTCATGTAGAATCTCAATAATATCCTCGTCTTCAGAAGTAAACTCCGGCCTCCCATTTTTCCTAAAACTATCAGGTTTGGGATTCATATGACTGAAAGAACTTCCATTATAGTTCCTCAAATGAACCTGAATTAATTATTTTAACTTTTAGAAACGTTTCGACGGAAAATTTCCTTTTACTGTAACTATTATTTTAATCGTAAATTCAAAAACAAAACCAATCTTCCTCCTTTATCTTTGTCTAAATCATTAATTCACACTTTCTCCACGGACAAACAGCCAAATTACCCACACCGGATACTTGACGTGTTATAAAACTTGAATTCAAGATATCCCCAGTCATTTTTACTGCGCTGGATACTTCATAAAATGAGAGCAACTTACTACCATCTCTTGATCCCGACAAATACGCCAAGTAGAGAAGTAGTCATATTAATGATGGTGAGGGTGTGGCGGAAGTGAAACTGTCGGCCAATTTTTCGGGCGGCATGCCATGATATATAGTATGCGGAGCCCTCGATAACAGACCGAATGTGGTCCCACAACTTCGCTCTTCCGGGAGTGGCAATAATAAAAAAAACACGCAAATGCAGTTCCTCGCGGACATTCAGGTGAAAATCAGCATTCTGTGTTCCCAGAGAATGCTCTTCGTTTCACGTCACGGGAGAAAAGACTAAATACAAGCGGAAAACTCTCAACAATGCATCATGTCCTATTGTCCTCGTTAGCTTCAATCATGTGACGCAATAATCCACACTTCGCTCACTAAACAAACATTATCTAAGGGATAGAAAACTAGACTAGACAATAAACTGGACATTAAAATAAAATAATTATAGCCTTTTAGCCGATCATCAATCGTGTTGCATCAATTCTTATTTATAATTATGATATTCGTGGTAGTGGGGAGGAAAATGATGACACGGAATTTTGAGCAAGACATTAATAAAATATTTTTAGTGAGGACTAATTTGGAAGTTCGATTTTGATGGAACTGCAAACCTTGTAACCGATAAGATAGCGTGGGCATAGAGTGAAGATCGAAACGTAGATGAGTATGGAGAAAGGACGCTGTAAGAGACGAAGGCAAACGCAGACATTTTAGACACGGTAGGGGAAGATAGGAAGTTGCATGGGTACATTTGAAGGAAACAGGAAAAGTGGTCGAAAGAGATATATAAGGCTATGGAATTTTTAAAGGCAGGGTAGATTAGGATAAATTGGGTAAGTGCGGAAGAGGGAGGAAAGGTATTGAAAATTCAGACGGCAGGAAGGGGTGTAGAAAGTATGAGAGTGAAGAAGGAAATAGTGTCTTGAAAAAGCAGTTTACGTTGTGCGGAAGTGCTTTCGGAGTCGTGTTGTGTAATTGCTCTCAGAGACCAACCTATTTCAGAACACTACCTATATAAACATAGTCATGGAAGAGGTAGAGTTTATTTTCCATGTGAAAAACGTTAGCAGTGAGAACTCTAGCTTGGTGTAATACGTACGATGACAGCGTAAATGCCCGGTGGGGAAGTAAATGAGTCAACCAGAAACCAGGAACCAAGGCAGATCTCCTAAAAAACTGCCCAGTACAAATAATCACATTTCTTATGAACAGAGGACAACAGTTCAAAGCATCGCAAGGCAATGGTAACCGGGCCAACATGCCACTGGGCAGAGTGGAGATCGTATTGTGTATTTGCAATGCGAATTTTGTAAAGACCACCTCTCTGAAACGGCTACTAGTCGATATTAGGCTCCATATTGCTTCACAACTTCTTCCTATCATCTTGCTAAATTCATGCACCTAAGATTACTGAGTTCATTGATAGTAACTTTTTAATAATTGCCATTAGGTGCATTGATAAGAATTTAAAAAAATTTAATTCCAGCAGCTAAATTTCGTAATTATATTTCAGCACAACTATGTCTAATTTGATATACAGGTATGTGTGTAGTCTTCTCTTGTAAGACACTTTTTATATAAATTTGCAATAGAAGGTCTCATTTCACTTTACCATGATGGAGATTATTTAATTTTCAAATGTTTTTTTTCGGAGAAAAAAATCCGTGTGATGACTTGTAATCATTCGTGTATCGGCCTCGAGGTAATACAATTCATGCATTGTATGATGGGTCATTATTATGAACTCTGGTTTAATTTATCGCTCCGAAATCTAGTGAATATTTGGTTGACTTATAGCGTAGTAATTATTACATTGATTTAGGTTTGGGGCGTCACCTGTAACCAGAAACACTGGTTCACAAAAATATGGTAACGCTAAATGTCATTATATGCAATAATATTTTGATACCTATCTGTTTTTCTAGTGCATGTATGTACATATTTTTTGTTGTAAGAGTGATCAATGATCAAACTTGACCGTTGCCACCAGGACAATTGCCTAATTGCAACGTAATTGTCATATAAATAAAAAATAAATAAGTGCCCGAGAAGAAATCAGGATAAGAACTGTGAAAAAAATAATAAACAAATGAAATAATTTGAATGTCACAAAACGTCCATGAGTTATTAATGAGCCATAAGACATCCATATCTTCGCCATCGAGCTGCCACAAGGGCGTGTGGCAGGGGCTGTTGGGTTGCCAAACATAAGAGTTGTTGATTGCTTTTGTAGCAACTTGTTTCCTACTGCCGTGCGATTCGAATCGTTCGAGGGAAAAATGACAGGTTGACATCGAAAGGTTCTACCGTCAATTTCCCATAACTAATCACTGTGATCTTGACGCACAATGTAGCAAGCGCTGGCATTATTCTTTCTATTTCAGCGTTAAACTCCAGTGAACATTTTAACTTTTCCAAAAGTCACGTCTATAATCTTCGTGCTTAAGATGCATGAGTGGCGGTGACACCTTGCATCCTAATATTAAAACTGAGAATAATTGATCCCACTAATCTTACGAAAACCATTTAATGTCTCCGACATTTCCCAGGATTCTATATGAAAAACATGAGGGAAAATTTTGTCTGGGGAAAAATTCAGTGAGAGAAGCATATCAGCATCAAAATTTGGTTACCCTATGAGCAATCACCGAAGTATAACTGTTGATTGGGAGCAGTCATGTTGTACAGTGACGCTGTACGAGACGGAAACAATTCGAGAATATATTCGCGAAAATATATTTACACGAAACAATTAAAAGGCTTACAAATTTCAAAACCTTCGTATCGAGGATGCATTTTGTCCTGAACGTATACTACAAAACCCACCTTGAAATCTCAAATGATGGGTTGCCTGAATCTTCCGGGTTTGAAATACTCAATTATCATGACATTTCCTTATTGGTAAAAGCCATGGTATGTTAAGGAATGCGGCAGTGGCACAGGTTATCCTTCCCACTCTAATCACCTTTGAGGGTTTCCCCCTCATTAGTAACGAGCAATAACGTATTCCGCGTCATACGTGGAGCCAATCAATCTTCCACTGCATGACACTCGATGAACACTTGAAGCATTCAAGATTAACATAAGAATACATCGACGACAGAAGTTTTCCAGCGACCTAAGAAAAACTTCCCACGACCCCAATTAGTTCTCACCTGATCTGGGACGCTATGCGTGGCAGGACATAACCCGTTTCCGACGCATCCAATCGAAAATTTAAATTAAGGGCGCGAAGGAGCCTCGCGAGCCAGCACGACACCGTTGATCAAGACGAGGATGCGGATTTTTAGGAATTCCACGGAGAAAGTGAAGGTCGCAGAATGAGCACTAAAGTCACAAACTTTCATTAATGAATGCCGATTACGCTGGCCCGCGTACTTCAAAATCGTATTCCTTAAGGGAATTCACCGAGTAAAAGATAAAGATGTCCTTGCACTGAGCAACTTGTCGATGTCAAGGGACATCATGGCAGCGTTCGGAGCGGGGAAACGGAGCGGTCGGCTAATGTATTAGGCGAGTGAGCTTGTTCGACTCGGTTAAAATAAAAAAAATTCAAAGGGAGTGAAAGTGTGGACATCGGTGGGTACACAAGATGAGAGTTGAACGGAAACGCGTGTCGTTGATCTCGTAGAGAACTTGCGCTCGATGGGTGACATGTAAAGAGGTCAGCGGAGTCGTGACGGACGGTGTACAAGAGAATCTCCCTTGCAAAACGACGAGACGAAGCAAACCCTTCTTGAAGCGTTTACTTTATGAGGCTTTGGCCTCCGTGTACGAATGAGACCACTGCATCACTTCCAACTAACCGTTAAAATGGCGCCTTGATGATACACATATTGCCCTTCGCATCACGACCTTGGGAACAGTAATCATACCATTAGCCATCATAGGGCAAGCGAACGTGAATCAACGTAATGATTCCGATTAATTTCCACCCTCTCCCAAAGAATAACCTTGCGAAATATACATTTCATTATTCTTGAAAGGTGACGAATGCCTGACCAGATTAATTCGTTCATTTATCATTAAGCCGTAATGTGAACAATACGAAATCACAATTCAAACCAATAATACTTCTTTCGAGGAAGAACTATTTGGAAATATTAAGAGAAAGGAAAACTTAAGAAGATACCGCGGGGAAGACCAAGAGACAAGAGGTCAGGGCAAATCAAAAAGGACTTTCAACAGAAAATCTATCACGTGGTGAGAGAATAAACGGCTAATGATAAGAGAAGAATGAATAGATGCGGGAAATAAATATTACTATTGAAATACCGATGATGATTGAAGGTGGAGCTACAGTAGAAGTAAACTTTATTTGTACAATTATTACGAATTGTAAAGCGTGACGTAATGTTTACGTCGTAATATTAGCACAATCGAGATATTCTACTGAATCAATAAACTTTATACTTTCAGGCATGAAATAGTAGTACCTCTTTTTTATGAATAAAATTAACTTTAAAGTAAGTTCATAAAAAACCTTTTCAATATTCCGATCCAAGTTTCGACTTATTGAGAAGTCACACGTACTTTGATAATCATTTTGCTCCACAACTACATCTGAAAACCTTGATTCATATTTCACTCAATTTTCCTTAATTTCCACCCTTCTGCACGGTACACAGAAAAAACGCCACACAAAGCATTTCCCTATTCACTTCCTTGAATTAAAGACTTAAGCATTTTCTTCATTTTCAAAAAGGTCTGTTCCGATATTCCTTTTCTCATTTTAATTTCTTTCACACATGTCAAATCTGATGTTAATAAACATGATAATATTTAAGTTCCAATAATTGTAAATCATTTTAGTGTAAACTTCCAATGATTGTTTTATGGATAAAGAGTGTCCCATTCTTTATCCTAATGTATACAAAAACGGTCATCTAGGGTTTAAAGAGAATGAAGGGCATGATCCCTTTATCCTGCGGTGACTTTATTCAAAAACTAAGTATTCATCACATTTTTCTCCCTTAGAAATTGGAGAATCTGAATCATAAATACATAGAATTGATCCGTCACCATGCTTGATGAAGTGACCGCATTTCGCTGGACTGCACTAGTATTTAACAGCGTATTATTTTTCATGCAGACTGACATGCGAAATACGAATCCTTTGTCAGCACCAAATTAAAATTAGACATTTTCGGCCATTCTCGAGGACGGAAAATTTAAGAAAGTTTTATAATTTTTTAAAAAAATTTTCACTCCATTCTTCACTGAATTTTAAGTGAAATATCAAACAGTGGTTTATAATTAGCTTCTTTTATGACTCCAGTATCGTGGCAATCATTAGTTGTAGCAAGATAATGATAGCAAGTAATGACGAGAAGAAATTGGCAAAATTTGAAAATAACCGTGGCCAGATGAATAAACACAGATCGTAAATGTTCAAAAATAAAGGTTACTACCACCGATAAGTTCTTCTAAAAATCATAGTCCATAGAATTATCATATTTTACGATCTCCAATAACGCATTCATAATACTGCAAGCAGTTTTCTGAGAAGTAAAGCGGATGATATACGCAGAGCGTGACGCCAATGGAGCGAGAGGATCATGGGCAATCTACATTCATGGGTGCAAGAGGGGCGTCTCTTAAGGTAGCAAAAGCGACTGACCATATTCCAGCCGACGAAAGACGAAGTTTAACCCAAAAATGTGAGGACAAATGATTTACCGTGGTAACTAGCATCAGTTTCATTATATACAGGTGCACACAATGAAACGGAAACACACTGAGTCACCTGATGGACGAATTAATATTGTACATTGAATTATAACGAAGATATTACTTACGAGAAGGAGTAGAATGCCCAAGTTGAATCGGACATTGCATATAGCATCACTCAAAACCATGGAAGGAAAACTTGCGTTTTGTGCAAAACGTATCAGCTAAGCAGTAACGAAAGAAGCGGAGGACGGAGATAGCGACTCACCTGGAAAAGAAAGAAAAAATGTTAATGCAAGAAATACTTTTAATGATTTCCTTTCGGAAATCTGGCCACTTTTAACACAAAAGCTAAATTTGTTTTCAAAGTTATTTCCGAAAAATGCGGATTATTTGCATTGTTTTCAAATAAGAAAACCATACGAAAGTACCCCCCTTATATAAAACGTTGTCAAGAATCTGAATGTGATCAACCGTTAGCTAAAATTACCACCAACTTATTCACGAATACAATGGTGGGAATATTTCATATGCTATAGTTGTTGGTACGTGAAAATATATTCCACACTGACGTTTACCGTTGTCTCACGATTCCTTTCCAAATCGAACCAGTTTCACGTTGAATTGAGGTTCATGCTAAAAGATACAACTTTTAAAATTATTTCACGAAAAGAAACACAACTCCATTAAATCCCAACTTACGTCAAATAAACATCCATCGAAATTATGTTACCTATATAGTTTTGCCATATTTCCTCATAAAAACTGAGATGTTTTACTCTAATGGAGTATACCCCCGACATGTAATACATCTCCGCTAATTATTAGACATGATATTTAAAAATTTAGAAAGCAGCCAATCATAAAATGTCTGAATAACATACACATCCGGCCATTGAGCCCATTATGACAAATTACATCATGTAAAATACTCTTTTTGCTTCCTAAATTTGTTTTCATATTCACTTTCTCAGACGAGCTCTGGTGGAAGGGGCCACCATTCACATTTTCAGCTTCTTTCTAACAAGAGGTTATTGATTTTTTCAAAATTCCTCAATTTTTCGCGCCGTTGATTTCTCCTTATTTCTCCAATGCAGAAGAACTGGCCGTCGAACAACTGAAACTATATTAAAAAAAGGTCGGTTCCCAATGTAAGAGCATCAAGTAAAAAATAATAAATAAAAGTTGTATAGTAAAATTCACATAAATGCAATATTAGTTAAGGAGCACGTGGAATGATCTGTCCGACCTGAAAGATAGCAGCACCGAATGATTCACTGTGATCGTAAACGAAGTCAATACCTCAAGAGTGGCGCTTACTGAATTAAGATTAGTTTGAAGATAGTCAAATGTTTTACTTAAACCATCGTTATCTGTCGGAAAGTTAAATGGAACACTACAAAAACGTTTATTAAAGGGACAAAAAAAATTTAAAATAAAAATGGAATAGGAGTAATAATGTTCTTCCTATCCGCGCCGGAAGGTCAAACAGGGATGGATATCCTGTTAGGTGACAAACGCGAAGGGGGTTGTTTCGAGTATCGCCGGGGGCAGAGTACCATGGCTTCGCAGTTATGCACTGAAAACCCTTCTCCCAATGTATCAACGGGGCAGTATAAACTGGGACATCCGAGTAGGGTCAAAGACTCTCAATTCTCAAAAACTCTCGATATTCAAGAAAGTTGCCAACAATCGCTGCTGGATACGTTCATCGAAAGATCCCACCCAACAAGAGCAGCTGTTTCCTCCCCCATCGACCACCTCCACCCCCCGCCCCTCACAACTCTCCGAGAAGAGCGTTTGTATCCATTCTGACACGGTTTCCACTTATGCGAACAACACGCAAGAATTTCTGATCGTTTAGGGAAATCCCCCGAAAGGAAACGACTCCCACTCTGAACGACGGAGGCGAGCGGCGGAAGGGAGGATAGGGGAACGGACGGCGGCGAAGAGGGAATATTTCTCACGCTGGAAGGGAAGGTTGCCGGGGTCCGTGAGTCGCGGAGAGGGACATCGGAGAACTCTCCACCTTCGAACAGAGCCCCACGGAGTTAGCCCTGCGACAGCGAGCGTGAAGATGGTTACACCGAGATATCGAGTAGTACATGTCATTTGGACAAAATTTCCTCCATTCGTAATGCTAAATGCACACTATCAAATGAAAGTTATAAAATATGTTCTCACAGTGTCCAGATTTAATAGAATTTGACATCGAAAATCCTCGATTTTAAACGTGCTCTTATGGGAGTGATAGACTGATACCAGATGAATTAATGTTGCAGAAATACATTTTGTTCTCACGAAAAACTGACACCATGTGTGCTTTCATGTAATGGTTTTAATAGTGTTTCAGCACAAATCCGCCTTTGTTTAAATAACATTAATTAATTTGTGGGAAAAACAGAGGAAATGTACTGTTTCAAAAACTATTGCCTCGGAAATTGTCCAAAAAGTTTTAGATCACGTATAAAACTACATAGTGTTTGAAACTCTTAATAGTGTTTGAAAAACTGTGTATTCCCATCGTATTTGTTCACGAGCTACGCATGATTGGGTGTTACATTTACTTTCATCACTCTTAATTAATACATAAACTAAGGTGACCCCCATTGACCCTCCTAAAGTCACGATCCAACCTCTTTAAGTATGTATATAGTTAAAAAAAAAAGAGGACGCTTCACGCCGGAGGGATGAGGAACAGGGCAAGGTCACGCCGACTTCTGCTGCCAGTGGGGCGCATGCGAGGGTGAGGGGTCGGCGTGGGAGAGGGCGGAAGCCGCGGCAAACGGGCGGCGGCGCCTCGGGAAGGAAAACTGACTTCCGCCGGCCGTTACCTACAACCCACACGGTGCCCGCGTATTTAATGGGTCAGCCGGGCTCTCACGGAGGTAGTGGGGCCGGTGAGGGTCCGGCCACTTCAACTGTGGAGGGGAGGAGGTTCGAGGGTTCATAGCCTCAGTGGGGGTGCCATAACGACATTCGTACTCATCTTTATAGCATTTTTTTTGTAAAAAAGTACATTTTGAACCAAGCTGCCACTATGCTACGGAGTGTCTGAGAAACAATAAATGCCCGAGCAGTGTGTTGGGGATAAGACGGGTAAGCCGACACTCGGTAGACTAATTCGCAGATGGGCATTTTGGATTCGGGGATTTTATATTTGCTTTGAGGTTACACAATCGCAAAGAGCAATTCGGAGTGGAATGAGGGAAGTGTAAAATGTGGGAGACCGGGTTTCCTCTCTTCCACCCGATCAGACGGCTTGTTGTTACATATATGTATGTGCCTATGAAATTCACTCCCCTCGACGGGCAGTATTCTAAACATAAACTCGTCCAGTACAAAATCAATCATCACGCATGACGTCTAGAGCTTACACGTAATACTCCGAATACTCCATAACTTCGAATCCTTGGGGTGGCAGGATTTTTCAGTGATATCCCGATTCCCTATTGGTGCTTTCGTGGTCGGCACTTTTAAATGAGTACGCCGTCCGTCGGATGGGACGTTAAACTGTGTGGACCCCTTGGCACTTACTATTTAGAGTAAGCTAATGCCTAAACCAGGTTTCGTTCCACCGCTCCTATACTCAATGAATATCCTACCTCTATCAACCTATCCTTAATGGCGCAAATTACCTCAGCTGACGGTTTCACCCACTAACAGCTACAACGACAGAGGAAAGGTGGCAGGGTGGGGAAGAAAGTGAAAAATGATTGCTGGACCTGCTTTAAAATCAGATGACTTATGATGATCATTCAGTATTAGCGTAAAAAACCCGTTTCGTGAAACTGCGTAGCATTTGAATATTTTTCATTTCTCTATGTGAAGGGAAAAAAGAAGGGAAGACATAAAGGAAGGGAAATGAGAGGGCGAAGGGGGGCGGGATTTTTCCCGGGTGCCTTAAGAGTGCATACATTATAACGACGGCCATGAAAGAAACGGACAGAATGTACTCATGAGGCGTCAGTGAAATTACTTTTCGCCTGAGAGAAAATTACGCGACATTTTCATAGGGCATACATTACGCGCGTATAGCCTCTATGAAGGAAACTTCAATTCAAATTAATGATAAATTTTGTGTAAATTAATAATACAGTTGCCTCATTTTCCAATAGAATGAAAATGAGGGAAATGCGCACATGAATTGGGAGGCACAACCATGCGAAGAAATTGAAAATACGGCAGTCTCAGGATCCTAAAAAAATTCGCAATTGGGAGAAACTGCGAGAATGTCATTCGGAACTATGGTAAACAAACCAAGAGAGAGAGACGTGCATCAAAACTGTCTCGGGATATATGGATGAGTGTAGAGTTTATGCGCGTCAAGTATTAAGGATGTGCGTTATCCCGAAACGCTTTCTCCCTTCTCACCGATCGGCCGACCCCACAGTCGTTAAATTTCTCTCAATTCATGGAGAAACACGTGGCCATTACGTTGGGAGGAGAAAAAATTCACCACGGCTCACTTGGTTCCCACAGAACATGGGGAAAACCATTCTAAAACAGATCGGTGGCCCATATCGCGGGACTTATTGGCGAGGTCATGTGTAGTGATATAAAAATCTCGGTCAACGGTGTCAATACATTCCGGAGTATTCAGTAGCGAAATTTACATTCAATCATCACTGATTCATATTGATACATAACATTAATGAAGCGATGACAACGCTGCGAACTAGAAGAGAAAATCTTATTGGTCAATTTTTTTAAGACGATCGTCGAAGGAAGACTGAATGAAAATAAGTGGAGAGGTGAAGGCCAAGAATGGATTGGAATGAAACCAAAGTCGGTCAATCTGAAATACGAAGGCAATATAAGCATCATTGAAAACATTCAATGAAACTATGATTTTAAAGGAGCTCTTACTTATGCTGCATTAAATTATTCTGAAGTATTTGAAATATTATTTTTGAAAAATTATAACCAAAGTCTGAAGAAAAAAACAAATAAATACATTTATAATCTAGCTCTTATGAATGAAAATATCATTTTATGTGCAAATATTTCGCGGAAACAAAATTCAGCACATTTGATTTTGGAACATACGAAATCCGGAATCCGTAATCTACTTCCTAGCCTAAAAGTCATCTCGTAGAATTGCACGCAAATAAGCATCGCACTTGATTTACACTGTCATTTATTGCTCGATATATTCGAACGAATAGCGCATTCTCTAGAAACAAACCGAAGACAGTTATGCACCCGGCCTGGACATAGGATGCGAGTGAACCATGAATTTTCACGCAGATAAAATTCAAAACAGTTAACGGTGGCACCAATTCAAACGAAGTCGACCAACAGACGCCTTCAATCGACGGGAATACTGCAGAAAGTTTATTCGTCATTTTCAGTGACCCGTGCGTAAGAACCGTTCGGGGGCAAGACGTCGCTGCAAATACATTCACCCGAGATTTAAGGAATTATGCTCTTGCCACTGCAACGACCGGTTCGAAACAAATCACGATGTCCCCAAAATAAAATAAAATAATAATCCGTAGGGTCGGATATATCGGAATTATTTCAATATGCGTTAAATCGACTAGGTCGAAATGGAAGATGTATTCCATACACGATATGGTCGACATTACTTCATCACTTACTTAATGGCTTACAACACAAAAATTTTCCTATAAGGGCCCATTTCTCGCCAACTCGATTTATTTTACAATGGTCACCATTGGAAGTGCAATGCTTAATGGACGCAATACGACTCAGAATTCGATAATTCCCATAAGGAAATCCGGAAGTGCACTGCATAAGGAAAAAGTGCCATAAAATTAAGGCTTGCCGCAAAACAAATGAGTTACCCTCTTTTAAAGGAATGAGATTAAACAAAAGATAGTGAATGCGGTTTGAAATAAAAATTTAAAGATGGTGACAGATTTAGAGACGATTCATTGCGATAGATCGGTTTGGAAATGGACGGTAATATTCTTCAAGGATTTTGATTTTGGTTTAACCTCCGACAACTATAGGAACCCAAAGGTTTTGCATTCGATACCTTGGCTGGTCTTAAAAGAGTTAATCGGCCTTAAAAGGTATCAGAACTACCTGAAGAACCACTTTTTCTGAATAATTACCATTATGTAGGGAATGAGGGAAATTTTTCAAAAAATTCCTCGGGCACATCGTGGGGGCCCAAACTTTCTTAGTTCCGAGGGAAAATATAAGTTTTCACGTCGATGAGAAGCGAAAGGGAACGAAAGTGAAAAAGAGGAAGGGCATGAGAGAGTTCAAATGGATTAAATAAATATTATTCTTCAAACCTTAAACGTGTCGCAACATTCACATCCAAACGGAACTGCACGTGGTAATATCTCGGATTCATTTAATATTACATTTCAGTTGAGAGAGAAAATTTCCTCGGAGTCGTTCCTCCATGAGAAAGGAAGTTAAACGCGGGAACGCGGAAACAAACTTCAAGTGTTTGGTGAATTAGCTTTTACAAAGTGGTGGGAATTGATTAATTGGACCTCAAGTAATTATGTTTAAATAAGATTAGTGAATTATTTAATATGGAGTGCAGTAGCACATGGCTTGGAAACTTGGTCGTTAAGGCAATTGGACCAGCTTAAAAGGAGGCTTCAGAGGATGATGGAAAAGGTGAAATTGGCGGAGAAAAAATCAAACAGAAAAACTCTAGGTACGGTTGGGGAGGAGAGAGGCTTGTCTGTATACATTCAGAGAGGGTAGAAAAAATGGATAAGGGGCACATTGAGAGAGGCAATGGAATGTTGAAGAAAGTGATGCAGGAAAAAAAATTGTTGCATAAGTGACGCAGAGGAAGAAAAAACATTGGCCTGCTGGACGAAGAGAAGTGAGACAGAAAGTATGTGGAGTCAAGGAAAGGGTAATGCTAATCAACGTTGGTAATAAAGGTATTTAATATCTTAGGAGTGTATCAGTCCCTGGGTCCATCAAAAACCAAACTTCATCGCAAGCTCACTCTGAATAATAATAAATTTAAAAAATGGGACCTAAATCTTATTCAGTGATTTTGACCAATCATAAATATATGAAGTGTCATAATTTAATTCAAGCCTTTGCTCAACCGTAAAAGTACGAGGGTCATCCGGAAAGTAGTACCCGTTCGTGAAATAAAGACACAAAAGTAAATATTTACAAACATAAAAAATTTTATTTGAAAGAGGATACTTTAAACTACTTCTCAACATAATCTCCAAGCAAATTAAGGCATTTGTCATAACGTGTGACAAGTTTCTGTATTCCTGCTGCATAGTCCTTCGCCGCCAGCTCATTGAGATACGCGAGGGACCCATCTTGCACAAATTTTTGCATAATGCAGATGGTGTTTAACAATTTCATGAACAATTGTTCGAGAAACATTGGGAAAATGCTCACAGATGTCATCAATTGTGACGCGCCGATCGTTCCTCACGCATTCGTCAACTGAGCTCACCAGTTGGTCTGTAATGACAGACGGTCTCTCCGAACGCTCATCGTCGTGTGTGTTCCCCCTCCCCATGTTGAAGTTGCGACACCACCGCCGAACAGACGACTCGTCCATTACATTGTCTCCATACACCTCCTTTAATTGGCGATGAATATCACATGGGCGAACGTTTCTTGCATTGAGGAATTTAATCACTGCCCTCACTTCACAACTGGCGGCGTTCTCAATTTTTTTAAACATTGTAAACAATCACAGAAACAACACAGGCAATGCTAGCGTCACGCAACTTGGCTCAGAGAAGGCAGACAAGCCACTGAAGCTATCTGACCTCGTCCAGCGGCTACTCGCGTCGTCAGCACTTCATGCGGCACGAACGGGTACTACTTTCCGGATGACCCTCGTACGTACTTGACGATAAGTTCCGAAACAAAGTGGAAGTGCTCGGGGCTACCGAAGACTGCTGTCTCAATTTCCGGGTGGCGTGCTACTTCACGTCAAATACGTATCAGAACTGCCGACGCGATAAATATATAAAGGAATCTTTTCACCGCTGGATCTTTTTGTGCTTCGACGCCCTCGATACAAATTCAGATTTCATTAAGACAAATGGGACTTGGATGGGTTTCCGAAGAGCAAATTTCGATTTTCGCCGGTCTCCATCCCGCGGCTAAAGGAGCACCCACCTAATCCAAGCGCCCATGATTTCGAATCACTGCCCATTGTAACGGAACTGGTCATTCCACGAAAGCTAACCACAAACTTCACCGACGGTGGACCACAATCGGATGCTCTTGGGCAATTTTCCTGAGGTCCACCGAAGGCACTTGTGGGTTCATCTACCGTGTCGAAGTGGGCAGCTAGGGCGCCACGAGATTGGGCTATTATCGCTTTTGTGTGGGGCACCGAAGAGACCAAAGGTAATAAAAAAAACTCCGGGGTGCCATAGATTGAAAAACACATTCCCTTGAGTCACCAGCGACAGAGAGACTATTTTTTTCAAAGAAAAGTAAATTCCGCGACAGCGAATTGATACGGTGATTTTTTTCTCTGTGGAACCAAAAATGATTCATAACTGTTAATTCCCCAAACATTTCAATTTGAGCAACTTTCGATTCGGTACCATTCCGCCTGTCACTATGCGCTTTCTACATCTGAACATGGATTTTTTCCTTCTTGAAGTCAAAATTAACATTTTAATTCAATGACATTAATCGAAACTCATGATACCTTATGGTACAATATTTAATTTTCGTCATCACCTCGGTAGCAACATTTTTAATTTCAGCAAATCATTTAAAAATATTTTCATCAACAGATAAATGCATCTTACCTGCTAAATTGGAATGTGCGAATTCGTAATGTAGTAATTATATGCACATATTTATAAAAATTAAGAGATATTAAGCGGCTATGGGATGTAGACGATCGTGATAGAGTGGGTAGCATTAGGTTATCAGGACAAAGGGAGGGAAAGAATAGGTATTTTGTACGGCATGAAGGGAGCGTGGAGGTGAAATATAGTTTCTTGCAACGGAGACTACAGGGCAGTACAGTACAATGACATGTGTTTCGACACTAATAAGCGTGACAGGGCTTAGACCTAGGATCCATAAAACCTAGTTTTGAACGGTGTACTACAGCTGTTGAAGTACATAGAATTAACTCCATGCGCGAAGGATGCAGAATTGCCAAAACTGTGCTCACCGATCGAACCTCACGATCCGGATGAAATAATCAAAATCACTCGGACGTTGACCTCGCTCAGGTAAGAAACTTAACTGTCAAAACATGATAAGGACGATATTTTGACATCGTAGACTCCGCGAATCCCAATTTCAATAATTCAACTTCGGGATATATCCAGGCTATGGTGTCAAAATATCATTATTTTTTAGTTATTTTCTTCCGAACCGTTGAGTCGTCCACTCAAGCATGGAATTCGGTCGTGATCGCAAGTGAACTGAATAGAAGTATATATTTTATACATTATCATCATTAGTATTAGTCTACCCGCTTAGGGTAGGTTTTGGATGGACCCTAGCACTACACACTGTTGTACTTACAATACCAAACTAATATGGCCCATAATATTCTAAAACCCCTGTTACACATTACAATAACTCATTCTCCAGCTTTACAAACTTTGTAATGTCTTTATTTCATTTAAAATTCCAATTATTTTCCACCCAATACCTCGCTTTCCCAATATTCTCCCCTCCATTACCATCTTAATCACCCCATTAGCCTCTCAGTATCTCCCGCATCCACCCTGTTCTGCCTTTTTAGAATTACTCCCAACAGTTGTCCCTCTTTCCCTATCGTGCCAAGAACTTCATATTTTGTGTTCCATTCCGTCCATTTTCGTATTTTATTTAGTTCATATAGTTTCCCATTTTCCTCCAAACCCACATTTACAAATCCTCCAATCCAAGTTTATCCATTTTCATAAACGACTAAGTTTCCGAGACAAACAGAAATACGCTCTACATTAAAGTTTTCAACGCTCTCTTCTCTACGTCTTTACTTGGGCGCCCGAAGTAAAATCCCGTTTCTTCGCTGACGCTTCTTTACCTAACACAACTCTATTTTAAATGCCCCAGCATCTTGACCACTCTCATCCAAAACACTTCCCAAAAACTGAAGTGGACTGTTGTACCAGTTCTAGTTGATTTCTTCCAACTTAAATGTTTTTCTTAGCCTTACCACTTCTTGGGAGTCTTGGTACTTTTAATTTTGCTTTTACTAAAGTATCTGTCGCAAATTGTGGTTTCAAGTGAATGAAGTAATGAGTTCAAAATGCGGAACAGGAAAACAGTAAAGAAATCTGGAAAATACAAACACGGCCATGAGGGAAAGCCTTACCGGAGTACGTAGATTCTTTATAATTCGGGTGCATGGAAAGGATCGTTTTCTACAGCCAGATTCGTATACGCCACTGGGGGATGATAATAATAATTATCAATAAATTAGTTTTAAAAAAACGGCAGGAGAAACCTAAAGAAATATAAATCAGAACGTGCCGATTGCCGGAAGGAAGGAAAAAAATCGAGAGGAAAAAAACTGTGACGCAGCAACAATAAGAAGTTCGCGGAAAAGCACAACCGGGAAGAGAGATTCATTTGTTCTCACGGTCTCCTGAATCGTTCTCTGTATCCCCCATTCCCCTCGCCTCATCGTCTGTCCCTCCTCTCCAACACTTCTCCCGAACGCAGACAGACCAATCGAGCGTGAAACATAGAAGTGCTATTGGCAACATTTGGGAATTTCGTCAGCAAGCAGAATCCATCACGAATCCATGCAGAGCGCGGTACTGCGATAATCTTATGTCCAACGTTTATCGAAAGACCTCATATTATGTATGAAATCCATTGTGACAATGGCGTTGAAAGCTGCGTCTAATTTTTTAAAAATAGAATCTGAAAACTAAACAAAATTATCATTACATCCTATTTATCTATTATCAAATCAGAAAGTAGTAAGAATATATCCAAAACAAATGTGCCACTCTCCCTTAGAAACGTCGAACGAAAAAGACAGCCACGAAAATATTGTAGAGAAAAAAGGTATAAATGTTATTTCATGGAATGATAACTTCCTCAGACAAGCAATGGACAATATCCGAAGACTTAAACCTTATTGTAAATTATCCGAGGTAGAATGGTATTATTTAAGTCTACAGTTTTATGCCTAGCCTACCTAAGGTGTAGTCTAATGCTTAAGATAGGTTTTAGATAGACAAATAATTAACAACCCCACATTTCTATGCCTCGACCAACAAGACAAAACCAAACACCACATATTACAGCAACAAGTTTCCTCAATTCCGTATACTTCCTTCCTCCCTTCATTCCGTCCAACATGCCTACCCTATTTCTTACATTTCCTCGCTTGCCTAACGTTCTCCCCTCTATCTCAGTCTTCATCATTCCATTTCCAAACAAAATGCTCTGCATTCACCTCTCCTGTCTCCATCAGATTTCTCCAAACAATCATCTCTACTCCCCCACCATTGGCAGAACGTTTTTGCTTTTCTTCCCGTCCATTTTACCTTGCACATCCTTCTCCAAAGCTACATCTCAAAAGCTTCCAATCAGCCCCCTATCATCTTAATGCAATAAATTCAGAGTGTAAAAATCATTCGCCTTGACCAATATTCGAACCCAGATCCCTCATGCGGCATCTGCCGCAGTTTCTATGGAACCCTATCATCTTGTTTCATTGATCAAGTTTCCGCGTCGTATCAAAAACCTCGCTCCAAAATAAAGTTTTTACGATTCTTCTCTTAATGCTCGCAATCACCGTCCCTACCATCAACACCCTCCTATTTGTGAAAGTTTCTCTGCATTACGCAATTCTTCTTCTTACGTCCTTATTACTTTGACCATCTTGGACCAAAACACTTCCGAGACAGGTTAATTCTTGAAACATGATAATCGATTTCCATATATTATTATTAAGTAATGTATCGATTAAGGTAGGTTTTGGATGGACAAAACCACCAAATAAATATTAAGTTACTCCTAAAAACACACAATCCAACAACCTACTCTACATCAAGTCCCTCTTCATCTCTAAGTACTTCCTTCATCCCGTCCAACATCCCTATCCTGCTCCTGCCCTTTCCTCGTTTACCTAACATTATCCCCTCTATCACAGTCTTCAACATCCCATTGCCGATCAATACGCCCTTCATCCATTTTTCCTGCCCCCTTAGGATTTCTTCCCAAAAACCCCTCTCCTCGCCCACCATACCGAGTACTTCTTCACTTGTTTTCCTTTCGGTCCATTTCACCTTCTCCACACCCACATTTCAAAATATATATCATGTCTATAATAATGAATGCATTCCATAGTGACAACAAAAGAACGAAATTACATTTTTAATATGTACATACGGACAATATTTCATTCACTTACACCCTTTGGGCACACCCCTTTCCCCCGCGCGCACACAACCCCGATGAAGGAGTAGAAAATGCCTGAAGAGGACGCCAACGCCCCATTCCGCTTGCCCAGGTAAGTAGTTAGCAAATAAAGGACCGCTCTTCCCACCCCTCTCCCTGGAGCGAAGGAGCAGTGAAACGCGATAATGGATAATGGGATAAAAAATTCTCTGGAGCATGAGAAGGGCACGTAATCGTGTCACGGGGCTCAACATTCCCGAAAATCGACGATGGCACCATTACTGCTACTGCCCGGACCTTTTTTTTTTCCTTCTCCTCAGCGAAATCCGTCACGGGCCGCGAAGCATTTTCAAATATTTCTTTTTTTCCGTCTCTACCCTGCCCCAGAATTCAGGGCAATCAATTAAGTGAACGCGAGAGATCGATTGCAGATTGATTCTGTAGATTTCAGCAAAAAAATTGAAGTTAAATTGGCCTCGGCCCGGCGTAAATATTTCTGTGGTGAAAAAGATTGCGAAATGTGAACTTTTCCAGCACTCATGATTATTCCGTTCATCTCAAACTTTTCATCCCAGCAGAAAGTAACAATATCCTGCCACTGGATGGAAGGCGAATATCTAATTAGTCGAAATAATTTCCGTTTAGAGTGTGACTACGTAAATTTTCCCACTTTATACGCCCTAGATTTCATTCCGTTTTTTACATATTTTGTATCGATGACAAATATGCAGTGAATAGTTACGTATATAATAATGTGCTAGTAAAAAAAATATGCGCGCCGATTATTAAACACCCCTCACCTGAAGAATATTTTCAGTGAAATGTAATGAGAAACCATATAGTTCTTCAGTGTATTCCTTCTATCTACCTGAAATATTTCCTGTTCAATTAATAATTTTTCCGACCATTTTTTATGGTACTTAAAACGGCGAATGTGACCCCGATGCATCTTATACGATATCGTTCGAATATCATCAATTTTGAGATAAATTAAAATATTAAGTCGGCAAAACACAATTGACGTTTCCTATTCCTACATTATAGATTCGCTCAAAATATCCCTATTGGAGAGCACGGATTTGAAATAAACATGGTCATGTAGTTCAACAGATTTGGTAAAGTAATACATTTTAGTCATTGAAATTGGCTTTTAAGGCAGAAACGTCATCCTATATCCGACAGTATATTTCCGTCACCTGAACGAGCAAGCAATTTTTTTAAACGATGTATTTAGCGTAACTCTAATTCGACGAGTACGGAACGATTGATTAACCTCGAAGAAATCGAAGTCCTTCGTCGCACAAGGAAGCGACAAAAAGTTCACTGTCAGGACTTGCGCCACACACACACTCTCGATCTCAGCAGCGATCAACTCGTCACGCAACTATCGGAGAGGCGAAAAAATCCGTCGCTAACGACGCTCGCGCGCGAGACATGCTGGATTGAAGACTCCACGAACCCGGTTGGTTGCACAAACGATGAAAATTTGAAAAGAAAATGATGCTCCGAAAAGGGAAGGCTAAGAGTATCTTACGGCGACGGGGTGTATCAGACGTGATCCCAAAAAAAATCAAAACAAGTCATGCCGATATTGCTCAATGAAATATGACCGAAAGCAGGGAGGGGGTGGAGCGAAAATTATAATACGAGGGGAAAATTATAATATTCGTGCGTGGGCTGGAAAAGATTCAATTGAGCACGGTACGCCCCGATGTAAATCAATAATTAACGTATGGTATTAACTTATTGGTAAACTATAAAAAATAATGAAAAAACTTAATCTCAAGATTACATATCTTACAAAGGAATACGAAGTACTTTTATAAGAGTTGCATGAAATGGCCTCATATTTGACTAATAAGTATCAGGTAATGCACATTTAATTTTCGTGACAACAATAAAATTGATCAGTGTGCTTGCTCCATTTAACTAAATCCAAGGATTAGGAATCGAAACAATATTTCCGACAAATTATCTTTCAAAACGTGAAAATTAAGATACACGATCGAAAGAAGAAAGCGTACTCCAGAAGCCAAATGTGAAGGACGATGGGACGACGGTTCGTTCCCATTGATTCTGTCTGACTAATGTTTACGAACACGGGAATAACATCCAAATAAACGGCGTAGAAATACAAAGCAAACGTTTACTTCTAGCTGGTTTCACTTTCATCAATGGATACACATGAGAACCAACGAATTTTGGGTCCGTACAGGAGCATAACTCGGCCGAATTCGAACAACTGCCAATGGAAAGGGGTGCTTATTGCGCGGTTGTAATATCGCCTCCTTGCTTACTCTGCAACTTCATCTATTCATCTCACGAAACCAACGGCATACAGCCTTTGGCGAAACACTGGTGGTTAAAAAAATTCTGCTGCAAGCAGACATATTCGATGATTTCGGCTAGATTATGAAACTAATAAGGAGGGCGCACTCTCGATAATACTCTCGGAAATAAAAGAACGAGATTGAATGCAGTACACCGAAAACATGTGAAGATGGAGTAAAACGAATGGTGGATGTGAAATGTCGAAGTTTTCGAAAAGAAATACTGCCATTAAACCTGGATGGTCACAAAGGGTGCATTTCCCGAAATATAATCACAAGAAACAGGAAGAAATCACTCGCAAGAACTGAGAAATTATTTGTTCTTCATTTGGTTTAACTACTCAAAAGATTTGACGAATATATGAAGTTTAGGTAGGCATGTACCAATCCCTAAGACCTGGTAAACACACCTTGCATGTCAAAGAGAGTGATTTGTGGTTCTACCATGAGGGGATTTACGGAGAGTCAAAGAAACTAACAAGCCATCTGTCAAAATGACTCTCCATCCTCAATACACTACGATATATTTAATTCATAACCCGTTTTAAACATCATCAGTTGTGATATAATGAAAAAGCTTGGTTGAAATCTGGTTGTAATATAAAAATAAACTAGTGGCAATACATACAGAGTCATTGTTACCCCAATACTCGTAATTTCCACGAAGGGAGTTCCAAGACGACCAATTCTGTTTCTCGTCTAAGGACTTAAAGGAGTGGATAGGCTTGCTCAATTCCGCCATATTACCCTAAAATATATGCACATATAGTTGGGCGCATTGTGTGGACATCCACTAAGTTCGCATCGTTCTTGCAACACATGCGTATTTGATTCAGTAACGGATAAGGGGAGGGGACGACAGATGTACAGAGAAGAGCGACTGAGAACCAAACGACGAGCGGGGGGGTGGGGGGAGAAATGAGACGTCCCCTGATATCTCCAAAAATATCTAAATTACTAATCTCCATCCACGGAATGAATGGAAGGAAATGGAACTCGAAATCGCATGGACTGCGGGGCCTAAATCGAGATATTCTCGTTTCTCCGTAGAGTGGAGAACCGCATGCGGTCATGGGAATTGGGCCGTTTCGCGGACCATTTGCCGTTCGCATATTCCCTCTTGTTGTCGAAACCTTATACACCGAAGTGACCGAGGAAAATAAAATGATATCCGGTCTTCGAAGGGACGCGCGCGGGCGCGCAAATAACGACACCCACCCGGGGCAGCGGAAGTCGAGCGGGAATAGATGGAACCGGTGGAGCAACATTCGGGTGGGAGCCGAGAGAGGAAGGAGGCAGATGGGGGGAGGGAGCACTGGCGAATTGGAACGGATCGCCCGGAGGCATGAGACAAACCGGTGCGCCCCCAGTATCGTATTCGAACTCCCTCATCCACTCTCCCCCTCATCGACAACCAATAAGGCGATTAATCATTCGACCGCGAGCGCGAATGACCACCTTTGCCTCGCTAATCTTTTCCGAAGACGCCTCCCTTTGAATTTCACGCCAACTCTTCCCTTCTCCTCTCTGGGGGAATGAAAGGAAAAACTGAGCGCGTGGGTATGAACGGTCAGCGTGTCGAAGTAGGACGAAGAACCGACGGAGGAAGATAGGTATCGAAAAAGATGAATGAAATTGGGGTCGCTGGAAACCGACTGTAATTATCAATATCGTTGAGGAATTGATTATTATTGGATGATGTCCCTCAATTGAAAAATAAATCTTATGAAATTAAATTTACGATGTCGGTAAAAACGTAATGGAGCTGAAATAAATAAAACATTGATCAATCTCCATGTAAGAATTTTTGGTCAATTAAACTTTGGTTTATTAGCGTCGCGTTACGGCGATTACCTTAAAATACCAGCATGGATCTGGAGATTACGCAAAGAGTCTTCAATATCTCAAAAATTATTAGTTTGAAATTAAATCGTTCGGTATGGATAGGGTATTTACGTTTTGTATAGTGACCGCTTAACGGGAGTCATCAACTTTTGTTACTACCTATTTAGCACGACTTCGTAATGAATGGGCGCTACCCAATTGATTCTTATTCCGTGGACGAGAAGAATTTCTGCGGTTAAAATTGAAAGTAGGTGCTTCTTACAGTGCAGAATGACAACTAATGAGAATTCAGCACGACTTGTGGCGACTGTTCGAATATTCGATACATTTGTTACGCTTTTGTTTTACAATGTACGGCGTATGATTACACTTTGTTGCTTCGCCCTGATTAGAACCAATATTTTAAGACACACAAATAAAGATAAAAAGAAATGGAAACATACGTTGTCGGATTCAAGACCTCGAAAACAATTCGAATTGAAGATTTGGAAATATGACAAAGATAAATCAAAAATATTCAATGACATATCCACACCCGCCCGCACCAGAGTTAGCTTTTAAATGGAGACAACACCACTAAATCATCAAAGCTCGTTGAAACATACGTCAATTTGTAATGAGAGTAAACTCCAAAAACAATATCCAATTGGAAATGAGCATATCTCTCACTTTTTAAATGAACTCTTTTAAGGATTACAAGCATTCATTGCCTTCCATAAAAATTTCACATAATATCAAAACATTTCCTACATTTTACGGCAAAAATCAAACACTCTCAGCGTGATTATGCACAAATTATACATATATATACATATACATCTTCTATTAATGTCGTCACAATGGGTATAAGGCGTCGGAATAGGTATCCCAACAGAATATTATAAATTTAAAATACTCGGGTTTAGGACAACTTTTTGACCATCATTGCTTTAGGGTCCATTGAGAAATGTCGTATAGTGGGAGATATCTCAGGCATAATCTAAAGACAAAAACATATGACTCGTATAAATTGTGCAGTGCGTAAATTAAGACTACAGTACAGTTTGAAAACTAATATTTAAATGCATAAAAAGATATTATCACTCACAGTGGCCATGAAAATACCACTAGCCAATAGGGATATCACTTCAGAAAAATTTCAAGTGAATACTCCATTTTCAAATCGTTACCAACCCGACGCGGATAGGAGTTTAATGGTCAGAGGAACAGAAAGAATTGAAAATTCTACTCGACGATCCTGTCATCAGAATGCCAAAATTTCCATCTTTCGTAAAGAGAGTCAGCAAATTGCTAATTCCGGCGAAAGTTTGAAGCTAATGAATAAGTATCATTGTAGCGTTAATGAGTATTAATGTTAATCATGTAATTCACGAGAAGTAAACGCATCATGATTAAAGTTGAGAATAAATTAGGAATTTCACAATAATCCAACTTTCAAGGGTCCCCCGTGAAATATCCCAAGGCCAACTTGGAGCGGTCGGAACATACTATAAGTACGCATGTGACGACTCCGACGGATTTCACGGATGTATAAATTAGAAAGGGACATAGAGAGAAAGAGCACAAATATTGCGCCCCCCCCCCCCTTCCAAATAATCAAGACTTCCCTTGCACTCTCCCTTATCACGAACTCACGGATCACGCACCCACGGCTGTGAACCGGCGACGCGGTAAATCGCTCTGGAAGACGCACGAGAGAAACTTTCCTCTCACCACACCGTAACCGGGCCCTCCGCACGCACTGTTATCTCACCTACGTGAACCCTCCCTCCGACGCCCTTTAACCCTCTCTCTAGATAGGTCAGCGTTCCGGAGAGAAAAAAAAGAAGCGTGGCTTTCGTTCCAACATGACCCTTTTAGGACCGTAAATCATCAAACACGCACGTTTAAAAAACGTTCTCCCCATTTTTACCGACGGTGGGAAGAGAATGAAGACGATTCTCAATCCTCATTTCGCCTCCTGATGCAATTCTTGCGGCATAAACGGGAAAAAATACGACTAGAACACCAAAAAACCTTGGGATGGAGAAAGACAGGATGAATAGATCTGGAGACGCGAACGCAGCCTATTAATTAATTTTTGGCACATTAAAACGAAACATTAAAAGAGCGGTTTCAGTGTCGGGCCGGGAACAGTATCGTGGGCTAGTCATTACACCTGGGTGAAGCTGGCCGCCGGTTCGAACCCGTCACTTTGGGTTTATGCGGTAAAATTTGGGTATTAAGAACGCATCGAAAGAAAATGAGGGCACTTCCAGGAATATCCATTAACTTACGAGTCATCAAATGATTAAGAATTGAAAATTTTTAAAATAATTCCAAATATTGCTTTATTGTTTGGTTCACTCCGCAGAAGTAATATTCCACAAGGTGGGATATTTTCCATGAAAGCATCTACGTTGAACCGTATACTCGTATTATATTATTTAAGTATCACTGAATTGATAATAAAAAATACCGTGAAACTCAACACGCCGTTCCATAATGTAGCATCCCGCAGCGTTTGTTAATTCACTCAAGATTTGCCAATGGGAGTCATCGTTAGCTTTATTGACGATGAACAGTGAGGTCCTTAACAAAAAAGGAAGGTCTTCATTACTGACACTGTCAATATTTACCGTCAATTGATTTTTAGGAGTATCACATGCGAATTATCTCAGCAAGATTCATGATCGAATAAAATATTATTCAATATCGTAACTATCCCCAATGCGCCAACAAACTGGGTGTTAGCTTAATGATTATAATTTAGCGCATCAACCTGAACGTTAGCAAGCATATTCTCATAAAGTATTAATTATTATCGTAATTAATCATTATTTAAATTTCCGACCACTTGAAAATTAGATAAACACTGGCAAAGGCGTAGGTATAAACACGAAAAATACCGCGGGATTGAGGAAGACGTCAGTTACATCGTATTATGGAAAGACAAATGATTTAGGAAACGACATGGCAATAATAGTAACTATGATAAGGTTCCAGATAAACAAGATGGCGTGTTTCAGAAAGGCATTTTCTATGCGTGCATATTTAAATTATCGAGGGATGTGAAATTTTACTTATAAAATCTTCCCAAAAATTCGATTACTTCGTTTCATTTATGGAATTAGAACTGTTTCTTTATTAATAAAACCTATTTTCTGCTTTGCCATAACTGCTCCCAGTTATCTCCATGGCAACAGTGTCAACTAACATAGAACTCTAAATAAACATGGTGCCGTATATCAGGAACGGTATTTTCTATCGAGTAGGTAACGACTGCTCCTCTGGTTCATTCTTCCCCTTCATTACTCACCAGAATAAAACGACCAGCATGCCTATTAGCCAAGTTCAACAATCCTGCAAATTAATCAAGTGAGTAATGCACATAATAATAACCATTATTTTGCATGAAATGTTATGAGACCATGAGATGACGGAGTAAACACAGTTTTCCTGCATGACAGAACAGAATGAAAAACGAATTTACTTCGACGGAATTCGGAAAAATTGCGTCTCCTGCCGCAGCGAAAGAGAAAGGAAATGAAATTCCCATTTTCCCGTTTGACTCTCAGGGTCATTATGAGAGAGAACACGTACGTCATATGTTCACCGCACACACTATGCATTGCCAATAATAAAATAACTGTGCCAAAAACACCGAAAATTCCTAACTCGGAAACTAAGGAATTTTCCGTTTGTATAGGCTTTCGACTGTGAAAGCTATCACTGTAATTTCTCCGGCACAAAAAAAATGCATCACACCAATTTTCTACAAAATATAACCTTTTGACTGCCTATCCCAGTTCCGAACAATGCCTTCGGATTCCTCTTTGAATTTCCACAAAAGTTTCCATTTCTTATTGAGGACCCGGTAAACTGTTCAAGGTTAGAGGTGATCAGCCTAGAGCAAGCGAATAGGATATGGCCTAGAATTGGTTCTGTTTAGATCGGGGAAACTAAACAATTCTAAACACACAATTTTATCCACAGGAAAGATGAATAAAATACCTTAGTGAAACAATAAGGTTCAAATCATTAAGACTGCGCCACCCGGACAACGTTTCCGTGTAACAACATTCCGCCAGAGAAAACGTCTGATCCAACACTCATGCTACCAATCTTTTGGCATCCTTTCACAAGATACAAAGAGGAGAAAATATGTCAGAAAAATACGACTCAGAAGGGCTTTTAGTAGCGCCCATATGTTCTGTTGCTAACATATGGATATTATTCTGACTTCATGGAGTTTAAAATTTCCGTTGCGCCTTCAGTTCTGCTTCTATTCATATTTGCGAGATATTATCGTCAGCACTCAACTTGTAAACAGTTTTAGGTGCAGCGCTCTTTTGGCATCAACCATCAAGCTTTCACTCGCACACCACGCCATATCCGCTTCTCATTAGTAAGTGTATACAAGTCGTAGGAAAAAAATTAGAGTGTTTCCCCTAACTCTCCCACTTAAAATTTTCGTAAGACATCCATACAAGCCCAGAGGTGAGTCATTATTGGATGTTGCTGACAGGTATTGAATATTGAAACGTGTGACCTGTGATTTCTCTAACTACTCGGAGATGCCTCCTTTTTATCAAAACATGAGGAATGCAGGACAAAAATTTTAAAAATATTAAGCATATTTCGAAAAATTAAGAGATACTTCGGGATATCCCGCGACAGTAACTTTAAACGGAGTCATCCGCCAATGCGCATTACAATGCTACAACATCACAGAGTAAAAATCATTTGACCTGACAGGGATCCCAGTCAAGGCGTATGAATGAAACTTTTGCATTATTAAGCTTCTTATCTTTAAAATACACTCAATACTATTGTCTCCGGTTGAAATACCGTGGTAGCATATTCTTCAGCAAGTGCTATAACCACGTCCCGATAAGCAACCCAAATGCTACATTAGCTACTCCACCGCTAACAGAAACGGCAGAGATCTAGGGGAAAATACAATCCCACACTTAGCTAATCAGCCCAACTTTGTCCTATAGCTATTACCCATTACTCAAATTACGTCGGATAGTAATTTGTACTAGCCACCACATTTTCAAAGGGCTTTTCGGGTCCGCAAAATTTCTTAAGATATTTGAGTTCGTGTTGACGATCATTTACATGCTCTGTGAGAGCGAGTCTTTTATGCTGATCATTGCCAATGATGGCTTGGAAATGCTTGAAGCAAGGGATTCATTAGAGATTCTCGGAGCTGAAAGACGACTCTTAGTGTCTTAGGACAAATACGACGAAATCCAGAGGGCGTTGACGTGGACAGACGCCTTGTAACCGTTAGACGACTTCTCTCGCATCAATCTGCATAGCGAGGAATGCCTTCTCCCCCTTCTTGCTCCTGAATTGGGCAGTACAACAAGGAGGGGCGCCACCCCATTCCCGACCTCCTTTGACCCCCCTCCACGCATGAATGTACATCTCAACCACCTCGTCACTCCTCGCAAGCCCCGTAACAATACTACGAGCGAGCGACGGAGAAGGCCCGGGGTTTGCGGCGGCCAACCCCCGCGCGCTTCCCCAAATGACGAAGGCGGTGAGGGAGTAGTGTGAAGGCGGTTGATGAGGAGCGGGAGACGGTGGAATTTCGTGACGTCTTCATTCGGTCCAGGGTGAACCGGTGGGAGTGAGAGAAGAGGGAGAAAGTGAGGGATAACGAGAGGAGAGGGAGACGGGCTTGTAACTTGGTTACGGGTACGCGCCTCCCACCACCCGCACCATCTTACGGGAATCTTCCGCCTTCTCACGCCCCTCCCCCTCTCTCCTGCGCACTCGTATTCCTCCTAAACCCGTGGAGGTCAAATGAAGAGGAATGGATGATACTCCTCTTCTTGCGGAGGCGGAGAACGAGAGACCGCGCGCCGTCGAGAGAAGACTTTCACCGACAGGGATGAGTTGAAAGGAGGGAAGGGGGGGGGATGGAGGGGTGTGGGAGAACAAAAGGAACTAATCTTCCGTGCGAGCGAGAGGCGGTGTGTGCGCGTGTGTGAAAAAGAAGAAAAGAGCGATGATCCGAGCGCTCAACGAAA
Organism: Hetaerina americana; assembly: GCF_022747635.1. Lineage (NCBI taxonomy): Eukaryota > Metazoa > Arthropoda > Insecta > Odonata > Calopterygidae > Hetaerina > Hetaerina americana. Next base: position 54,625,167 of record NW_027287095.1, on the reverse strand, counting down.
TTCCTCCTCCGGCGACACAACATGAGAATGTGACTGTTCGACGCGGGAATTCAAAACGACAAAAAATTTATAAGAAGCTCACCCAAAAAAAAAACATCGAGCGGCATATTTTTTCCCTCCGACATTTCCGAAAGCTTGCGACCATCCGTCATGGGAGGCAAAAAAGAAGACGAAAGGACACAAGTAAATGTCGCTCGCTAATTGGAAGTGTTAATTTTTTTCACTTAGCATTCCACGATGGATAGCTCCGCGCTGCACTCACATGCCGAACTGAAATGGCACGTAATGGTCTGCTCGGATTGCTGACTCTTTTTTTGTAAATGCTGCAAAGGGTAGTAACCTCTACCCGCCTCCATCCGCACTCAAAACGTCCCCATGGCAAAATGCTACAATGCGACTGTCACATTACTTCATACGTCAATCACGAGTGACGCAGCCACTGTTGCAATTCCGAAACGGATGAAAGTCGTAAGACCAATGCCATGCTTGTTTGGATGTGTGTTTATGTAGGAGCAAACATATATGTATGAACGATGTACGTTACTATTTATAAATAAAAAACTTGTGTTCAAGCCCCCACTGCCACGCACCTTTTGAGGGCATTGTGTAGACGCAGATGCATTATTAATCTTCATATTTCACTTCACAAGTATATTAGAATGACTCTTACCAATTTCTGGACTTACGTTGGATTCATTTTTTCCAGAAAACGCGAAGGAAGATTTACTGCTCAAATCCTTGCCTGATTCAAGCAATTACTGATTTTTATTACATTCACTGATCGCATGACGAACGACCACAAAATATTATCATCGGTATACTAACATGTTTCCCAAACGCAGAATACTACCATTTTAACAAAGGCTATCATGATATGTTTACCTCTACATAAATAATTACCAAGGTCAGCAAAAAACGAGCGTGACAGTATTTTCCCACCCTTCTTAATCCGGTTTATGAGACTATATTTTTCCATAATATGCGCTGTTAGGTGACTAAATCATTATTGACATTTCCATCAATTTTGACGATCACTTCATTGGCTCTCATACTAGTAAAAGACAAAGAGGATGGCCCCTAACGCCAATTTAACCGTGAAAGGAGGAGTCGAGGACAATTACGTCTGTTCAAGGGCATAAAATCCACTGACCCTGAGCAATTTTTTTAGACACACTCGAATGACTTCAATTGTGTTTGATGAGCCTATGGGTTTATTGACATTGAGGATTGATTGTGGGCACCAATACACGCCAATAGATTTCATGTCGTCGCTAAAACTTCTCGCGAGACCGATAATGATTGGGTTGAACCATTGCTCAATCCAGGAAGCCATGTTTTTTTATTGTTCCTAGGCTAAACACTTCCCATAATGCACGCTAAGTGCCCACGAGAAAACATTTGACTGCATAGAAGCGCGAAACAACTTCAAAGCCTGCTTAAGCTAATTTCATGCTACTTCGAACTCAATTCCGCTAATTTTTCCTTCGTCGCATCTTGCGCTAATTTATTTCAACAAAGACACCTATGAGCAAAATGCATTCGAGTTTCACACAAATTCCTTATTCGTATTAATGTGACGATAACCCTAGAACGGTAACGTTATTTTTTTTCCACCCAATTCTGCTAACGTGGGGTGAAACCCCAATTTTCAATGTTTCTTCTAATGTTTACTGCTCGAGACTGCGCGTGCCACTGACGCGGGAAACGGGCTCTCCCTACTCCCGGATAATCGAAGTGAATTACGGTAAAGGTCCCGAGTCGCAAACGTAAGCCGTTTTCGTTTGGCGCGGGATTTCGAACCGCTCTAGGATGTTTTTTCACCCCAGTTACCGTTTTAGGGTTAATTTTTTTCACTAACAGAAATTAAGAGAGAACAATGGTAAAAAGTTATTCATGCGAACAGTCAATGAAGGTCTTGTATTGCTGAAAACGAACTTTCATTCTTTATACCTTTAGCGAAAAGTGCTAAGACACGGTAATCAATCATCCAGGTAGTCAGTTAACATTTTCATCAAAATTAACCGCAAATTACGAACGTCTGATTGATATGAAATAAGGAAAATTAGAGAACTGGAGTGGAATCAGCCGTGTGCGATTCTCGGATGATTCCTACCTCGCCGAAGACAAATTTAAAATGTCCGCGTACATATTACAACTATCGGTATGTGCTTTCGGATAATTTAGAACCCCCGAGGACATTCCATCGAATATTTTCAAAGTGACCATCGAACCACAAAGGAGGCTACATCAGAAAACGCAAGAAAATAGCTGACAGCCGGTGCGTGCCAAGGGTTAAATCAGCTATGTACAAGTCGGATATCTGAGCCGTCTCCAATTTCATTATACATCCAACAAACCTACTTATTGTCGAAGTTTCTCCAAGATTGAGATAGAAAAGTTGCCACTTTACTGTATCCTGAGTGAATTCGGGATATTAAAAAAAGCCAAACTTTACGTTCGCAACTTTTTAGGCCAAGGCAATTTCATACACCACCGCGACTGTCTTGTCAACATGCATGCATAATATTCTTTCCTCGAAAGGATTATACACCCGGTTGGCGATCCAGCATATGATATTTGGGAATTTCTTGTCTAATTGAGTAATAAATATTGGCAGACTAAGTTCGCAGTATTGTTCTGAGAGGATAACATTCAGTGTTACATGCGAGAGTAACTCTTTACCAGGCCAGATAAAATTCCCAGGGTGAAAAGCACAAAGGGGAATAGCGGTATGTATTTTTTCAGTAATATTGTCATAATGAAGGTTTCATATTGAAATTACTTGAAAGAGGTCGATGGATGGAACAAGCTTTTTAATTTTCCCACCCGATTTCGTGCGGAAGAGTATAAAAATTTGTTTAATTCGTTTAATAACATAAATTCTCCCACAGAGCAAAACCCAAATGCGTAGATACCAAAAACCCAAAGAACTTAATAGATACAGCTGTAAATGAGTGGAAAGGATGTAATTATGGAAGAAAACGTTTTAAGCGCAAATCATCCACGAGACATAATCTAATTTTATCCACATGGAAAGGAGTTTGACTGGAAATTTTTTTCCGCAAGTACTATCTATAATTCGAGGTCCATTCACATTCCCAACAAGAATCGTCACACAAAAACACTTGGCTGCTTTGAAAAGTCAACTGGAGAAATCTTGGATAATTAAAGTAGAACGAATGACCCATACAAAACAAACAAGAGAATTCATAAGCGCACAAGCTGTACCATTAATTGATTTGGCTTCACACTTTCCGAAGGTCGAGTCAATTTTGTTTTGGACGTTTTGGCCAGGGGAGAACTGGAGGATCACTATTCGGGAGTAGGGTGGAGGAGGAATGTTTGGATGTGGACCTGCCTTCCTTCGAAGGGATGAAGGCCCCTTTCACCCCAAAGATTTTGGCCAAAAGTATAAAAGTCTTTTTAGCTGAAAGAAAAGTTTCGTGCGATTTACGAAGTAATTCAGTTTTGAAGCTTTTATCTTATTTCAACTTTCTCTCACTTTAAAACACTCGCAAAATTCCGGGGCACCAACGGAGAAAGGGAAGCCTAAGTCCCTTCCTCTTCCACCAAGGGCTGAGCTTCTGCGAAGTACGTGCCAAATCAGGACAAAATATCAATTTCCGAAAGAGGACTCAAACCCGTGATCTCCAGGTCAGACGAATGGAGAGAGAGGAAGGCATCCCTTTTAAAATTATATACACTCTTCCATTAGCTGAAAGAAAAGTAGAAAGTATCCCCACACATTGGCCCCAAATTGGAAATGGGAAATTCCTCGATTAAAAATACTCGGCGGATTCTGGTCTGCAAGTGAGAACGACAGATACATACGGGGATAAAGGGGGGGGAGCAGGGTAGGTATAAAAGGGAGCGGGAGTACTCTGATAGAAATCGTCGCGAAGAATTTTCACTTTTGTTGCAGCCACCGCAGAAAAGGCGAGACCTGAGGTTGGCAGTCATCATTTTTCCATTCTGAGGGAGTCGCAGGGAGCGAAGGGAGGGAGGAATGTCCGAGCGGTCCTCGATGGAAGGTGCAAGCCGTGGCGGCGACGGAAGGAGAGAGAGAAAGCTTTAACACTTACGGGCGAAGGAGAAAGGGAAGGGATCAAAGGGCGAAGGGGGTCATCAATGTCGGAGAAGCCTCCACTAATAAAAATAAAAATATTGAAACACGGCCGAAACATTTTTCGAAACCGGAAAATACTCGGGTTACAAGTGCCAGGAAATACAAACTCATCTCTTAACGACGAAATGTGCGTGTGAAAAGCCTACATCTTAAAATACCATGCAGACGAATAATAGGAATTTGAAGCATCATATGAGGGAAAGAGAGCAGACATTCAAATGTAAAATTACAATGGGAGTCATGTTTCAAATTTACGCGCTTCCAAAATTGTTCAATGTTTTTGGTTTTTTAGTGATCAATATCTCCAAGACCAGAGATGGTTTCTCAAAAAAACCATAGGGTTGAGTATAGATTTGGGACTACATGGTTCCGATTAACACCGACATTAGAACACACAAGGATGAAAGTTTACAGGCAACGCAAAATCTGTGCTCTCTTTTCAACAATTCATTACGTAGTAGTTACTGGCCGGTCGAGTTAATCAAATAGGAAAGGATCCTGATTAATAACTCAAAGGTCGCGGATTATGGTCCGGCCTCGAACATACTGTTGCGTATATTGTAAACATTCCGACCTAAGAAAACATAACAACTAGCAAAGGGTGACGTATCAACATTCCAATTAAGAACCGTAGTAGCACAAAATTCAATAACGAGGAAAGTTTGCTTTCTCGGCGCTCTTAATGGCCTGTAATAATCGGTTCCGAACATAATTTGTAAACGAGTTATCAAAGAAAGTGAGCTTTCAAACCAGTACGACACATCATCATGCTTTGGGATATTATGAGAAATAATAATGAGAAACACCTGTGAAATAGACTATAGCTTTGCACGGTTCTAGAATGCTTGGTAGTTGAGGAGAAATACGAGCGTAGACCGAGGGTTTTGATATGCGCTCACAGAGTAGGACGAAGAAAATAAACAAAATGAAAACAAAGTATGCAAAACGAAGAAGTAGTAGACATGATAGGGGAAAAGAGGAGGTTGTTGGAAGCAAATAGAATAAGTTAATAATAGTGAATGGAGGTTATATTGACATTAAATGTATGTTGAATGTTGTTAGAAAGAAGAGTGTTAGCTAAGTGAGGTAGAGGAAGTGAAAAAGTTCACATTTCGGATGGCATGAAGGCATTAAGTAAGTGGACCTGGAGAATAATTTAGAACAATGCAAATGGTTTTTAAATATAACAATGCTCATAAATGCACGTTCCTTAGAATACCAGAGTATTGTACAAAATGTTTCATAGCCCATCTGAAAATGACTTCTGAATGGTACACTGCTGCTACTAATTCCATACAATCTCAAGAAAAACAAATTAAGGGGCAGACAGGCCTCCAGGATAAAATGTTTTGATCGGCTGCCCGTCAAGACTTCACTGCTTATACAATTATAGCCAAGAAAATGATCCGTCAGCACCACGTGGCTTACCTCTTGTAGTTTTAAGGACTACCGTAGACTGACCTCCACACGCAACTTCCTCGGAGAGTATTTGACAATTGTCTGTGAGCGAATAATACGACTCGCATGATCAATTAATAATTTGAAATGTCTATTTAAAATTAAATTTAATCGCGGTATTACCAACGAGGGTATAAATTATGCTATTTTCTAAACCGACGACTGTACGACGGCCGAAAAAATCGTTTCAGAGACATAAGGATCGGGGAAGAACAATAAACATTTACTAGTATGCTAACAAATTTAAGCTTAACGCTAAAATTAAATGAAATAATTCTCGACGCAAGGCTTCGAAAAGTAACCGAAGAACTAAAAGTTAACGCAGAAAGCACTGCAAGAGCAAACCATAAGTGTAGAATTGAACCCGAAAATATTGGTCCCTGGTTCGGAGTGAATCCTTGTCTCATAAATGTGTATCAACATGGGCATACAGTTCTTCGGTGGCCCTCTTTGATTCCCATTTTATCTGCTAAAGAAACTTTACTCATATCTAATTTCGGTGAACTTTCCAAAAAATGGTAAGTACCACTGGTGCTTACTGGTGACCTAGTAGGACTGAGGGTTCCGGTGAAAGCAAGATTCTTCCAGCGTTCCTTCTCTCGAGGACACTCGAACACGAGGTCCCTGATGGGGAAAGCCAGCGGGTACTGTGTCGAGATAATTCGTTTAAGCTTTTCATTGAGTCACTCTCTACATGACCTTTGGTACTCAAAAACGAGCTGTCTGGACGCAAGGTGAATGTCAACGACGAGGCGTGACCGTAGGTAAGCTGCCAGGACTGACGCGTTGGCGACTTTTACCGAAGGGATCGGAATTTTCGCGACCTCGAATCGTATTCTGTTTCTTCATTGAGTGATGACGAAAAACTCGCTATTCGGTAAGTCCCGATACTCTTCGATACCGTAACGATAATCTAGTTTTATGTGAAGGGTAATATGCGGGAGCCTCACACCATTGAATACACGTATTCGTATATTTTGATAATAAAAGCAATCGAAACATGCCCCTACGCAAGACAGGGAATATTTTTCATGTTCACGAAACGTCACTCGTGCGAGGTTAGTTCACTGTTTTTTTCTAATTATTTTTGTTACTATAAATGTTCAATTCAAGATTAAAATAAGTACAATAAAAGAAGACCCAAAGGATATGAATATCAGTCAAATAAATTGTTATAAAATTATGCACTAGGTTACCAACCACTGTACGAGTACGAAATACCGTATGTATGCAAAATACCGTAGAAAACCGTCGTTAGGAAGAAATAATGGCCCTGAATTCCAAAGCCTTTCGATCGATAGATTAAATTTACGCCAATTTTCATCAAAAGTCTGCACTGATTAGATTTTAAATTAATGAAATATAAGAGCAGACAAAGCCATTGTGTTAGGAATTTTATATCAGTCTGACCACGACTCCTATGCATTTTACAATGATATGAGGAGCAGCGCAATGTTACGAATAACCTATATTAACTCCGTACGTGAAAGAAAACTTCTAATTGTGTCGACCGAGATAATCGGGTCAGTTACGCACCATCAGGGATTGCGGGATCAAATCTCGCATCCGATATGGCATTACAGCATGCCTCCACTTCTTCTCCAAATATTTCCGTGGCACGAAAAATCAAAAATAGTGATAAGCAAATGAATGGCAAGATATCATAAGAACATTGGCGTTAATTGGCAACACCACTAGTCAAGTTAACATGATCGACTGCGCAAACGCAATGACTTTGGACTAATTTGGCGTGATATCATATTATAACCTTAAATGTGCTAAAAATCATTCATAGAATGAGATTTTTGAATATTTTGTAGGATCCTATGCCAAGAGATGTGATTTTTGACCGCAAAATTCACCTAAACATACAATTAGGAATGGTTTGAAAATTTATTTATCAATCAAATATTCCCAAAAGAGACAAATTAGTCCAAGCGCCAAGTTTTACGAGTAGTACAACTCATGAATACTTAATCAAGGAGGCGAACGACACCTGAGTTCATTTGCGCCATTAGGGATACGTGGGTAGTTTTTTTGGGAATGGGGGAAGAAGGATGGAGAGAAATACGGTGTTGGAAATAGCCTTCTCTTAACAAAATACATCAAGGAATCTACAACTTAACGTCCCATCCGATAGACGGCGTATTTCACCTGAAACGCTGCTCACCACATGGCACCCAAATAGGGATCGGGATACCACTGAAACATTCTTCAGCCGTCGAGTTTGAAAAAGGTACAAAATAAAATATAAAACGAATAGGCTAGAGCGTTGAACGAACGAAACTTCACAAGGAACTAAAACTTTACACGGAAAACCCTATGCACAGATCTAAAAAAGGGAATAAAAACAAAACCAATACGCCGTGATGCATTCTGCCCCGCTGACTTTTGCCTGTTGATTAGGGTAGCGTATAATGACAAAGACGAGGGAGATATCTAAGTACCTCGGAAAAAGATGAACGAGGGAATGAGGAAAAAAGGCGTGCGGGAGGAAGGTGGTCGGGGAAGAGGTCCAAGGCGCCGTCCTGTCCCTTCGACGGAGATGTTGGGCGGGTCCGACCGCTCATCATCACCTTCCCGAGTTGGCTACCCTTCCCGCGGCCGGCAGCGGGAAACCATCACCTCCTTGCCGGGGAAGGGGACTGGGAGGTAGAGAAATAAGAGTGGAACTGGGTCGACGTGGGCAAAGAGAAGGGGCGGGGATGGCGGGAAAGGGAGCGGGGGCGACCACCGGAATCTCTCCCTTTTTTATTTATTTCAATTTTCGCGCGAGCTGTCGCGCCGGGGGACTCTGGGGAGTGAGAGAGAGATGACTTTTCCTCCGACCCTCCTCCCCTCGTCTCCCCGGCCCGAATCACGTTCGATTTCCTTCGGCTATAGAATGTCCGACGCTCGCCGCTGCATGCGGTTGCCTTCGATCACGACGTTTCGTGACACGTGACACGGTTCCCCCGTGAGTGCATGTGCGTGCGTGCTCTTCTAATTGTCCTTTTATCATCTCGACAGTTGATGGACATGTCTCCCGATCAATTAACCCAGCTTGGTATCAACGAGTTCCTTGCTTTAATGTAGCACACACACACAGGGTCTACGAGGACAACCGTTTTCCAGACCAGTGATTCACACAGCCACACTTGCTCCAAGGTGAAGAAATTCGAATCAACTGTTTGCATGGCAGACCGACCATACGTACGCCGCTCGGGGTATGAGCATCGACAACATGAGTCATAGGGAGCAATGACGATGAGAATTAGAACCTTAAAAAAATCATTACAGTAAGCACAACTGATTTGGTGAGAGGACAGTACCACAATATGCCAACAGATTTTGCGTTCCACAGTAAATATATTTATCCTTTGACTGGATGAGTACCTACAGTGTGGTGAAACTAATTGAAGAATAAATATATTTTATGTTGAATGCAAAGTTTTTTATTTAATATTGCGTTAAATCTCTATCAAATTAATTGTAATTCCACAGTCTCGGCCTCAACTATCACTAATTCCTAATTTATTGATCTTTCAGTCCCGATGGTGAACTCAAAAAAACCTCTTTGTTTATAGATTTCAAAATTTTATTATTTCAATGTATATAATCTTGGGATCAATAAATATTATCACACAATGCAGGCCACGCTACATAATATAGCTTAACATTAATTAATAATTCATGCGCTTCTTCGTCCAGAAGAATAAACATTTTGCATATTTTCACCGTTATCTGAAAACAATCTACCGCCCCCAAGATATTTCTTCAAAACAAAATTCAAACTGTGGTTTTTATTTATCCCTCGTCGGTTGATAGGTCCAAACCGGATCAACAATGCGGATGAAAACTTTGGAAAGCAATGGTGGATTTTTATTTTCCGGTGACCATGGGAACTTACGACATCATTCTCTCGCGTTCAAGGTGGTGATACTATTCAAGAAGGTGATTTATCAGGGAGATGGTTTTAATGCTGACATTCTTATAAATAAATATTACTTATACATATGTATGTATGTGTATATATATATACATACATATGCGCCAGTACCTTCTCCAATGGTCTCTGATATTTCACTTGTGAAACTCTTTCCCTCAGAAACAATTTCCTTTTTAGTATATATAGCAACATCAACGAAAAATATGACAATTTATGACTCACGTCAACCTACTGCCCAATTGAATATATCATTACATACCGCTGAAGTCAGAAAGTCAGATGTCATTTAGTATGGATTTAGAATCGTAGTAAGGGTATGGACGTATTATAAATAATAATGATGGCCGATAGCCCCATGTGCCGCAAATTGTGCATTAGCGCAGTGAGTTAAACCACAAGGCGGCCACAAAAAAGAGACAAAATAGTCCAGCTACTTTCAATTGATTTTATTGATGCATGACATATTTACTATCCCGTTGATGAAATCAATGCCATCTTTCATTTACGTCTTGCCTTCCATATGTCATGCTTACGGATTAAAAAAATTCGGCAGTTTACATTAAACGACTTATTCAAGCATTATTTATTTTCAATAAATGTAATTAAGAAAACAACTTCTGCTACTCTTCATTTAACCACAAAGAATAGTAGAAAAGGCAATTGAATTATCAGATACCACATATTCCCACGAAAGTCATCCTTTCAATTTTTTCTTAACCTCTGAAACATTAAAATAGCCATGAAGACGTAAACTTGTCACGATACCAAAAACAACAATGCTACCATACTATACCGGACTGCTGACGATAGGAAAAATATTTTCAACCTAAGTACCGAGGAACGAAAACACATTCATTATAAAACGAAATATTTAATGCAATGAATAAAAGTCAATCAATTCTAAAACTATACATATTAGAAAGGGACATTCAAGTAACAGATTCTCCTAAGGGCATCCACCACAAGATGAAAAGCCTTATGCTATTCCACCAGTAAGTTTCACCCGTGAAGCTTCGTTTTCTCGACGCAGAAAATTAAGGCACAAGCAAGGGACACATTAGCGACGGTGAAATTAAGGACGAGACCACGGAGAGGTGAACGGGAGAGAGTTGGTTGGGGGCGGGAGGAGTGTGTGTGTGTGTGTGTAGATAATCAGAGGACATTTTAACAGAGTATATAATTTCCATACGAGGCACGAAGAGACATTCCTTGCTGGCCGGGAACATCCAGACGGCTGAAACGATGACCGATTGCAGAAAACGTGTTTCTCTCACTCTCTCCACGGGTCATAATTCAGACGGATCTTTTCTCGTAAATGCACCGAGCTTTTTATAGATAAAAAATGAAACTCCGTGGCATTCCAATTATCACCATATTTCCGACTGTCGAGAAGACGACGAGGAAAAAAAAAGGAAATTCTCGGAACGCCCTCCTCTAAGCCGAGTCCGTCTGTTCTAGACTTGCCCCAAGTTAATTTTCGGCGTTAAAAAGTTATAATGACCACATGACACGACACAAAAGAAACAGAAAGCGGCAGTCTTAAGTCTTTCTAAAACTCTTCTAGCGCGCTTAATTCATCACCTGAAACGAAGTATATGCAACTGTTATTTAAAAGTGATTTATAAATCTGTCTATGTTAGTACAGTGGACAACAGTGAAACGGGTACCAGTGAAACGTAAGGTGGTAGAAGACGAAGAAACGGAAATGTCATGGATGTATGAATTTTACACGTCGTACCAAAGTGTAATGTTACTCTAAGATCGATGTGTGAATAATGGGCTGGATAGCACCAAAGGTTGCGTATTTCTGGAAACGATCTAAACATAAGATATCAAAGAATACAAAAATTGTTTAGTTTCAACATTAAGGCAAGCGAGGCGGCCCTCATTGAGGAGAGGAAGCTGTGGAGGGTTTACGATGGCAAGCGGTCATTTCAGATCCACTGTCTGTCGTAGTCGTAGAAAGACGTAGTTCACTTGTGGAAGGAGGAGGAAGGTGATGGGTGAATGTAGAGGAATTCGCTGGGGTGGGGGTCGCGGAGGAAGGCCTATGGGACGTGGGTGGGATTCTATGTTAAGATTCGTAAGTTTTTATCCAAAATTTTCAAGACATAAATTTTAAGACTAACAAACTCCCGAATTCAAGTGAAAAATAATCAGCGGACATAAACGCTAATCAATTCTACATCTAAATCTTATCGAGAAAGTCACAACCAGGGTGTGCGTGGCAGGGGGTGCACGGTAACCATAAAGGTAATAAGGGACTCCCAACATTCCCTATCATTTCAATTTCGGGAAGCTCGAATTTCCGCACGCGCTCTTCTCTACTACATACTTGGATCACTTTCAACCCATCCCCGTACTCCCCATCACTTTCTTCCCCACCCTCACACGCCCATTGCGCCTCCAAACTGAACCTTTTCTTGATGACGGACAATGGTGTCCGACACTGAAAAATCTTCGTGCATAGGTATCCACCAACTTTTCCCTCTCCTTTCAACAGAGACCGTGTTGAATGAAAACATCGATATTTGGGTCTTTTTTTCCGAATCAAGACTTATCGGCTCCAGGAATGCAAGCCTTTTCAGAAATCCCTAACCTCGACTATAAACACTGTCGGGTTGAAGAGTGCGGGCAGATTGGTTCCAAAATGAAGCAGGGTCGTAACTCAACCGCCGGTGCGTCGCGGGGAAGGGAGGAGCGCGAGTAAGGTCTGTTGACGGCAGGGAGGAGGGGTGGGAGAGGGACGACGACCGCGACACAAGACACGAGTTCGACGACCCGTTTCGCCAGAGCCACTCTCCTGGCAGCGACTCGTCGAACGAGGACGAAACCGAACGGGAGAATCGTCACCAACACGCTGGAGAAACCGGACGATCGTCCGTTGCCTCTCGGTCAGCCGCGGCTGGGACGACGGGGGGGAGGCGGGCCCATTCAAGGCCGAGCCGTGGACAACTCGAGAAATATTCCCTGGAAACTGGAAAATCATAATCAACTCCAGGTCTACTTTTTATCGAACACCATAAAAATTTGCGGGGATTGTCATCATTTGTCCATCTTTCCCTGAAAAAGACGACAGGTGAGCGCCGAGTCTTTCATCGACATTGATGGCGAATGCGAAAGCAATGCAATACCGAGGTTTGAGTTTTCTTTGGGGGGATGATAGCGTCCATAAAAACCCGCCCAAAGTTTTAGGTAATCTGTTGACACCTCCCCGCCCCCCTTTTTTAAAACTTTTTTTCGATTTCTAAGATCTCCTCTCCCAAAAATGACGTGCGAATACGTCTCACCTTGCGAACCTTGTCTCACTCCGAATCGTAGAACATCAAAGATTCAGATGTTTTTTTTTACGTTTGAATGACCAAGGTAATACAAAACAAGCCCTAAAATTATTGTAATTCATCAATGCATTTTGAACATTTACGTAAAATGATTGAACGTACGGAGATAGGGAACCCCAAAGTTCTCTAGTCCCATCATCGGAAGATATCATATTCTGCTTCCTTTAACCCAAACCAATGAGTATTTTTTTTGGCTAGCTTTTAATGAATTTCCTCTTTCTTCACACACACATGACAAATCGTTGGAAGGGGAGCACTGATTACAATAACAAATTATAGACTACGATCTTCATGCTACACTTCAAATAATAATGTTTACTCAATGCTATAGACGAACGCGCAATTACCTATCATCATAAGACAAGTTTGATTTCGCGCTTACTTAAACTCAACTAATTCTAAAGTCATTTTTTCTTAACCCAGACTTAAAGCGAATTTGTATAATGTATTAACGTATTAACCTATCTCACTAAGCCCTAAATTGAAGGTGGTTTTTATTACGAATCTGTCTTTAAATGTTTTGGATCATAGTTCAGAATCTGTGACCGTGAAATACAAGGGAATATCTTGTTGAAGACCGAAACAAAGACTCAAAAAGAACTCCCGAGGCTTTATTCTTCGAGTGTAGCTGCGGGTGTGGCGGCCTCTTTCCACTACCACCCTTCCACCACGCACCGGAATGGGACGTCGATCGACGAAATTGATAGGGCAAGAGGTATCAGGAGAGATAAGCCGGCGACACGGACGACATTCGCCTTCGCGGCGAGAGTGACACACTGGGCGAGGGTGAAAGCGATGGGCACGGGGGACACGGCTCGTACGACCTGCATGGATGCACTCAAATTAATGCTGCGCACAGCAGATTCTAAGCTGATCTACGAGATATACTGCGATAGCAGTGGGATTCCACGGGAGTAGAAGTGAAATCTCTAACAGTAAACGTCCTCGTACCAAGGTTTTTGGAATAGAGTCAAGTGATAAAAATAACCAAAACCAGAACATTGAACTGGAATCCTGCAATGTACGCAAAATAACGAATGACTTCTATTTTTGAACAACTCTTCACTCTCTACACTAAAACATTTTATTTCCAGTTCTGGAAAAGAATTAAACGTTTTAATTTGCTTTGAAAGAAGAGGATCACTGGCTCATTTTCCTGGCAGAAGGAAGGCTGTTTGCAGGTGGGATGGACTTAAACTTTAATTTGCTTACGTTCGAAGATTATTCTGCATCCACGTGCGGACCACATCACCTTATACTACCCACACCCGCTACGTTCGGAAAATAATCACAATCTTTAGTGATTCTGCTTCCTAATCCTGGAACACCACCAGGTCCTGAGACGCAGCTATTATTTGAATTCACTGCTCTGATAAGCCCACCTCTTCAGTGATTTACGTATGCGTGGTCATAGAAAAGCGGGGTGAAGTGGCGAAATTCTAAAAGGGACCAGTCAACTTTTCTGAAGTGGATGATGGTGAAGTTCAAACACAGTTTTATAGGGGGCGAACTACACTGGAAGGACTAATTTATAAGGGTGTAATGGTGCCCACAATGCGTCTGGGTGAAAATGAACATTCGCTATCCAGATAAAACTAAAAGCCAAGAAGCGAACATTTGCCGATAAAAAATCGATGCCGATTTTTCCTATGGCGTAAATATTACCGTGTATTCTGTGTAGTTGATCAGATATAAAGAAAAAATGGTAATGCCAATCTGAGATGGGAATAAAAGAAAAAACTAATCGATGTCTAGAAGTATTTAGAGCCGAGGTTGATAAGGTTTAGACCACTCAACTAAATCCACTGTACGTACTCAATAGCAATTTATGCTAATAAATTTTAGAATTGATAGTTTTAAATCATGTCCTTTCCTACCAATGAAAAACTACAGCGCCCAAATGACATATTAATAAATGGTTTTTGAGGGAAAGATACAAAAAACGCTTGTGGGCGTATCCCGCCAGCAGATTGGTATTAACTTGCCCTAAGTGGAATCAATTAATCATCATCATAGGCCATCTGCCGTGGCTGGCAGGTCTTTGGAAGTAGAATCAACTGGTCTCCTTTTATTAGCGAATATACAGTAACTAGGGTATAACGTAAGACGATACCAACACTTAAAGTGTTTATATTGGGAGTTGAGGGTTAATTTGAGTCATCAGGAATACATCTTGAGTGGAAAATCACATTTAAAAAATTTAAACCGGGCACTTTTACGGAGAAAGTCGTAATGTTTCGCGCCCTCCAGTGTGTTTTACTGCTTTCCGCCAGGTGAAATCGTATCAAATTCGATCCGGGGTGATCCTCTCCTTTCATAACGCTTACACATCCGCCACAGACATATTCGATTGAGAAACTCGGGCGAAGTTGACCCAATTTTCGCTACTGGATTTTTGGCATGTATGGATGAAGGACGGCATTTCAAACCGCACTCAGCAAACTTGTGGAATAATTAAAAATACAATCCGCAAAGAAATTACAAATGTCAAATTGTAATTTGTCCTACTCTATGATCGAGCGAACAGAGCATTTACGGTTATCAGCTAGGCTCGCATTTATTTAATTTCTCTGTCATTAAAATTTACAATAACTATTTTCATGTACATTAAGTGGAATACATAATACTATCATATCATAGCGGCTCCGCAGAGGCGTTATGGTAGGCTAATGATATGGCTATCGGTTACTTATGGTATGGTCCCAGGTTCGAGTCTCAGGTGATCATGCCATTAGATAGCAGTGATAAAACCTATGCCGTGTTTTTTTTAGACCAAAGAACTCTTGAGAAACTATAGACGGCGCAGAAGAGGTCCTCACCAGGCCCTGAACATGTAAATTATAAACGCTGAGGGGCATGAAACTATTATAAAATGGGAATGTTAGTACCATAGTAGAGTAGAAATAAAAAGCTAGGTTAAACCAGGAACGCCAAGGGTCAAATACGAATGCCATAGAAAGAGGGATTTTCATCAGGAGATTTGAGAGATGCTTGAGACCGAGATTTCGTGGAATCCCATCGCGATTGGATAGGCTTCAATAGTAATAAACATTTTTTTCTTCCACAGTATATAATATTGACTTCAACTTTCACTACACTCTAGCATACTACCATCTTCATACATCCCCATTCCTGTATCTTCACCCTTGAAGATGCTACAAATGCAGTAGAACTAGTTGAAATAAAACAATATTGTGTTGAAGTTTTTGATTTGAAAATGCCATGTTTTTTCTGATTTTTCTCTTTTAATTTTCCAATTGGACGGGGCAGTTATCGTAGCGCAAGCGTGGGGTGGCGTGGGAAACGAAAACGTAGCGGGTTGCAATAAGCCAATTTTGGGAATGACAGATATATCATTGACTGTGAAGATGTTGAGAGCTGAGTAAGAAGTGAACTCTAATCTAAACTTGAGAGGTTTGTTTTTCAATTAATTCTTAAAGAGGTTTCAGAGTAATTTTCAGAGGGGACAACATAACTAAATAAAAAATTTTCCATGAGCTAAATAAAAAACTATCCTAATTTTTTTATGCAAGCCCTGCTTGCTCTTATTAATGCACCTCCAATGAAATTTGTGCTCACATCTCGGCGTTATTTTTCAAGGTAAACCGTTATCGAGGACATCAAATAAACTATCACACACGGCGGGAGCTTTAGATAATTTACAGAGTTGAATTTTGACCCAAACTATTCAAAATATTGAGCCCAGAGGAGGTGAAAGCTTTTATGACTCTGCTACCCTTAATCCAAGGATCGAGAGACTGGGGAGATGCGGTCGAATAACTGCATTTCAAAACTCCGGATATTGAAAACATACCAGTTGACATAATATCCCAATTCGACGACATTTGACGGGTTTCCAAATCCAGTGGTTAAACTGGAAACGCTACCATGACAGTCTCCATTGGGAGCACTGAAATTTCCGAAAATCTAGGAGTGGCGATTCTCTTCCACTGTTACGGGGGACGGGGAGAGGCGGCGGAAATGATATTCTGAGGTGAGCGTCCAGAAGAGAAATTAATTTAGGTGGTCAACTGCACCAAATTCGGAGGAGAGACAGAACTCGTGCTGAATTTCTCTAACACACTTTATTTGGAACATGGCTACACAGCATAAAATTAGAAATGTTATTGGGGACCCCTTTGGGGACACGCCGACGAGAAACCTCTTTGCTAATGAAAGACGGAAGATCAATCAGACGGCTGGGATTGAAATTTTAGATACGAAGATCGCCACACAAGCGTTGACAGCCCACATTATTCATGGTTGAGAAGATTAATCTACCTTGAGCATCTAATGAAAGTGAGGAAGGGAAGATGGGTTCAGTGTTGATCCTCCCAGAGGTGATATGGAGAAGGAAGAGAAACGAATTAAATGCGAGTGGTGACAGTAATGCCGGTTTTTAATTAGTTTTGGAGTGAGCAAAGTAAAAAAAAACCTGACGTGCCTACAGGAAAATGACTGCCAATACTAATTTTTAAACAATCCATTATTAATGATGTTTTGTAAAAAAATATCTCGCTACACAACTGAGTATGGTTTCTAGCATGGACAATACAAAGCCATTGCTTTCATGAAAATGCCAAAGAAAAAAAATCAATTATTTCAGTGTCGCAACAGCAATAGAAGACTGTTAAATTCTTTGAATGGTTAAATAGACTGAATTACATTTTCTCAGTACAATACTGACAACGAACCGAGCATAATAAGGATAAAATTCAACCAAATTTTTGTTGGAAAGGCCATTGAAAACATACAAATATTTTTTTTTTAAGTTTTTATATGATGAGTTTAAATTGTACATTTTTTATGCTAGATTGACTTACGCCTGCCTACTATATCACTCATTTGAAAAAAAAAGACAGGCTCCATGAAAAAAGGGGTGAAAAATACAACATTTACAGAAATACCCCAAAGAATGCTCGTGCTTCGAATTCTCGCAACGAAACGGAAATAAAAATCTGCATTAATTAACAACTTGGAGGATATTTAATGAATAACTAAGCACCGAATTATATCATAATATTCCTTTAATTATGATAATGATATGATGCACTACGTAGTCAAGTATCCTATACACTCGAAAATTACCTACGGTCGGTGTAATGGCTCAAAGATTAGGGAAATCAGGCTGCCTACTTCCTGTGCCTGGTGACACGAAGAAATAATGGCCGTGATTGAATTCAATTTTAATTTAATTGGAATTTTAATCGACACAGAAGAGGATACTCCTGACATGCACAATGCTTGCTCCCAATCATTGAAGGATCTAAATTCAAAGGTTTACATTTAATTCAAGCTTATCCAACAACTATCAACTTCCTCAAACGTCAAAACAACACGAACTTGCACAACACTAAAGTAATACATATCATAATTAAATTCCCATAAGGTTCAATTCCATAACTAGGTACCTGGGTTCAATACGAGAAGAAATGAAACTGATAAATAACTTCATGCGAATAAAAAAAACATTCACAGCTTTCTTAAATTTGCTTACGTCGTAAAACCTCCACAATAAGAGTGTATCTTCCCATATGAAAAAGGCTATTTAGTCAATTTACAGAGAAACGAAGGGGAGAGTGGAATCTCAAAGAGACTTGCGAGCGACGGCGGAGAAATCTTCAGGTAACCCCAATAGAATTTCGCAAATCGGAAGATGATATCCTATGCACGTACGCGCGTCAACCATCATTTAAAGATTCACTCCTTCCAGAAGGAAAATGACATCGAAGAAAGCCAGCTGTGCCCCGGTTCTCCCCTCAGTCATGTGTTCTTAAGTTAACCCCTGAAGGGGTTTTCTCCCACCTTCCATGCCTCGCGGATTTCTCCCGGGAATCAAAGGATGCGCTCAGCATCCGGAGTGAGCCTTTTCACCGAAGCTCGTCGATTTAACACGGGAAACCTGAAACTCATATCCGCCATATTTATGACTGACCGCAGAGAAAACAAAAGGCTGCAAAACTCCGACTGCTGAATAAAAAAATTGCACCGCCGCCATACATTGTAAGCAGTCTCCAGACGTGCAGGAACTATAACGAGCTGCACTGTCCAGATGGATTCTTATTTACAGACGGCTAACGCTTCAGTGAATGCCCGGTCGTTATCTGCATTCATGAATTGCCCAGACAGTAGAGGTCATGCCTCACCTTAATCCATGTATAGCAAAAAAAATTTCACAACGTTTCAGCACGAGGTGTGAAAGAAGCTCGGAAGTGCGGAACCAACGGGGATTCTAGGGTTGTAACTATCAAGTGCGCGCAAAAAAAACATTGATTACTAACAATAATAACTACACTCATGAGAAGCAATTACTACCAATACGATGATTAAGTTCGGTGTGACAATGAATACAGACCGGTTCGGCGTCTTTGCTGAATACCATACGCACATTTGCAGCACCGAGCATAAACCCACATTCAGATATAATCGTACTCGTATATGCACGCATATTCGGCAAACATATACATTAATCAAGCAGCGAATCCGAACATATTTAACGTATGGCATACATAAAAATAAAGCTTATTATCACGAAAAAGGTACAAGTAAACGTTTCAATGAATTGCTCATCGTCTTTTACCCCTAATTAGAGCTATGTACCTAATCGTATGAGCTTCAAAATATAGCGAGTTTCATGAATGATTAAATATTTTGGAGAAATTGTATATATTAAGCAAAAGCAAACAAGATCATCACACTGAAATCAGGTGCAACAATAATATCAATGCATGCATATGTAATCGATGGAAATAGCCACGGTTATTAAATATCAAATAATTAAGTTCCTTTCCCAAATATCACAATAAATACCTGGTGGATAAAAGATTCACCAAATGTGTGCTCCCCAATATTGGCAGGTATGTTATATCACATTTTTTTCATCATTTCCATTTTCCTTCCATCTTACCCTCCATCATTAGTATTTGTAAAAGGTGTTACGAGATCAGGAGTATTACCAATGATCCACGTTGATTACCGTAATAAAATCTTGGTATATGCAGTAAAAATATAAAAATTCGAAGAAACAAATTAACTATAATATTAAAACTCTAATAATTAAATATTTTAGTTCAAGATAAGATTAGAATCAAAGAGAAAACAGAAAGTAGGACAGTTAATTAAAGGCAATATATATATATATATATATATATATATATATATATATATATATATATATATATATATATATATATATATATATATATATAAACACAGATGTAGATTTGTAGAATATAGAGACACAAAGAAAGGACACTCACAATATGTTATCTGACGTTTCGACAGCTCGGCTACATATATATAATTATATATATATATATATATATATATATATGTATATATATATATATATATATATATATATAAAATATCTTCGAAATGGAACGCTCTTCGGCGACACACAAATATATAAAAAAACACAGATGTAGATTTTTAGAATATAGAGACACAAAGAAAGGACACTCACAATTTGTTATTTACGTTTCGACAGCACGGCTGTCGTCTTCAGAATGGCGTTCTCGGGGAAGAGCGGAGAGGATGTGCGGGGGAGAGGTGGGGGAAGGAGAGGTAAAGGGACCAATAGGAAATGAACAAGGGGGTGGGGGGGATATGTAGGCAGCCAATTTATGCATTCAGTGGGCTTGTTTCAGCCCGGGCGGTTTGAATGATTGGGCCACCCAGATATGCGCCATCTCGCGGGTTCTCACTTCTATTATACTCGCAGATTTGGGAAGGATTTCAATAACCGAAACAGAGAAGCAGTCGTCAAAAGATTGGTTGTGGGAAGCGGTATGAGTAGGGATGGGGTAATTAAGAAAGGTGGGAGATTTGGTGGAATATCGGTGGTTATTCATGCGGAGGGAAAGTGCGGTCGTGCATTCGCCCACGTAGAAGGCAGGGCAGAAGTTACAGGAGAGGCGATATATAATATTTTTTGAGGTACAGGTGGCGAGTGGTTGGGAGTTGGTACTGAGTGAGGGGGAGGGTCTTAAAAGATAAACTAGAACACGACTTTCTGCAACAACAAACCCTAAAACCACTTTTCTGGGCCCGCTATATCGATGATATTTTCCTCCTTTGGTCCCACGGACGCGAAACTTTATCCTCTTTCATTTCCTCTCTCATCTCCTCCTCCTCAGTATCATTCACTTCTTCTATATCCGACTCGAATATTACCTTCCTAGATATCGATATTCACCTCCAAAACAATACGTTTCACACTTCAGTCCACATTAAACCAACCAATAAGCAACAATATCTTCATTTCGACAGCTGCCATCCTCCTCACACAAAGCGCTCCATCCCATTCTCACTCTCTATCCGTGGCTTCCGTCTCTGCAATAACACCCCCTCCCAACAGAAATACTTGGACCAGCTGCATGAATCCCTCAGAAAATGTGGGTACCCCGAAAAACTGCTAAACAGTAAAATCCTCAAACCGTCAACACAATACACTCCCCTCCCCAAACCAAACCGCCCAAAATGCCCTAATCTTATCACCACTTTCTTCCCCGGAACACACAAAATTAAACATCTAATCCGTGACCTCTTCCCAATTATCAATAACACTCAGTCCACATCACTTTTGTTCCCACACTGTCCCTCTGTTTCATTTAAACGCCCGTCGAACCTGCGAGACATCTTTAAGTCCACAAATCCAACTTCAAGCACCCCCGTCTCTCCCCCGCCCCTATCCGCACCATGCAACCGCCCACGCTGCAAATGCTGTCATCTTTTAAGACCCTCCCCCTCACTCAGTACCAACTCCCAACCACTCGCCACCTGTACCTCAAAAAATATTATATATCGCCTCTCCTGTAACTTCTGCCCTGCCTTCTACGTGGGCGAATGCACGACCGCACTTTCCCTCCGCATGAATAACCACCGATATTCCACCAAATCTCCCACCTTTCTTAATTACCCCATCCCTACTCATACCGCTTCCCACAACCAATCTTTTGACGACTGCTTCTCTGTTTCGGTTATTGAAATCCTTCCCAAATCTGCGAGTATAATAGAAGTGAGAACCCGCGAGATGGCGCATATCTGGGTGGCCCAATCATTCAAACCGCCCGGGCTGAAACAAGCCCACTGAATGCATAAATTGGCTGCCTACATATCCCCCCCACCCCCTTGTTCATTTCCTATTGGTCCCTTTACCTCTCCTTCCCCCACCTCTCCCCCGCACATCCTCTCCGCTCTTCCCCGAGAACGCCATTCTGAAGACGACAGCCGTGCTGTCGAAACGTAAATAACAAATTGTGAGTGTCCTTTCTTTGTGTCTCTATATTCTAAAAATCTACATCTGTGTTTTTTTATATATTTGTATATATATATATATATATATATATGTAGAATACTCAAACACATACCTTAACCGGTGGATTACCTTATAAAATTATCTATAATAACACAAAACAATGTTCAAAGTACCACTTGAGGTATTGTCTTGCCGAACCAAGACGGAATACTTGTACCCGCAGAGGAGAGCGCATCGACCACTGGCGCGTGAGAATTTTTCTACTTGATCCACCTTCGAATTTTCGAATTAAAGAATTTTCCAAGCGGGACAAGCTCAAAACGAGGAGGCTGGAAAAACTCGAGAGAAAGAGAGTGGTTTCGGCACCTGCTCTTCACGAATTACCGACCGCCCATCTCGTCGTCCTCTCCTCCCCCCTTCTATTGCGGGCTCCAATCATGCAGAAAGATATCCAAAGAGAAGACAGAGAAACTTCAGCTTGAGACCTCCAGATTCAATCCCGTTTTTAGAAAAAGTCTCTCACCAAGCCTTCGAAAACCGTGTGATATATGAATACTGGATAACTTGAGGTAGAAGACGGAGAGGGATGGAAGCAGAAGGGAAAGAACGAGAGAGAGAGAAAAAGATGTTATTTATTTTTGGTGATTAAATAAATGAAAAACTCCAATAACCGTAAACAGTTTACTTACAACTATCAGCTTAGTCTATTGGCTCCCGTCTCTTTCACCCCCCCCTCCCCCCACATTTTACACTATATATACTTCGGATTGCCCTTACCCTTTCTCACTTCAACTTGTGTTGTCATGACGATGAACCTTCAGTACGCTGAAGAGGGCTACTTTGTGGCCGAAATACGCGTATTCGTATTCACCTTCCTTATTCCTTTCCTTTTTACCCTTTATCCCATCCTTGACTTGTGGCGTTAGCCAACTAATCTCATTTGTACTTTGTTTAGAAAGGTTAACTCTTTACGGCTATTGGAGTTTTCCATTTATTTAATACTACTAGCCGTAAGAGCTCAATTCTATCAATATTTTTAGTGAGATGAGGCTAGAGACTTCAGACTTTTTTATTTGAAAAGTTCTAATTAAGTCTGTACAAACTTCGTGGACTAAACGAAAAGAATTTATTGCCTCTCAACCTACTCTATCAACATATTAAAATATGCTAAGTTCGTTATTTTCGGGAATTTCTCGTTTTTTTATTCAATTTGAAGATGGGATTAGGTGAACACATTTTAACCGGCACCTATCGATTTTAAATGATTGGGTGAGGAAGAGGGAGATCCATAGTCATTCATAAATCAGCTTCAAAGCCGTGAAGAGATATTACTTATAAGTGCTCATGCACTGGTCTTATATAGCCAATAAGACCATGATTACCATCGTTAATAGATGATAGTCATAGTCATGACACAAATACTCCATGAAAAAGTTGTCTCTGCCAAAGAACTAAATGGAATGAGTTTTACTAGGCTCGGAAAAGAGCGGTGTGCAGAAAAAATAGTTCAATTTTCAACCAACCCAAATCAGTCGCCATTTTAAATCTTCAACATAGTTCAAGATTAGGGAGGTAAAAGACGATGACAGGTTCATTCCGCTGTTACTTTGTTCAAATTTATGTCCCAAATGCTTTATTGGAGGGAGCGAGAGGGCAAGGAAAATGGAATCCCCACTGGTCCCGAGCGATTCACTGAAAGTGCAGCCATTCTCTGAGATCCGATAGCGCTTGAATTATGAGCCGGGGGAAATTGAAGTGTTGCAACGCGAACCGCACACGACTTGAACACGACGGCGGACCGACTCCACGGCTCGTCTTATATCCCATTGACGGAGATTCATTCACGCGCACTCTCGTGGATAGTTGTTCTCTCACGACTTCATAATTTTGTACATAAAGGTGAATTGAAGTGAATTGAACAAAAAAAAAGGAAAAGAATTACCCGCCTTGGGGGGTAGACCACGGTCCGGTGGCATGGAAAACGAAAGGTTTGAGGATCTCGGTGAAAGAATCGGAGTGGCAACGACCTCATGCGGAAAAAATCTCGTCGACATCCTTGAAAAGAGGAATTAAAGATTGAAAGGAGAGCTTATCTCAATCCGCGATCGCACCCATAGGCAGTACTTGACTGGGATGCCTTTCCATGGTATCCTAAGAGAAAACGAGGAGACCATTACGTTCCAAAAAGGGATGGTGGCACTCCCAAGATAAATCTACGGTTCGCGCCCGACGCGAATAAAATCCAACGCAAAGATTTGGCATGAGGGGCGATGATTGCCCCCACCTCATTCTATCCTACACTAGGTCGGGCGAAATTCACACGATTGGGCTGGAGAGGACAGTTTTTTCACCTGTTACACCAAAGATTTCCCATTAAATACGTACTGGAACTCAAAACTCCAATCGACTTGTCCCGCTAACACTAGCCTCGTTGAGTTTGGGGTTTCTCGACAGAGAATTTTCGCAGAGAATTTTAATTTCTCATTCAAAATTACGAAATCATTAGTGTCAATCAGTCAGTAGGTATTACAGGCAAAATACGCGCGCACCAGAGACAGCTTTGTACCCCAATGAATATTTCAAGGAACTATACTATTGGAGACTGTGCAATAAATATAACGTCGATCAATATTAAGATATTATTATTGTATATTCAGCTTTCCAAATAAAAGGACCAGATTTGAAGCTAGCTTTTTTAGATCCACAATTTCTCAAAAAAGGACGTAAATCATCTTTACCCGTAAGAATCAGTCTTAACAGTGTCCAGGTTTATCACCTGGATTAGACACTGGCACCCTCCGCTGCGAAATCGCACGAAGTGCTCTCTACGCTAAGATGACACTTTGGAAAAACCTCTCGGCTGTGTTATTCGTTTATTATTTTCTCGCAGATTAAAATTCTCGGCTTAGGGACAACTGAACGCTTCGATCTCCCAATGGTGAAAATTTCTCCGCAGTTAATATTCTCCTATCTTTTAGTTGCTTAATAAAGTTCTCCGGTATATCTTCTTAGCGAACCATTGGACCAACCGGATCCACGACTATGCCGTATTTTAAGTTGAAGCTGAAGTGAGGGAATTTCATGATGGCATCGTTGCGTTTCTACAAAGAGAATGAAAGCTTAGAAGGAAGTTTAAAACCCGAGGAAATGCTCCAGTGTTACGTCAATCCAGGCTTAAAGAGAAAACAGAGTAACTGTATATCTCACAGAAATATAGTAGGTTGGAGAACGGTAGCAAAAACAAGTCAATAACTAGGATGGAAAAAGTGAGGAAAATAAGAAAATAACTATTCAGTAGGATATGTCACGAAAGAGCATTGTAAGCAAGTGCACGCGCAGTTATCACTTAAATAACTTGGGTGCGGCGATTCATCACGAAAAAATAATCATTTCACTTGGCAAGGTTCCAACCAGTCCCACCCCCCGCGACATCTTAGATCTACGTGGACGTATTTCCGCGAGCACTGAGATATCTAGCGATCAATTATTGGTCTCTCAAGTAATTTAGTCTCTAGTTAAACTATGAACCAAACGCAAAGTTTATAATTAATGCATTTAACTTCGACAATCAACCAAGAAAATTTAGCGTTTAGGGCTAAAACGGTAGACTTACTTGCACTGGGGTCATACAGTGATAGTTAGAGAAAATTCACTCTTTCCTTAAAGAGTGAATTTCTCTTCTTAGAGAAAATTCACTCTTTCCTTAAAGGGCCGGTAACACTTCTGGTTAAAACATACCGAATTAAAACATGTATTTTATTTTTATTTTAGTTTTAATTAAAATTCTATTAAATACATTACTCCCTTTCATAGATAGATAGATAGATAGATAATGGTCTTTATTTGGGCGAAATTGAGACCAAATGGTCCCTTCTTCCATTTAACCCATCGTCATATACATATTATATTAGCCATTTAAACTTACAATTACATTCAAATCTAAACATAAACACATAGAGATAGACATAAATTCATTAATCCAAATTTGCACATCGAAAAGAAAAAAGTATATACATATATATAGACACACACATACACATACATACACATACACACACATATATACCTATATGCATACACATACATACACATAGTATACATACATATCCACACACACATACATATACACACATAAAACATACATACAAGCATTCATACACATGCATAAATACATACATAAGTACGCACATACACACCCATACATACATACATATACATATATAAATTAAGAATACTCCTTCAAATACTCAAATTAAATGACAGTGAAGATAGAGGACAATAAAATGAGGAAAGTCTAAGCAAAGAATGAGGTTTGTGGGAAAAGCTAGGGAGAGCGTGGCATTGCTCAACTAGTAAAAACCCACGCAGGAAAAACACCCACGAAGAGAAGGGGGGTGTGAAAAACCTGCGAAAACCCTATTAATTAGAGGAAAGATACATGTACATTGTAACAATCATTTTTACAGAGTATACATATTATTAAGTTACTGAAATTGAATTGGAGAAATTAAATACATTGACAACACATGCGGAGTAATGAGAAGCGTGATGTTTCTAAAAATAATTATGCAAACTCCTACCACTTGAGATGACAAAACAAAAAGCAGGGTAAAAAACAAAGTAGACACAGTGATCTGTATAACAGCTGAGTGGAATGACGGAGGGATACTGGTTAAGTTAAGTACCTGAGGAAAATGAACTTGTGAAGTGCTCTTCTAAATGTTGTTGTTGATGAAGAGTTTTTTATGTCATCTGGGAGAGAGTTCCACAGACGGCATGCTGTAACATGAAAAGATTTGTGATAGATTTCCGTGCGATGGTGTGGGACAAGAAGTTTATTATTACCCCTGGTATTTCTGTTGTGGATTGAGTTGATGAAGAGGAAGTTTTTGTATAGATAATTAGGGGTGTGCTTTGAAAGTATTCCGTAGAGAAGTGAAAGAATATGTAAATGCCTGCGGCCTTCTAGCTTTAACCAGGATATTCTATTAAATGAGTCGGAAATATGATCGTACTTCCTAAGATCACATATGAACCGCACACAGGAATTATGGGTCTTCTGGAGTTTGGTTTTTAGTTCGCCTGAAAGGTCTTGGTATACTACATCACAGTAATCAAAGTGGGGTATGAGAAGAGTGGACACAAGAAGCATCTTTAAGGAGGGGGGAGCAATGTGCTTTAACCTTTTCAGTGAATGCAGGGATGAGTTAATTTTTCTGCAGATAGCAATTGCATGATCAGTCCAAGATAATGTTTCATTTATGGTTAAGCCTAAATTATTTACTGTCCTTAGGTATGGTATGATAGATCCTTGCAATTTTAGTGGTGGTAGTTTATCAATACTTATTTTAGAATGTATTTTATGGTATCCAATTATGATGGACTGACTTTTGATTGGGTTTATTTTCAATACATTTTTTATTCCCCATAGTGACAAAGCAGCCAGATCTGCATTAATTTCGTTTATAATTGTAGGTAGGTCTTGAAGGCGGGAATGGTGATATATTTGTAAATCATCGGCATAAAGGTGATGATTGCAATTTAAAATGCATTTACTAATATCGTTTATATACAGGGAAAAAAGCAAAGGTCCAAGAATGGATCCTTGTGGAACACCCCTGTGTATTTGAAGCCAGTTAGAGGATGAATTAGGTGTAGTGACACTTTGGAATCGGTTACTTAGGTATGAGCGAATCCACAGTAAAGACGAGGAAGAAAAATTCAGGTTTTGAAGTTTTGCTAAGAGAATATCTTTGTCAATAGAGTCGAAGGCTTTGGTAAAGTCTAGGAGAGTCATTATTGTCACCTCTTTGCGATCCATGGATAGTCGGATGTCATCTGTTATTTTAAGGAGAGCGGTAGCTGTGCTGTGAGAGGACCGAAAGCCAGACTGTAGAGGATCAAGTAAGTTATTTTCATTCAGAAACTTTGAAATTTGTTCGTGAATGAGTCTCTCGAATGCTTTTGATAAAGGAGGCAAGATGCTGATTGGTCTGTATTCAGCAATGTTAGTGGGTGTGGATTTTTTGGGGATGGGACGGACGAGGGCACGTTTCCAGAGGGAGGGATATGTTTCAGTTAGAATAGACCAATTAAAGATATGAGTTAAAACAGGAAGTACAATGGGAAGTAACTTTTGTATGAGAATAGCTGAAATTCCGTCAGCTCCATCTGAGGAGGACTTGATTTTTTTGAGGGCCTGGAGGACTTCCATTTGTGTGACGGGAGAAATTTTGAATGAGCTTCCAGTAGAAACTGGAGTTGGTTCAGAATTTTGCAAACTGTATATGTATTCATTTTTTGCATTAAAGTCGATTTCCGTCGGTGGGGTTGTGAATAAACGGTTTAGGTCGTCTGGAGAAATGTCAGCAGGTAGGGAGTGTTGATTTTTAGTTTTTCCGACACCAAGGTACTTCAAGCTTTTCCAAATATGTGACGGGGGCTCTTTAGATATTTGGAAGGCATATCTGATTTTGGAATTTCTAATGACTTGTTTAGTTTTGTTACGCAGTTTTTTGTAGATATTGAATACATTTTCGTTTTTATGTTTTTTAAACAGGCTATAGACTGCGTCACGCCTACGCATCAAGTATTTTATTTCATCTGTTATCCAAGGGGAGCGTGGTTTGGACAGTCGGATTTTTCTAAACGGTGCATGTTTGTCTCCTAGATTATTTAAGAACGTATTAAATAGTTCTACTTTTTTATCTATGTCGTTGATGAATTCTATAGACTTCCATGGAATGGTAGCCGCATCGGATACCAGGTATTTGTCATCTATGGACTTGAAATCGCGAGTAAGAATGAATTTCTGCTTAAATTTAGGACATCTAACTGAGTATGTTAAAAATAACACATCATGCATGGATATTCCTGGGGCAGAAAGTTGCCCATATGTTGTGATTTTGTCAGGGTTGGCTGTAATTATTGCATCAAGCCAAGTAGCTGATGAAGATGTATGATGGGTAGGTTCTAGGGGAAGTATACTAAGACCGAGGGATGACATAGAGTTAGTAATTGTTTTAGAGTCATGAGTTGAGGAAAGAAAGTTGGCATTGAAGTCACCAGTAATAATAACATGGTCATAGTTCGGAATGAGGGAAGATAATGCTTCTTCCAAGTCGGAAAAATAACCTATCTTGGGTGGGCGGTAAACTATGCCTAAAAGAATTTTTTGTAGGTTGAAGGTTATCTCTAAGAATGCAAACTCGGGTCTTTTGCAGTAAACGGAAGAACTTTTTGATATAATTTTGAATGAGAGATCTTTTCTCACGTAGACACCTACGCCTCCACCACCCTTGCCGATACGATCATGTCGATAGAAGTTGTAGCCAGGAATGTCGATGGATGAGGTAGGCATATGAGGCTTAAGCCAAGTCTCAGCGATGGAAATTGCATGAACGTCGTTGTCAGGTAGAAGTTGACACAATTCGTCAAGGTGCGCAGAGAGACTTTGGGCGTTGAGGTAAATTATTTGAAAAGAACGAGGGTGAGATCTAAAAATGCTGCATAAGGTTAATTGATTGTTAAAGAATTTACTTGGAGCCACGTATCTACATCTACATCTACATAGGCATAAACCAGAGACTATCGAGATTCTGCTCGGACATAGGAGCCTCCTTCGTCGACCTCAGACCAACCCTCCGATCTTGCAGGACTCCCCTTAACCGATCTGGGGTCCATTACACGGCGGAAGCGGCGAGTAAGGTAGCGGATAGGATACTCGACCACTGTAGGCCTTTTTTAGGATAGAGGGCAGGTCACTTAGTGGGTCAATAACATCTGGGGATAGCGCGTATAATATTATTAATAAAAATATAAAAGTCATTGACAACACTGGCATTGATTTAGAAAGACATGTGACACGCACTTCCCCACAAAGGCGTCCTAAATTACAGTCAGGCACAAATAAGGACGTTATTCAACATCAAAATAATTTAACTATACTTGTTATAAATTGCAGAAGCCTCAAGAACAAATCAGCAGATCTAGAACACATAATCCAAACTCATTCCGCTGATATAGTATTAGGCACAGAGAGTTGGCTGTGCAATGATATTAATGACCAAGAAATTTTCCCAATAGATTTCAAAGTTTACCGACACGATAGAGATACAAGACCCGGAGGAGGGGTTTTCGTGGCAGTTAAAAGTCATTTTGAAAGCAGGCAAGTTTCATTTGAAAATAATAACATAGAAAGTGTTTGGTGCACCTTACTACGGACCAATCAACCCAACATAAATTTATGCTCTTTCTACAGACCTCCAGACTCAGATTTGAAAACACTTCACACCCTCAACGATCAAATTCACAAGTTTACACGTAAATATAATAACAGCATAAACATAATTGGTGGCGACTTTAACCTCCCAGGTATAGATTGGGACAGCAATATCGTTAAATCTGGGACCCGCGATCGCGAATCTTGCAATTCCATGATAAAATTGGTTCAAAGAAACTCCCTTCATCAAGCAGTACGCATGCCCACCCGTGGAAAAAACATATTGGATCTATTTCTTACAAACACGCCGGAACGTATTATTAGTGTATCAACTGATGAGGGCTTGAGTGACCATAAAGCAATTAATGTCCATTTGGACATAGCAATAAAAAAGATTGTTAAACCAAAAAGAAAAATTTATAATTACCATAAAGCAGACTTTGAATCTTTTGCCAATCAATTAAACTCTTCACTACCCGAGTTCAAAACCCGCTTAAGTCATGTCCACGTGGAAGAAACTTGGACAGAATTTGTCAATATCATGCAAAAAGGAATCGTAGATTTCATACCTATAAAATACGTTAAAGCAAATCGCGACCCCAGGTGGTACAATAAAGACGTTAGAAAAGCCCTTCGAAAGCAGAGAATGCTACACTCTAGGGTAAAGAGGGCAGGCGTGAACACATCATCTCCTGAGAATACACAATTATGGGACACATATAGATCCTCTAAAATTGAAACCAAAAAACAATTACGTAGCGCCTTACTGGAATTTAAACGCAAAGTACTTTGCGAGCACTTGGACACTGACCCCAAAGCTTTCTGGTCATATGTTAGGGAAGTAAATGGGAGTAAACAAACCGTGGCTTGCTTAAGGGATTGTAGCAATGTAATTCATACAGACAGCGAGGTTAAAGCTAACATCTTAAATTCATTCTTCCAAAGCGTTTTCTCGAATGATGTTGCCACCGCATATCTCCAAGAAACAATACATACTCCACCCATGGAAAAAATAACAGTGGACCAACAAGGAATTCTAAAATTACTTAATGAGATTAAACCCAACAAATCCCCGGGTCCCGAAAATATACCAGCTAGGGTGATTAAACATTTAGCTCCAAACATTGCCCCGTACCTTGAATTTATATTTAACAAATCCCTCACAGAGTGCAAAGTACCTAAGATTTGGAAAACCGCGCAAATAACGCCTATTTTTAAAAGTGGTGACAGGGAGGATCCCAGTAATTACAGACCTATATCTCTCACTTCTATCTGTTGTAAAATCTTAGAGCACATAATTGTCAGTTCAATAATGAGACACCTTGACAATATTAACTTTTTAAGTGACAATCAACACGGATTCAGGAAAACCCGCTCCTGCGAAACCCAATTAGGATTATTTACACATGATTTACTTGTATCTGGTGAGAGAGGTAGGCAAGTGGATGCCATCTTCTTAGATTTTCAAAAGGCATTTGATAAAGTCCCACATGGTAAACTCATTCATAAATTAAAGGTCGCGGGTATAAACAAGGGCGCCATAAGTTGGGTTAAAGATTTTCTTTCAGAGCGGGAACAGAGGGTAGTCCTTGATGGCGCTAGTTCCGACAGCGTTCGAGTCACGTCGGGGGTACCTCAGGGAAGTGTGATCGGGCCGTTACTTTTCTTGATTTTTGTTAACGATTTGAACCGCGAAGTGAAAAGTAAAATTAGGATGTTCGCGGATGACACGGTGATCTATCGGGAGATATCTGGGGATGAGGATCGTTTTATTCTAGCGCAGGATTTAGATTGCATTACTAAATGGTGTTCTAACTGGGGATTGACTCTAAATTATAATAAATGTTCAGTGGTAAATTTCTTTAAAAGATCAACGGGATTTGCTTACAAATTAGCTGGAGGTGACCTAGCAGTAGTTGATACGGTAAAATACCTAGGTGTCACATTCACTAAAGACTTAACTTGGGGGACTCACATACGTAAAGTCTGCGGTCAAGCAAATAAAAAATTGGGATTCATTAGACGCATTGTCGGCAAAAGTGACTCAAAGGTCAAGGAACGTTGTTACCACGCTCTTGTAAGGCCTCATTTAGAATACGCATGCAGCGTGTGGGACCCGAGTGAAAAAGGTCTCATTCGGGAAATTGAGAAGGTTCAACGCCGGGCAGCCCGTTTTGTAAAAAATTCCTACGATAAAACGCAAAGCGTTACCGAAATGCTCATGGATTTGGGGTGGGAATCATTAGAAGAGAGACGATTCAATGCAAGACTGAAATTATTAAATAAATTCAGATCCGCATGTTTCAGCACCGAGGTCTCGCAGATTATTCGTACTCCTACATACATTGGTCGCTTGGATCATGCATATAAAATTCGGGAAATAGATGCCAGGACTAGCCGACTCAAGGACTCCTTCTTCCCACGGACAATACGGGATAGCAACTGTAGGATTATAGATAGTAAAAATTCCACTTGCCACCCTTCAGTGTCTAAAAGATAATTAGTTCTACTTAAATGCATGCTCCTCCACTAACCTTATGTGTTTTGTTATAATAACCCATTCTTTCCGAATGACCTCATTCGTGTTCTGTTCATCTGTTTTTAAGTTTCCCTTTCAATCCCTCGTCCCTCTCCGCGGGGGGAAATTCCTGCTACCTGCAACGTTGGGTCGAATTCCCTTCCTTTTACTTTCTCTTTGGGGGGTTGAGTGTTTTGTGGTGCATTTTCATGTGGTAGTGATGTTTCACATTCTTGCTTGTTGTGTCCTGGCTTGCGTGTTTTAGGATGGCTTTCGTGCTGTGTCCTGGGGTGCAGTTTTTTGTTGTTTGGCGGTGTATGTGTTTGCATGAGTATTGGATGGAGGGAGTTTTGCATGAGTGTGTGCGCTGCTGGGGTGTAATTTTCCGTGTTGTTTTTTGCATGTGGTATTTTTCGTTTTTACGGTTGGTGACCTGACACCCCCCGCCACACGCCCTTGCGGCGGCTTGCGGGGTATTATGTAGATGTAGATGTAGATGTACATCTACTCAATACCCCGCAAGCCGCCGCAAGGGCGTGTGGCGGGGGGTGCTAGGACACCACCCATAATTTAGAAAAGAAAAATAATAAAAAAAAAAATCGCATGCAATAACGACAAAATCATATATATAAAAAAAAAAACATGGCATACATTCATGCATGAACACTTACACCCCACACACATGCAAACACTCAAACTACCAACTAACATACACATGCACCTGAAAGTATACCTAACATCTCTATAGTGTTTAATTTTGTTCCGACTTGTAAATTCAAAGTTTTTAATATTTCTAAAGTGACTTCGGTTTCTTGCTATTATGATTACTGATTGTTCGGGGAAAGAATGAGTATTTGTACCTATCTGTCTTGGAATCTATCTCCCTTAGTTTATCTTTGTGGTCTGATCTACCTAAGTAGTGTGGGGCCATTATAATTCCTTCAGTGTCATATTTAAACTCGTTTGTTCTGAACCTTTCTAAAAGTCTAAGCCTCGCTTGTTCTCTCCGCACTTCAAGTGGTTCCCAGCCTAAATCCCCTAAGAGACCTGTCACACTTGTGTTTTTATCATAACAATTTTTAACAAATCTAGCGGATTTTCTCTGGACTTTATCTAATTCTTTTTGCCAAATTTTCTCCCACGGATCCCAAATACTTGCGGCATATTCCAAATGAGGTCTAACTAGAGCAAAATAACACCTCTCTTTAACTTTTTCATTACATTTCCCCACCACCCGTTTTATGAAGCCAAGTTTCTTTAAAGCTGATCCGCATATTGTCCTGATATGTGCTCCCCATGAAAGGCGTGGTGTTAGAACAACCCCCAAATATTTAACTTGATTTGCCGTAGTCAATACTGAACCCTCTATTTTGTAGTTTATATCCTGTTCCTCGCTTCCTTTATTCCAAAATTTCAAAACTGCACATTTATCTATATTAAGTGTTAATCCCCATTTATTGCACCATCCCGAGATATTGTCCAAGTCTCTAGAGAGTAGCTCGCGATCTAGTTGGCTCCTTATTTCCCTGTATATCACCGTGTCGTCAGCAAATAACCTTAGATTGCTACTAACGTGTGTGCTTAAGTCATTTATGTATATTAAGAACAGAAGAGGCCCTAATACACTTCCCTGGGGGACGCCCGAAGTAACATCTCTCTCCGTTGAGCACAACCCATCTATGACTACTATTTGTTTGCGGTTTGACAAGAAGTCCCTAATCCAATTAATTATTTTCTCATTGATCCCATAGTATTTAAGTTTGTGTAACAATTTATTGTGTGGGACTTTGTCGAAGGCTTTTTTGAAATCCAGGAATACTGCATCGACTTGGGTGTTGTTTTCTCCCGATCTAAGTATATCGTGAATGAAGAGACCAAGTTGTGTTTCGCAAGATCTGCTTTTCCTAAATCCGTGCTGGTTGTGGATTAGTATTTTCCTACTATCAAGAAATTTCATAATGTTAGTGACAATAACGTGTTCCAATATTTTACAAGAGATCGATGTTAAAGAAATGGGTCGGTAATTGGTTGGTTTATCCCTATCGCCGCCTTTATAGATGGGAGTTATATGGGCTAGCTTCCAGTCGCGAGGCACTGAGCCTTCTTCTATCGATTTTAGAAAAACAATATGTAAAAATGGGGCAATGTCGTCAGCTAATTCCTTTAATATTCTAGCAGGTATTTCTTCCGGACCAGGTGCCTTGTGTGCTTTGATACTACGGAGCAGATGTACTATTCCCTGCTTGGTCAGTGTAAGATCGCTCATGTGTTCCACGTATCGTTCACGTAGATCAATGTTTGCAGAGGAAAGTCTTCGAGACGTATTTTTACCTTCAAGTTGGAAAGAGACGAATTCCGGTGCCAGAGGATTTAGGGATCTGTGGTGGCTTTTAGGGAAGAATTCTGGTGCAAAAGGGTCTAAGGGCGAAAAGGTTTGGGAAAATCCGAACCGGTATTTTGTGGGTAGCTGGGTAAAATGTAATGACACAAGGTCATTATCGGGGAATTCAGTCGTGTATGAGGGACAAGGATTAGCGATGTTACCTGTGGGGGTCAAGGTATTTTGAGTGGAAAGGAGTGGGAGAGCATCCTGCGGTGATGGTGTTACTGGCGGGGTATGGCCGAGGGTGTCCTGCCGTGGGGGTAAGGTAGTGGGTATGCGATAATGAGTTTGGGAATTTGGGAAGGCGTAATGGCTTACGGGTGACGACTGGGAAGTTATGTTTTTAGAAACCTGAGAGCCAAAAGAGGGGTTCATCATACTTCTTAGATAAATACTGGAAATAGCGAAGCTATCTAGATTAACACAAGCAGAAGCATAAGAGGAAAGAATTAAAAATATTAAAGATCTAAGTATTTACAAGATTAAAAGCATTGGTACGTTAATAGCGATACACTGTATTTGTTAAGGTAGTCTACGAGATTGTTCAGAAAAGCACTAGATGGGATAGGCGCTAAGCACTGCACTACGCAAAGACTAAACAATTGCAGGGGACAAGTAAATAAATATCCTGCAAACTCAATTGAAAGGAAGGCACTATCAAGTGAGATATGGGAAAAGCATTACGCACTGACACTAAATAAATTTTCACTAAATTACTTCTAAACTTTCGTTTTTACGGTTGGTGACCTAACACCCCCCGCCACACGCCCTTGCGGCGGCTTGCGGGGTATTATGTAGATGTAGATGTAGATGTAAACACAGCACTACGGGATGATTATTCAAATGGGAAAAAGAATATAAAACACTATTTAAAGGGGAGGCACTATTTAAGACAACTAGGGGAAAAGCACTGGGCACTGACACTAAATCACTTTTCACTTGATGACTTCGCAACGTAGATCAGGAACAGGTGAGCTGGATCAAGGAGCAACAGGGTATAGAAGGTTAGAGATGCAGGAGTAAGATGTGGTGGGAAGTCAGTAGCACAGAAAGAAAGAAGGCAAATCAGGAGCAATTTCCAGAGAGTGGGCGACGAGAAAGTAGAGGCACAAAGCACTGAAGGCAGGAATTTCGAGTACCAAAAGGTAAGAGTGCGGCGCGGTAAGGTACTATGAGGGAATGTGTTCGCGGTAGTAAAGAGAGCACTGGCAAGTCACAAATCACTGTATTTAATTATTTTAATCTATCAGCAAGCGGTTGGTCAAAAATGCTCGTGGTAGGCAAGTATGCCTTCAAGGCAATTCACACACTGAGTTAGCGGCGTCCGCTCCTCGATGAAATATTGCGAGAGTTATAATCAACACTCGCCTGCTGCATGTCTCCTTCATTTGATACATAAATCCTGGAGCCATCAGGTTTTAAAATAGTTATTTTACCATCTTGTGTCCATACGTTCTTCGGCCCGGCGAGATCTTTGGCGGCAAGTAACAGACGCTTCCTAGTGGCTGTGAGTGACTCTGTTATGAGAAACCCGCTCGCTTTTAGGTTTCTTTTGGCCCTCCACACTTGATCCCTATCTTGATAGGAGATAAACTTTACGATGATGGGTCGAGGATACTTGTGGGATTCCTTAAATGGACCTATCCTGTGGCTTCGGTCAAGGGACATGGGGTTCACGCTTACCTTTAATTTATTAATGAAGAAATCTGTGGCTACACGCAAACAGTTCTCACCTTTTTCTTCATTGATCCCATGTATAAGAAGACAATTTCTTCTCGAGTACTGCTCAAGATCATCGAGGCGGTAGTCAAACCTGGAGACGCGTTCTTCAATGTCCTTCAACCTTTCAGAAAGATGCTTTAGGTCTCCGTTGATTCCATTTCGAAAGCTGATAAATCTTTCCTCGAGCGACGTAATTTTCACCATCTTTTCTTCGGAGCCGTCCTTCTTTGCCGTTTCCAGCTCTTCTTGGAAACTCGCCATGGTTTTGTTTATTGTTTCCAGCATGGACTTTAACTCGGCGTGGTCATGGGAATGATCGTCCTTTGGTCCGTTATGGTTGACCTTGGGAGGCATTGCAGCAGCGAGTATTGTCTGGGAGTGAAAGTGGGACGGAGCGACCGCTAAACACGTCAACCCTCTACGAGCATTCAAGGAAGACATACATACTTTCATACATATTGCCCCAAACGACTGATTCATTTTTCTGTATTCTTTTATATTTGTTTTTCTCTCTTTTTCTCTTCAATTGATGACTTGCATCTTAAACACTCCTGCCGCACGCCCGAATTGTAGTTTGCGAAATAGTGCATTATGTACTAAAATAACCTCATCTACTTTTATTTACGGACCCACACATAAAAATTCCCGCAGGGTTTTCTTCTTTCTTAAGTATCCCATCTCCACCAGATAGATTTATTAATTAATGTTAGTATTAGCAACCATTGAGACATAAAGAAAGAGGAATTTGTATTAGGACCCTTCATTCAACGTCAGGAGTACCAATAACTTCAGCCAGACTGATGAAGTATAATCGATGATCAAACAACATTCGACCTTTCATAAGATGAAGAATGCCATGGCCGAGAATCAGCCGGGAGGAAAGGCGCAACAGTTTCCTCCTCACTTGAAACCTACGTTCCCGGAGAACGAAAAAATATTTCACCCGCGGCCTCACACTCGGGGTGCATCACCGGGAGTCGGTTCGCGAAGACAATGAAACATCGCCTTCATAACACTCCCATTACGACTGCGGAGAGCGGCGAAGATCGAGGCGGAACAGGCGAAGGGGGACGAGAGAGAGAGAGAAAAAAACGAGACATCGACACCCGGATCGGTATGAGGGGAGGAGGAGAGAAAAGATGGGAGGCGTGGGGAGGTAAAAAAAAAGTGACGATCGAATCGATCTAACTCGTTAAAAACAATTTCCGCCCTGCGGGGTTATTCTCCGGATCGGAGGACACAAGGCTGTCCGGCAGAGCGAGACACTCTAGTAGGTCTCTTGTCCTCGCCATCCCCCCCATCACCATTCCTCCCCACACCTCCCCCGCCAGCCGGGTAAAGGCCCAGAGAACATCGCGGCCTCCTACCGCGATCGCCAGGGAAGCAGAGCGTGCACGCGTCGCGATGCGATGGGGCAACCATCGACTAGTGGCATGGATCTATCGAATGACATTGTTTGATATGGCATTGCCAACGCTCATGAGCGATGTCGAAATATCCCGAAGGTAAGTTGGTGGATTAATACGGTGAAGTGGTAACCCTATCCCGTATCACGTACGTTGCTGAAATGAGGATCAATCTGAAAACTAATCCAGTTTTAATAGTGTATACAGTGTATAACCACTGGTACTTTTGGAAGTACTCTTCCCATAACCCAAACAATATCCATTACGGCACTCGTCATTTTATGTAAGCATTCGTTCAAGCAGGTTTGGGTTATGGTACCAATGAATCTCTTGGAATTTGTTTGATGATAACTGTTTTCTGCCCAAACACGCTTTCTTAAGCATATATTATTATGATATACTTTTTAAATAATTATTATGACATAATAATGCATTGCTAGAGCAGTCAATTTGAGCACAACTGACTTAATTGAACATCGATCATAATTTTACAGACATTCACTGATGATTTCATGGCTTTTAAATTGGAAAACTAACTCAGAAACTTATGCACTAAGGCAATTGAGGTGATTTAAAATTCTCTATCATCATTGATGGACTTTTTCTTTATTGCGTTAAGTAATATCCACTACCGCCACAGTTATAAATCCGAAAGTTGGTTTGCCAGGTGGGGATAGAAAGCCCAAGAGCGTGTGAAATTCAAACATCATGGTAGTATGACCAGTTCCTTTCCCTATGCCACCTTCTGTTTCCCAGGAAGATCTAGTACCCGAAAAATCAGTCTGGGTGAAACTGAGGGTGCCCAGAGGCGTCACCCGGAATCTACTCGGGCCTACCGGTCAGTAGCCCAGTGCTCTATTCAATAGAGTACACTCTGTGGTGGTGTTTAACTTAGTGGAAATTATCAGCTGCCTTAGGCTAAGGGTAAATAACGATTTAATGGTTTCTTCTTTACAATGCAGAGTAGAACTTAGTTATATATTATGATTTAATCATTCATCTTTATAGGTGGTACCAATAAATCTCCTTGAATACTCGTGATATTAACTGTCTTATGCAAAAGCACGCTTTCTTAAGCATATATCATCACGATATAATACCCAGCAAAATAATACCTGCTTTAAAAAAAACTCACCTTGGTCAGAAGTGCACCCGACCTGCACATTGCCCAGCCGCATTCTCGGTACTTTAATACGGTGAAGTAGGAATAAACTTAAACATCGACTCCTCGTTCAATACTAGTCATGCGTGTTTTTCTTTCATTATCAAACCGAAAGACCTGTTTTATAAAGGCGGCCGTTGTCTATTGTTTCCATAAATTCTTTCAAAATAAGAACATTATGTAAACTACGCAATTTCAATTAGTTCCGCTGATGATTGACCAATTTGAAACCGGCACGCATAGGTACATTTACATTAAATTAATTAAGGCTTTGCTTGACTTACTGTCCTTATAAAAAATATACTCATTTGAGTAGATATTCGTCAGGGGTACGGTGCAGCTGCCCTCAAAGAAAAACGCGTATTTATCTACACGCCAAGTATGAGCAAATGTGTACTGAATTCTGAATGCCTACATGGAGGGCAAGAATTCTAAAACATTCTCAAGAAAAAGATTTTCCTCTTTGTGTGCTTACTATCCATACACTGAAGCACAAGTCAATGTCTTTTCTGAAGATCCATTTACCTCCACGTCACGCGCTAGTTTTCAGTTCCACATAATACTACGTCACAATCTCTTCATTGTCTTCAACAACCACAACTGATAGTTAATCAATATTGCCCAAAGTATTGTATCATTGGACCTTGCAAGAATTAGGTGACCCAAACGACTGATTTGAATGCTATCAGAGAAGTTCATACGTCAAAGTTGTGTACGTGTGACTGGGAGTTAGGTGACCGACTCATTCTGTGATACCCTCTCTATTTGTCAATCTGCGGCCGAACAGTCATTCGAGAGCGCTCAAACATTTGGGTGACCCCTTACATGAACAAACGATAAAGTTCAAAGGCGAATATCAACACATTATGCTCTGCTGAGATGGATATAATTGAATTGTACCACTCTCGTTTCAGCATACGTACCTATAAAGAGTTATACCTTTCTTATTCCTTGTCAATACTTCATTTCTCATTTACAAAATAATTAGAAGAAGAGCACATTTCATCTATATTTGAGGAACCATATTAGACAATTCTCCCAAATGATTTACTTGGAATTACATAATTATATAAACGCACGACAAAAGTTTGATTTTAGAATGACAAGACACTTTTACCAACAACTTCAATATTATTTTACGTCTTGCAAACTTCTCTCACCTCTGTCACAGTCTTGCATAATTTCATGTATGAATGTGACGGAGAGTTTCACAATAGACTACCGCTTAGATTTTATACGACCTGTTAAAACACAACCCGAAATCACTACCTAATTGCTGCAGAAATGTTGATTGCAGAAGAAAATATCCAAAAGAAGAGCAAGGCATGCAAACACTTAAAAATCGTAAGAATGAGGGATACAAATTTTGACCGGTGTGTATGACCGGTTATCTGAAGATTTGCTAATTCGGAACGTACGAGATGATTCCTCCTTGCCTTTCCTATAAGAAGACTTAATCACCGAAGATGACAATTTTAGCGCTCGCCTTCAATAGAAAATAATATCGCAACCGTCTCATATTCCATAAAGAGGATTTCCTACTCTCCTACTATTTTGCCCCGCTTATAAAAAAACAACCGCCACTCTGGTGTCGAAAGCGATGATTATATCAGTTTCATGAAGTTCAAGCCATTCACAAAAACCAATGAGTTTCTGGAATCAAAACTGGGAGTCAAAACACGGAAGGTTTCTTGGAAAATTATTCCGTCAAAACTTAAGTATTCCACCGTCACCGCATAGCCTAATTTAAGACTGGCAAAGGTTTCTCGGCAAATTATTCCGTCAAAACTTAAGTATTCCACCGTCACCGCATGGCCTAATTTAAGACTGGCAATGACCTAATATGCTTTTTCAATTAGGTAGAAACTTTCTTTAATTTGTTCGGAAAATACTCTCCGGAATATAAAATGAAAGCTATGAATACCACTCGAGCATTTAAAATTACGAAAGAATAAGGGACACCCTTGAAATGAATGTGCCAAAAGCATTTAACCGACCGACTCGGAAGGACGCAATTAATTTCGGGTGCCACTGGAATAAAAGAAGTCCGCCGCATTTGACTGCTGTTAAAATTCTTCGAGGGCGGCTCATCCCGAGGCAAGTGAGCACCTGTGCGTTTCTTCAAAGCGCTACGAAAGAGAGCAGTCGGTATGCACCTAACGTCCTTCCTTACGGGGGGAGGGGGGATTGTTTCGACGAGAAAATAGAAAGCACACCCCAACGGACGGACGTTGGGCATGGACATGTTTCTCCTCCTTTGAGTGAGGATGCTCTTCAAATTTCCACTAATTGGGAGAAGAAGAGAAAGCAGGCGAATGGCGAGGCGGGGATAAATGATTCATCAGCGAAAACCATGCTTTTTAAGGCAAGCGAATTAAAAAATAAAAACTCTCCTCATTCGGACCGATCTGCTCGAAACGGAAGCCATCCTCTGCACGCGAGAAAAATTACCTGACGAGTCTGGAGCATTACAGCGGCCCAGATTTCCCCGTAAATTCCAAAAGCCACCTGACTCCACTTATCAAAAATTATCCCATTAAAGTGATGCACCTCTCCCGACTGCGAAAATTTACAAAATATGCCATCCACCACCTCACCAGCTTGGTTTTATAATTGACGGTAGAGCCCACCTCCACCTAAACCCACCTACGGCCTGCGGTGGACGAGTATGGAGAGCCAGTTCCTTTCCTTACCCCATTTCCAAGAACATCTGGTACCCCCAAAATCACACAGCTTGGGGTATCCAGAGTCAACATGCGGGTGTAAATTTCACGCAGTCAATAAAGAGGGTCAGAATTGGATGTCACTCGCATTTGAACCAGGGCCCTTTTGCCAAGAGCCTAACGCTCTATCGCGACTCACTTCAAATGTGTCATTAACCTTTTTTCTAAGCACTGTTCATTAAAATTATGACGAACAATGAGAGAGGTGTGATCTTTAAGATCACACGTGTTAAATGTAACAAGTGTTTTGCGTGAGTTGGGAGTTCTGTCACTCAAAATAGGAAATGAGAAATTAACTCTTAATGTTCCAAAAAATTTATCTTCAAACAATACCCTATTTAAACCTGCGATTTCCTAACATTCTTAATATAAGGATGCAAATAACCACCTTGGTGGACGGGTTAGACAATCCTGGCTTGGAATCCAAGGCTTCGTGTACAAATGAAACCTGCATAATCCTGCACTCTTGTGTTTGTAAGATTACTCGGATAGAAAAATGGTGCCAAACAAACTTAGCCAACTCCTCTGGCCATAGGTTTCGTCCAAAAATTTGTGAAGATTAGTGCTCGCTGATAAAAACAACTGTTTATACTTTCATTTTACTACAATTGATGTACGACCGGTTCCACCGTTGGCATCATAAACACCCGGTGATGGAAACCGGTTGTACCTAAATAAAATAACTCTGAAAATGTGCATATTTGTGCCATTCAGTGATAAGTTTAGCCGCTTGGGCGCATAAAATGTAAGCATATTGTGCCTAACACATGTAAACAAAAGAATCTAGTTCTACAATATGTGCGTAGTTAAAAAGTATACCTTCTACTCTTCTCACTATCCTACTTGCTTAACATTCTACTTTCAAGAAAATATTTAACAAATTCATTTCATGATTTATTTTGCAAGCAAATATTTACCAATAATAGTATAAAATATGTGATAGCAAATTCCAAAGGACTGTTAATATTTTCAAGCTCAGCCAATACTCCCAATCAAGCACAATGAAAGGTTACCTTAATACAATAAACAATCAAACACTTTTCAGACGAGAGGTGCTTTCAACATATACCTAATGCAACTGGAAAGAAGGAAAGCAATGATTAGGATAAACTTGAGCGATAGAAAGATGTAATTTCATATTAGACTGGAGAATAATCAAGAGGACGACGGGATATTTAAGTTCCAAAGGGTTTTTTTTCTTCGGGAGAAAGATTTAGCCTTGTTCCATTAAAATTTTCCCAATTACATTGCCAAGTGTATATTTAGTGGTTTAGTAATATACTGGACCATTTTAATGCAACAATTTCAGAGCGTAAAAATCATTCGCCTTGACTGGGACTCGAACCCAGATCCCTCAATATCCGGTCGAGTGCTTTAGCCACTTAAGCTACCGAGGCGTCCTCTTAAACTCTGAAATTTTGGGGCTTTTAAAGGAACTAGATGTTATGACGAAATACCGTACATACAATGTCACATGCATTCGTAGTCGTGCGCGAGGCGCCACTGTCCACGAGGTTAAAAGCCAACTT
This sequence comes from Hetaerina americana, assembly GCF_022747635.1. Classification (NCBI taxonomy): domain Eukaryota; kingdom Metazoa; phylum Arthropoda; class Insecta; order Odonata; family Calopterygidae; genus Hetaerina; species Hetaerina americana. The sequence goes on along the minus strand of NW_027287095.1, from coordinate 54,581,391 downwards.
TAAACACGTATGGTGTTTTCCCTTTGACAAATTCCAAAGAAACTGCGGGAGATTTTCTCCCGCAGTTTCTTTGGAATTTTACTGGACCATTATCACGCCACTACTACAGAAATATTCATTACATGAAAACGAAATCAACAACATAGCCATATTCAAGCAGTATCCATACAATAATTGTAAACTATTGTAACATTTCGCTAGGTAATAGTCCACTTTTCGGTAAAATATCTACAAGAATATCCAGCTTCTGAAAACACCTGGATTAACAAATTTTGGACCAACAGACCGTCCCATCAAGCAAAATGGATTTTTCCTCAATCAGTGTCGATGAGGTTTGATGATTAACTTGGATCCTTACGCGTAAATGCCGACGGTGTAGCAATGTGACAGTTGCCGCAAAATATGTCACTACTAGTAACTGCCAACTACTCAATCCAAAAGTTAGTTTTGATAGTTTAGGTTAGGCATCAATCGGTTGTAGGCCCTACGGCGCGTAAAGTCCTTGCATTCAAAGCGACGGGGCCAGGTCCTTTCCCAGCGCAACTTGCTCTTTCACGCGAGTCCCGTCTCAGTATTCGTAAAATAACGTCGTTTAGATGTTACACAGGGGTGTCCAAATCTTGAACCCATGAACCTGCCGTCATTAACCGGACGCACTAATATCACTGGGCTATCACGCCGCAAGCGACATTAACGAGGAAAATTTACCTAAACACCAAAGAACTGACGTCAATACGACACTTTCCAGGGCGACACCGAGAGTTAAGTCACCGCAGACAATCATCACGGGAACCATTACCATGTTTACCATTAGCAGAATACTGAAAATTCCGTCCTACCCAATTGCAGTTGTCTCCCTGAAGGCTTCCGGTCGCTATCTTCTTTGTAAAGTCATTAAATGTTTTCAAGAAGAGAAATAGATTTTCAAAATTTGCATTTTTAATTACAAGCTTATTCCTTTTTTTACAACGCTCTCTACACATCTACACCATATTTACATTTACGCAAACGTATATTATTTAGCCGATTCGAAGACAGTCTTTCGATTAAAAAAGATACATTTGGTAGTATCTGATCGACTTGAAATTCGCCCTTTGGATAACATTTTTGAGGTCCATATCAATGGTGAATAAGGTGAGCTATGGGATTTTACGCGTTTCCCGTCCCGCTCCTGAAGAGACCGGCAGTGGAGGAGAAACTTTAGCTTTAAAAAACTATTGACGGAAGAAAACTCCTAAGGTCACCTGATTCACGTATTAAAATATTTCCTCCGGGCATCCCTACCCTTGGCACAGGCGACGGAGTTCACAGGAAACGATGAGAGTGATGCAGGGGTGTCAGAACTCGAGCGAAGGACGTCCTATCGTCTCCCAAACACAAGAGGTACCACCACCCACCTTGCTCCTCCCTCCTATTCGAAAACAGACGTGCCACGAAATCCACGCTGTGCCATGGGAATGGGGGGGCAGTGATCCCATAGCGTCGTGCATAACGGGGGATGAGTCCACTGCCACAGCCCCACTCCCTCTGCGACTTAAAGAGTCACTACCAATCGAGAGGGTGGTGAAAGGAAGGAGTGAGGATGCAACCGCGGGGGGATGGGAAGGGCACGAGGGACGTTTTCACATGCGGCACCGGAATACGATGAGGCGAGGGAACTTCCGCGGGTCCGACACGCGACTGGATAGATCGTAGTTGGCGAAGGACAATGGGCTTCAGAGGGCGTGCGCGTGCGGGGGAATCGGGGAGCGTTCGCGGTGGGGACGTCCATATTCGGCGAAGGCGCCGACACCTTCTTCCGGGCGAGCCCTTCCCCTCAACTTCACGGCGAAACATAAAAACCCAACACAACGGTTGGACGCGTGACGACTGAAAAATCCCTGCACGACGGCTCCCACTTCCCGAGGTCGGAAGGCGAGTATTTAATTCCCACTGAACCCAACTCCATATAAAATACAGAAAAAATACTCCAAAAGGACTGGAGAAAAAAGAATAATGAAACCCACAAAACACCTGATAAGGAAATTAGTTTATTAAATAAATCATCGAAAGCATATTGCCGAGTAAAATAAGTGGATTACTAAGAACCATATTCAACAATGGCCAAGGAGATGATGGATATCCGATCCTCGGAGGAAAATGAAATGAACTGCATCTGACAGGACGGCTACATTATTCGCCTTGACCGGGATCGTGATTGCGGTCAACGAGAATGATTTTTACACTCTGAAATCGTTGCATTGTAATAGACATTTAGCGGATGACTCCGTTAAAAGTTACTCTCGCGGCATCTCCCACGGTTTCCGAGTGAACAAGTACAAGTGAATACTTTGGATGACATTTTACTAACAGTACGTGTACAAAGAGTACAAGTGACGATGTACTTTGAAGATAGGGTGAAGGAAGAAACCCAGAGGACTGTTACATGAAGGTCAAGGAAACGAGTGAGATATCCAAGTACGAATTACGAGAAGCAGGTTATGGAAGATGAGAACAGAAACATGAGGGAACGAAAAGATTGGGAAATGACTGAACACACGTATCTCGATTGGAGTGTAGGCCCAAACCAATCATCACTCTGATAGCCCACGAGGATGATATGCAGTGACTCTATAGATCGGAAATCTACATAAGTTGTGTACGCGGGCGTAGCGGAGGAATTTTTTCAACGCATACAACTAAACAGGGATCGGTCATACCTATTTCGTATTTAAGCGCACTGGGCATTACAACGATATTATTTCCGTGAGTAACACGTCCGTCTACTAATTCAAAGAAAATGGTTTTGAATTCATTCGTATAATAGGATTGGAGTGTTTTTCAGAGCCCTCCACCAGTCATTCTAAAAGATAAATTACATTTTAATTTACTATGGGGAGTAATGGCCATTTGTTAGTCGCGCGAGGTACTTGGAAATTAAATAATGACTGTAGTGAACAGATTGACACGATGAGAAGTTTTGGCTGAGGGCAGTTAATGAAATAATTACTAAAGAGACATTTAAAAATCAATATAGGAGGAAACAATTTTAATCTAGTTACGGGAAAACATTGCAGACACTCAATCCACGGCAGTTGGGGAAATGAGAAATACTGGATTACTTTACAACTCGACCCTCCCAACATATGTCAAACTGCGATACATATTTACATTGCCTTACTGGGTCGCCGAGGTCAGTGCCCCAAGCCGTTCGGCGTCGAGCAAGACGTAAAAAAAATAAGAAATGAATCATTATCTCGCCATGGTCTGGGCCCGCTGCAGCATCAGGTCAAATCGATAGAACTTTCGCGGCCAAGTGGTCCTCGAGAGTGGGCTGAAGACGACGGTGGGCGGGAGGGGAAAGTGATGATATTGGGCAAGTTCAAGGCGAGGAGGGATGAAAAAGAGGCGCCCTCGAACATAGGCTCGCACTATCCGCCTGCGCGAAACAAGTAAAATTTGCACGTTTAGTGCGTCCCTCCCACTTAATTTTGCCCCGAATTCGAAGGTGCGATTCGTTTTCTCCCAAATGAGATTGCGCACGCCCAAATTCGAAAGACCTTCCGTTATTAAAATTGAAGTTCCTCAGCGAAGAGACAGCGGTGACCTCAGAGAAGAAGGTATTTATAAATTCATTGCCCTAATAACTCGAATAAAGAAAGACCGCGGAATTTTTTTTGCATGATTTTTCGCGATATTATTGATTAATAATACCCCTTTACGTTAATGAGGCAGAATTTTCGTCCGGAAATTGACGCTCAAGGAAGAACGAATCACCCAAAGTATAAGCAGGCCCTTAAGAACGTTCCACTCATTCTCAAATGATAATTACTTTCGAAAAGAACGCAATAATTTCAATTGGAATTTATAATCAACCAAAAACTTAAAATTTAAATAAAAAGGCAACAATGGGTCATGCAGTTCAACGTCCCATTCGACGAACGGCGCACGCCACTTGAAGTGCCCTCCACTATATACTGAAAAATAGTGCCGTCACCACCTGGATTCGAACCCGGACCCTTGGGATGGGAAGCCAGTGCATTAGCCACCGCCACATTCCATTCCTCAAAACGTATTTGTAGAAATGATAAATTAAACTCTCCAGGTAAATTTACCTACTGATTTTCATGTATCACACTGAATGAAAAATACTGCCATAAAGTAACGCCTAGTAATGTTTCTTTTATATATATATATATTTATATATATATATATATATATATATATATTTAATTATATATATATATATATATATATATATATATATATATATATATATATATATATATACTTTCTGGAAACCTATGATTAATTTACAGGCATTAATGATTGGCGCTTAAATATATAAAAGGAAATATTAAAACCGAATAAAAATAAGCTCTCATCGGGAGAAAACAGATCAAAACCACTTTATCGACTGGGATAAAATAAACATTAGGAAACAACGTAGGGTTACAAGTGAAACGAGCCTTAGAATATATTTCATGGATTGTGAGATTTGCTCAATTTACACCAGTTTTGGGACCAACGGATTGAACCCGAAATTCAAATTTCCAATCGGAAACCTTCGGGGATTCGCTCCTATATTTTAGGTGAAATTTTCTAGCTAATACAAAAATCGAGTATTTCTATGACCTGTAGGAAATAAACGAATAAGCCCTGCATCGCAATGCGTCACAAGGTACGGAGCTCTGGCTACATGCGTCGAAACGACCTTAGGGATCATGAGAGCGTGACTTATTTCATTAGGTGAATGAGGAGATCCTACTGCACTCAAACAGATAAGGCAAACTGTCCGCACGCTCTTAAAAAAATAGCAAAAATTTCAAAAGTCACCGAGGGTATCGGTATCAGACAAAACCCCCCGGTGGAACCAGAGATTCACAAACGGAAATTTCGGTCACGAGATTATTATACACGCTTCGCAGGCGCGAGGGATAAAGGAGTCGAAATACGCCTTAGGGTCGCGGTCCGAGAAGGAGAGAGAAAGCGTTTTTTTTTAGCGCCGGGGCGCGCCCCTGTACCAGAGAAATCTCCGCTTGCGAGTTTTATTTCGCACGTTTTATTGAGGCGCAAGTCGAGCCCACGCATGCAGAGGGACGATGCGCGGATTCTCGCGAAAGAAAGTCACGCGTGGTACAGCGGAGGATGGTCGGTTGACAGGCCTTTCTCCCAATCGCCTAAGGGACGCGAGGCGTCCGAGCAACTGCCCCTCCCCACTCCTTTGCCCTAGAGCAGTGAAAAAGAGGAAATGAAACGAAAGGGAAGCCAGGCAGATAGACGAGTGGGATGCCGAGAAGCTTTTCGAATGAAAAAAAATTAGGTCGGACGGAAGATTTAATAAGTGCTTCAGAGTCGAGAGGTAAAAATTCAACGCAGTACGAAGGTTAAGAGCAGGGTCAAGGAGTCGGGAGAGAATTTTGGACTCAAGAATCTAACTGCTTTAACAAGCGCCCAATTACCTACGTTGATAATATTCGCCAAGCCGCTTAAGTGATAGCATCGCAAATGTTGCGATTGGTTAATGAAAATAGAAAAAAGCACCAATTATTTAGTGGACAACCAAACGGCCAAAAGACATAGCAGGAACGGTAGTGAACGACATCGACATCTATCGTACTCCGAACGTAGTAACTACCGAGTCAATTTTAACTACGCAAAACTAGTGAAAAGATTATCGATGAACATTCTAATTTTGAGTCAAAAAGTATTATTTTGAGCTTCTGAAAGTAAATATGCATATGCATAATGGAAAAACTTAATCGAGGAATCAAAACTCACATTTCTGCGTGTCTGTAACAAAATGTTTCGACTCATATAAAATGCAAGTTAGTTCCCTACCCTGAACAATATTCAACAGGGAAAACAATTAATATAGTTAAGATTTAATGGCTTTTAACAGCATTTTCAGTCAATGTGATTTAATTATTTAACTCAAATCTTTTATTCGGTCTGATTCGGGCAGCCACTGCCACTATACGAACGACTAAATTTTCTTATTTTCCGGCACAACCATGGAATTTGCCCTTTGGTTTGAATTCTCCTCATACTTTGGATGTAATATTTCACTTTCGTGGTCGCAATGCAATTTATTCTTCTATTCCGTTTGCAGTTTCTGACAGATATTTGACAACCAAAATAGGCTAAGGATTCTGAATGCGTAAAGAAGATATTCGAGCCTGGGAATTCACCTCAAGCACACAAACGCTCCATCCAGTGGCCCACACCGCTGCTCCGATGACATAAAAGTCAAAAAAGGACTTGATATATTTTTCGCCATTAGAATTAAATTATTTCTCAAGAAATTTTACTTGGAATTCTACTTGGAATTTAAGCACAGGTGAAGGTTAAGGTCTTTCCCAGTTAAACAATCATTTCTTACTGAGATCGAGTGAATTTTCAATTAATTCACAGACTAATTTTTGTTTTTAATTTTGCCATCTACCATGTAATCAAAATGAAAAGCTGTCAACATTATATTGAATACCTTTAAATTATTTATTGAAATATAACCTCCTATTACAATATATTCAATGGCATTTTGGAGAGAAGTAAAACTATCCGCTTGAGGGTGATCAAGAGTATTTTGATCAAATCTTCAGGACATTCATTGACCATGAACAATCGGACCCTCAAATGATTTCAGCCCTATGGTTATGAAATTTAATAGGGGAGCAATTCATATCTAGCAAAACGTGGTTAATTCAACTGAAATTAACGGCGACTACCATTTTTTAATAAAAGCGATAAATAAACAATTGACGGAGAACCTTTAGGAATTTGATTACTCCATTTTCAAATCAAATATGGTCAGAACTACATTCTACACACTGACACAATGCCACTTTCGAGGCAAAAAATTAGGTTCTCTTATAAATTTAACAGAAATGATCCGGAGACAAATACAATGTAACCAACTCCATCGTTCCCTTCGCATTCCTTGAAGATTTATTACGCTTCTACTGATCCAACATCATTCCTTTTGCTTTCTTTTGGCCTCTTTTCTTTCTACACTTAAGTTACTCACAGAGCTGTCCAACGCGTACATTAAACGAGAGCGAGCCTAATCAATAGATCGAATTGCCTTTCAAAATTATTTCACGTTGGGTTTATATTACGGTAGGACTGCATTCCACGGGCTCGCCGCATTACACCATAAAAGAGCACGTACTATTCAAGGAAAAAAAAATACAATATCGAGTTCCTGCGAGAATACGGTAAACGAAAGCAAAACTCTGAACGTGCAAGCAGGAGAGAAACGGATTTTTTCTCGGAATTTGGAATTTTAATTTGGCCGCATCGGGGCCAAGGAAAATACTTTGGCTTTTTGTCGAAGTTGGGACCACATGTGACGATGATAAGACGCAAGACCGGGGAGAAGTTTTTTTTTTAATTATTAATGGCACGTTTTTGAAATTCCTGAAATTACCGTCGCGTTTTCCGAAGCGAATAATTGGAAAAAATTTGAATTTACTCGAGGTCTAAATTGCTCCCGTTCTTTTTTTTTAAAGAGAATAAAAAAAAGGCTTTAACTAACTATCCCGCTCCATCAAAATAAAGTTGCATGGGCACAGGCACTCAACAAATGAAACGGTATGTACTTACATATACAAGTATGTACATGCGCTCCGCCCTCACATTCCACATCCCCCGCGTCAGCTGCGCGTTAGTCGCAGCCAGTTTTGGAAAGAGAGAGAGAGAGAGGGGATGGGGGGAGGGGGGGATATGGTATTTGACCAGGAGGGATCAAAATGGAAAGGGGAACGGTATTGCGATCCGAATTAAGTGATGCCGTCGGAAGTCCCGCCTTTCGTGGCCCTTTAACCACGCGATCACCCGACGGGTACGTGCGGCGAAATTTCTCTCCGGCTTTGCCCTCTGGTCCGAGGCTACAGCGGTAAGTGTAATTTTGGGGGTTTCAAACGGTCGGGGTCATCTCGCACCGTTAGCGCAATTAAGACACCATCACATTCGAAAATGACATTCAGGTCCGGATCGGGATTCAAAGGCGCGATTCCTATCTGAATGGCGCCTCTCTCCACTGAACTAACCACGACGGGTTCATCAGCGCACGCGTATTATGATTCCGAAAAACCTGTGCACGGTCACGGATGGGATTAAAAGTTAGGAAAGCTGAAAAAGTTCGCAACGATGACATTCGATGGCTAGCATGCGCTTGAGGTGCGGTAATTAGGCGCCCCACTGAGAGCCTGGAGTGTCTACCAGACACTGAATGCCTACAGACTTTTGGGAATAATGATGCCATCAACACCTGTTACCTTCTGAGTGAGAAAGGAGGAATGTACCCTAAATTTGCGTCATGAATGGGAGTGTTAACTCTTCCACTACTTTCATTCGTGTAGCAACTATTCTCGCATACTCGTATTTCTCTTCACATGCTCCCTTGTTTTTGAGTCTTCGTTTTGAGAGCCCTCAAACCATGGTACACGTACGTCTACGCACGGAGCGAAGGTTAAATTAAAGATTAAATCTCTTACATCAATTGTAAGGACGTCTCTTTAGCAGTGATGTTGAAACTGTATTATTACCCCGATCGCACCACGGTATGAGAGATCATGCTTGTAAAATTAGAGAGATTAAGCGTAGAACAGGGATGAGAATAACATTGTCTGACAGCGGTAGGGTCATATTCGGGTTACAATTGGTCTGGTGGGTATTCACCCCTGGCCACACACCATAGCGGTGGCTTTAGGGTACTGAATTAATAAATAAATAAACTTGTCATAACGTCACTAAACAAGCGAGTTTCTTTTGTCTTTACTTAGCTACCATTAGTTCACGCCATCAATATTCTGTCATACTCAACACATCGCATTTAATTTTTCCTGTTTTTCCCACTAATAACCCTTAGGTAACCCATGCGCCCTTATTTAGTCGACATTCATCGACAGATGAATCGATCTGCTGACAGATGTAAGTTCCACTTCCATACAGTACATTGGAGACTAGTACACTTTTATTCAATACTATACTTGTCTCAACAACAATTCATCCCATTATTGAGCCGACCTTTTTTCCAGTATTTTCACGACATTAACATTACAAAGAGGGCATTTATCTGAATGATGAATAATAGAAAGCATATATTTATCCATTCTTAAAGTCAATCGCGACGGCGGCATGGCGCTCCCCAGTGGATAGGCACGCCGTGTTCAATAGATTAGCAAAACTCATTCTGTACATTTATTGATACCAAGATAGTAAATACACATTGTTTTATCCAAACGTACTTTTGATATTGGAAAGCTAAGCTAACCCTGCACTACCCACAGAAAAATGTGGAATTCACACATTAAAGGCAGGAGTGTCAGTTTCTTATCCTACGTTTGTCCAAGCATATTTTATGCGCAGAAAATCACAAAATTGGAGTCGTTCACCCCACCGATTTACATATACGAATAACATTGACTGTTAAGTAGAATCCAATAGGCATCGAAAAAGCTTATCTTAAAAATTCAATAGGTATCGAAGAAGTTTATCTTTAAAAATCCCAAGAGCAAGCATAACAACTAATGTATCGATTATTTTTCACACTTTTAACAAATTCTCGAGGCACATAAAATTCAAACGTCAAATAATAATTAAACAGTTCGTTTGATGGCAACAGATAACGAGGAAAGTGTAGGACGATTTTGGGCAACGTATCTTCACTCAGACAAATACGTAGCTAGTTAACCAAGTTCGTTTCATCACAATATTTTTATGACATGACGATAAAAAACTAAGCTAATAATCGATTGAATGTATAATATGGAAAATAAAATACTGAAATTACATCAAATCGAACACGATAAAAAGAAAAATATTTTAACGCCAATATGGAGGCATGTGTTTACAATCAATGTAATGGTGCTAATAATCGATTGAATGTATAATATGGAAAATAAAATACTGAAATTACATCAAATCGAACACGATAAGAAGAAAAATATTTTAACGCCAATATGGAGGCATGTGTTTACAATCAATGTAGAAAAACCCCGAGGTAAATAAAACATAACTAATGGTGCTGCACATGCAGCTTCCGTACTTTGTTTAAGTTACTTATAATTCATTAATTTTATTTAAAGGCACAGTAAGTATTTTAAGAACTATTTTCATTTAGTCCAACGTGTCTTTATACCAATCTCAACTATTGAAAATTACAAATTGAGTAGTTTCAGGTGTGATGTGGTGGAAGTCGAACATAATGAATAACTGATCGAAGCACTTTTCCACTTGATATCAATTGGAAAAGTACTTCGATCAGTTATTCATCATTGAAAATTATGTCTAAAATATCCTGAATCCCAATAGTTATAGTATCTTTGGGGAGACATTTCCATTTCAACGAATAAATATAAATTGAATTCATTTCTTTTACCAACGGAAAACATTTCAAGGATTAGAAGGAATTTCATTTTCTTTGAGATCTGAAAATTTTCATCGTCCACTCATGATAAAAGTTTCGCATTATAAATGTATGAATTTATTAAGTGACAGCTAACACGTACATTAAACGAGGGCGAGTTTACTCATTGGATGTAACTGTCTTTCAAAATTATTTCACACCGGGTTTTCGACCGACTGGAGTTGACAAATATCATTCACTCAGTTCAGTAGTGGCGATGGTGTTCGGACAAATTAAGTTCTGCTTCTACGAGTTCTACCATACCGTCTAAAAGCCAAATGACATGGGGAATAAATACCCTATCATATAATTCCGAGGAAATATTATCACCTGTTAGTAAAATGCATCTTTCCTTCCGTCATATCTTCAGACTCATCGATCTGTTGTCCACCATTTAGGCCATTCATTGCACGCGAAGGCGGGAGTTTAAACATGGGTAAGGGATCGAAAAAAGAGATTAAAAAATCTGCCTCTCGTTTCTTGAAATAAATTTCTTTCGCCGAAACGTCTTCAGAGAACAGGTGGCAAGTTAAGGCAATGAATACTAGGCCATGGTCGAGATCAAGCATGGAGATAATACGCAAAATGGCACAATGGATTTTTATTCAGATTTTTCATTCGCCAGCACGCAAAACTACTCGGATTCGATCGCTGGCGTTGACCATTAGTTAGACCACCGGCCATTCCACTCTCGATTCCAAAGCAACCCGTCGCACACTCAAAATACTCCATTTAATGCCCCGAGTCTTGACATCAATGCCTCCCGCCAATGTTCCCCGGTCCGAAGGTTGACAAAGGCCGTTTGTCCCTCATTGTGGCGCGCCATTGAAAAGCCTGAGGGCCCTCTTCTACGGACTTCCTCCGCACATACACAAACGCACGTGCATGAACCTGTTGAAATTCTGGCCGTCCGACTGGATGGTGGACTAGAGAATGAAGAGGGAGAAGGGCCGCGCTCTCAGGTGAAAGACGTGATGCCATATATGAAAAAGGGCGGCCGAGATGTTTTCGGTTCGAAACCATAATGGTGGTCACTGAATACTGAGGAGGTCGGTCGTACGGGAGGAGGATGGACTTGAACCAACCCTTCAATGTGAAACTCGTCATTCAATAGTGGAACTTGAGGGTGGTTTTAAAGGTACCGAAATATCCAGGACCGAGGAGGAAGCTGCATACAGAGCGGTCCCTCTTCCCCGAAAGGCGGTTTGTTGCACTTTCCCGAAAATTAGTAGGTACACCTCTTATTAAGCTTTCATCCACATTCACTCGATGCTCCACCAGCTGCCTCAGATGATCTGTGGATGATGTGATGGGAACAAAATTACCGGTCACGCAAAGAGAAAAGTAGCGCGAGGAAAGGGCGATTTTAAATATACCAGTGCATCCATCTGTTTGCGTTTTGGTTCCAAATTCTACGAAAGATATTGAAACTTGAAGCTAACAGTTCGGTACCTGGTAGAGTGTTATAATTTTGTAGCTATTTTCTCATCTGTCGGCGTTCCTGGATGTCCTCAATAATACGGCAAGATTCATAACGTTGCAATTGTTCCCAAGTAGCTCTGAACCTATGTCTCTTCAATTGTTATAATTCGAGGCTATGCACTAATTAGGTAATGCTTGGCGATATTTCGCAGTGGTTTTCCTCACGATCAAAGCGATATTGTATTTCACAGGGATAACTCATGTTCGGTTAACAATCAGATTAATAGAACCTTTTCAATCCTCCAAAATCAAACCAGTAAATTTAACTTTTAAATGCCATTACAGATAAGATCAAATATTGCATAAAACACGAACGCGCTATTTTCTTTAAATATACATTAGCAGAACAAATGAGGAAGTACTTGGTATGGTGGGCGACGACAGGGGTTTTTTGGGAGAAATCCTATGGAGGCAGGAAAAGTGGATGAAGAGGGTATTGACCGGCAGTGGGATGTTGAAGACTGTGATAGAGGGGAGAATGTTAGGCAAACGAGGAAAGGGAAGGAACAGGATAGGGATGTTGATCGGGATGAAGGGAGGAAGAAGGTACTCAGAGATGAAGAGGGACCTGATGTAGATGTTTTGCTGGGAGTCACAAAATATTTATTTAGGAGCTGTGTCCATAAAAAAAACCTACCTTAACCGGTAGATTACCTAATAATAATACATTAGCAGATGCCACTATATAATGAAAAACAACTATGAGTTCCCATTGGTAAATTTGCGGTACTGGGCTCGAACATTAGAATGTATTTACAAACATTGCTGTCAATGTGTTACTTCGAATATCTAATACCTTTTGAAAATATTAATTCAGACAGTTATTTCGACAATTTCGTTCTTTCCATTTATATGGTGATCTACCCTTTAAGGCGGGTTTTGGATGGACACAGACTTATACATCCCTATACATCTTAGCTCTTGGCACTAAGTGACCTTATAATAAGCCCCTCTTCAATTCCGCATACTTCCTCCCTCCCTTTATTCCGTCCAACATACCTACCCTATTCCTGTCCCTTCCTCACTTGCTTAACGTTCTCCCCTTGATCACAGTGTTAAAAATCTCATCGCCAATCAGAATGCTTTTCCTCCAGCTACCCCATTTCTTTCGGATTGCTTATAGCAATTCTCTCTCCTCTCCGACACGCCTAGCACTTTTCGTTTGTTTTCTTTCCCACCCATTTTACTTTTTCCATCACTCCCCACACCCATTGCTCAAAATCTCCAATGTATACATATTATCTTGCTTCAACGACCAAGTTTCCACGATGTACGACACCACTTTCCATATTAAAGTTTTCACTATTTCTTTTAACATCCTTAATCAACGTCTCTACCATAAATGCCCTCCTTGGGCAAGATTCTTCCACAGGCACAGTCTAAAACTACGATTACTTAGACTAAAACTGGTCCCAAATATCCATCGGGTAGTCGACATTTTTTTTCAGAGTATATACAGAACATAAGATAAGATGATAATACATAAAAATCAACCGCTTAAATGCTAGAACATTTTACCAGAAGCTTAAATCAGTAATTCCTCTTAAAATAATGAATGCAATCTCCTAAGTATTTGGATTCGTGCCATTCTAATTTTCATTTTACGATTTCACCATAATAAGAAGGCTGAGCAGCTCACCTCTGCCAGTGAGACACCGCTGAGAAGAAGTTCAGTGATGCAACTCCACTGTCAATTAGCCTTCGCCAGGTTCCCATCGCTCCTGCTCATCTCCCGTGAACCCGGAGACGAGAGCCATGGCAAGGGTGGGAAATAACTTATTCATAGATCACGAGCGCTGCCGCTCCTCTATTTGCCTACGTACACATGGGGGATGGAGAGATAGATGGGAGTGCCCGCGCAGTAAGAAGATTCCGAACGCACCGCTGAGCGATCACTTTCCCACGAGGGGAGGACGCCTGCGATCGAGCAGCTGGGAGGTCAAAGAGGGAGGGGAGATGATAGGAAGGAGACGGAGAAGGAAGGGGCAGACCATTCTACACCCTCACTCAAGGACGGGGGGGAGGAAAGGGTTTTTCTTTTCATGGATTCAAGCCACGATATCGCACCGCTCCTTAGCTTTCCTTCGAGACGCACATAAAGGGTCCCTTCATTGTTCGCATCTCCCACCCACCGACCCCTTTCCTCACCCCATTGAGGGACGTGACCACCCCCCACCCTCACTCACCCAAGGATCACGACGGCGGGAAGAACCCCCTAACGAACCCCTCGGACCCTCCCCCTCTCACTCTTTGTTAAATATAGTAGCACAGGCCTAAGGGGGACTCTCTCCCTCTCACTCTATGTCAAGTAGCACAGGCCTAAGGATCATTTATTCCACAAATTCTGAAAATTTCAATATGTTATCTCTGAAAGACAACTAACAGACATGAATGATTGTAAAACATGCATGATATATGCAAAAAGGTGCCCTCCGAGCGACACGTATTATATCAAATACTTTTAATATAAAAATGTCACAATCAATATTTATAAATACATGGTAGATATATGCAAAAAGGTGTCCTCTGAGCACCTTTTTGCATATATCTACCATAAAGTTTGCTCCTTCATCATAGGATATTTATAATCCACTCGAATAGCGCCCAAAACATTCGCTTTAATAGGTAAATGTATTTCCTGAGGCTGATAAACGTTGATATTGAAATAGCTACATCATTCCTGATCAGGTTATTTCAATGAAGGCAAAATGTTCATATAATCATATGACACGTATTATATCAAATACTTTAAAAATAAAAATGTCACAATCAATATTTATAAATATATAATCCCGATTTCTTTCAAAGATACCAAATGCACCACGTGGGTATTTGAAATCAAGTGACCCCCTTGCATACATCATATCATAACGATCATAAATTAATATCCACCGTGATCCAACACATCTACATCTACTCAATACCCCGCAAGCCGCCGCAAGGGCGTGTGGCGGGGGGTGCTAGGACACCACCCATAATTTAGAAAAGAAAAATAATTAAAAAAAAATCGCATGCAATAACGACAAAATCATATATAAAAAAAAACATGGCATACATTCATGCATGAACACTTACACCCCACACACATGCAAACACTCAAACTACCAACTAACATACACATGCACCTGAAAGTATACCTAACATCTCTATAGTGTTTAATTTTGTTCCGACTTGTAAATTCAAAGTTTTTAATATTTCTAAAGTGACTTCGGTTTCTTGCTATTATGATTACTGATTGTTCGGGGAAAGAATGAGTATTTGTACCTATCTGTCTTGGAATCTATCTCCCTTAGTTTATCTTTGTGGTCTGATCTACCTAAGTAGTGTGGGGCCATTATAATTCCTTCAGTGTCATATTTAAACTCGTTTGTTCTGAACCTTTCTAAAAGTCTAAGCCTCGCTTGTTCTCTCCGCACTTCAAGTGGTTCCCAGCCTAAATCCCCTAAGAGACCTGTCACACTTGTGTTTTTATCATAACAATTTTTAACAAATCTAGCGGATTTTCTCTGGACTTTATCTAATTCTTTTTGCCAAATTTTCTCCCACGGATCCCAAATACTTGCGGCATATTCCAAATGAGGTCTAACTAGAGCAAAATAACACCTCTCTTTAACTTTTTCATTACATTTCCCCACCACCCGTTTTATGAAGCCAAGTTTCTTTAAAGCTGATCCGCATATTGTCCTGATATGTGCTCCCCATGAAAGGCGTGGTGTTAGAACAACTCCCAAATATTTAACTTGATTTGCCGTAGTCAATACTGAACCCTCTATTTTGTAGTTTATATCCTGTTCCTCGCTTCCTTTATTCCAAAATTTCAAAACTGCACATTTATCTATATTAAGTGTTAATCCCCATTTATTGCACCATCCCGAGATATTGTCTAAGTCTCTAGAGAGTAGCTCGCGATCTAGTTGGCTCCTTATTTCCCTGTATATCACCGTGTCGTCAGCAAATAACCTTAGATTGCTACTAACGTGTGTGCTTAAGTCATTTATGTATATTAAGAACAGAAGAGGCCCTATTACACTTCCCTGGGGGACGCCCGAAGTAACATCTCTCTCCGTTGAGCACAACCCATCTATGACTACTATTTGTTTGCGGTTTGACAAGAAGTCCCTAATCCAATTAATTATTTTCTCATTGATCCCATAGTATTTAAGTTTGTGTAACAATTTATTGTGTGGGACTTTGTCGAAGGCTTTTTTGAAATCCAGGAATACTGCATCGACTTGGGTGTTGTTTTCTCCCGATCTAAGTATATCGTGAATGAAGAGACCAAGTTGTGTTTCGCAAGATCTGCTTTTCCTAAATCCGTGCTGGTTGTGGATTAGTATTTTCCTACTATCAAGAAATTTCATAATGTTAGTGACAATAACGTGTTCCAATATTTTACAAGAGATCGATGTTAAAGAAATGGGTCGGTAATTGGTTGGTTTATCCCTATCGCCGCCTTTATAGATGGGAGTTATATGGGCTAGCTTCCAGTCGCGAGGCACTGAGCCTTCTTCTATCGATTTTAGAAAAACAATATGTAAAAATGGGGCAATGTCGTCAGCTAATTCCTTTAATATTCTAGCAGGTATTTCTTCTGGACCAGGTGCCTTGTGTGCTTTGATACTACGGAGCAGATGTACTATTCCCTGCTTGGTCAGTGTAAGATCGCTCATGTGTTCCCCGGGTGGGTGTGGAGGATCGTTTGGTGCGTTTGTGTTTTTGTTGTAGACGCTCTGGAAAAAATGGTTTAAAATATTTGCCTTTTTCACGCTATCTGTAATGATTTCTCCATTTTCCGTCTTCAAAGAGTGAACAGTGGGACGTTTACCCTGTATTTCCCTAACATAGGACCAGAATGACTTTGGATTTTCCTCAAGATATTCGCTTAGCATTTTAGATTTAAAAGAGTGTAGTGCTGTGCGCATAATACTTTTCGTCTTACTACGACATTCTTTTAGTAGCTGTTTGGTTGTATTCACAAAACTTATATCGTCACTTTTTAAACTCTTTTTGAAATTTGACTGTAGCTTTCTTTGCCTTCTTAATGCCGATCTGACTTCCCCGTTGTACCATCTAGGTTCCTTACTGTCGCATTTGAGTTTGGACGGGATGTACGTCTTTATTCCTTCGCGTAAAATATTTAAGAAATAATTCCAAGTGTTCTCTGTATTTGTTGTCAGTGTTTTTGTCTTGTATTCCGGTAATTTTATCTTTAAATATTCTCTTAGTCCGTTAAAATTTGCCTTGTTGTATAGGTATATTTTACGCTTTTCTTTGTTTATTTTGACGAACTTAGTTTTTAACTCCACAAGAATAGCCTTATGGTCACTGATTCCGTCTATTATTTCAATGTTAGTAATGATTTCGGGCATAGAAGTCGCAAAGATGTCTAGTATGCTTTGGCCCCGTGTTGGTGATTTAACTATTTGTTCTAAGGAGTGTTTTGTGAATATATGAAGGAGTTCTTGGCATGAATCTCTGTTTTTGGCAGATTTTCCCACGCAGTAGTTTTCCCAGTCAATTGACGGTAGATTTGTGTCACCAGCGATTATAGTAATACTGTTGCTTTGTCTGCTGCTGATAGTGGATATTTGGTCGTCGAGCTTGTGTAGGACATCTGTGTTAGAATCCGGGGGTCTATAAAATGAACACACGAATAGGCTTCTGCCGTTGTAGTCCTTAATGTTGCACCAAACGCTTTCTATGTCATCTACGTCGCATTCATATCGTTGGCTACTAAGATGTGACTTTACTGCAATGAATACTCCCCCACCCAACCTATTTGGTCTGTCCCTTCTGTAAATTGTGAAACCGTTTGGAAAAACCTCATAGTAGTAGTAGTTTTGAGGGGAGGCGACCGACAGCTAAGGTCATTTGCGCCATAGGGGATGGACAGGAAAGGATGAAGGGTGGAGAGAAACCCGGCGTCGGCATTAGCCTACTCTTTACGAAAGGCGCCAAGGGGTCCGCAGTTTAACGTCCCATCCGACGGACGGCGTACTCACTCAAAGTGCCCTCCACAAAGCATCTCAAGTAGGGATCGAGATACCTCTGAAAAATATTCAACACCGCCGGGATTTGAACCCGCGCCCTCATGGTGGGAGGCCAGTACGTTAGCCCCCGCACCATCTCGATCCCCGAAAAACCTCATTGTTTGCTATATCTCCCGTGAGCCAACTTTCTGTTCCAACTACTATGTCTGCGTTTGTACTGACAAAAATATGTTCAATACCCGATATTTTGTTTCTAATGCTACGGCAGTTTAATGTTATAATTTTAATATGGCTAATAACTTCTTGTTTTTCGGTTTTATGTACGCTAACAAAACTGTTTTGAGACGAATCGTGGTGAACAGAGACAAAAGAATTACATTCACTTGCATTGCTATCTGTTATGTATGTAGAGGCACCAATTTTATTAAATTTACGTGGGTTATATGTTGTTTTAACACAAGTATTTGTTTGTTCAATTTTTTTGTGGATATGAGAGGCATTACCTGAACTGAATTGACAAAAAGCGCTGGATTCTACTTTATTTTTCCCAATATATGACCTACGCTCTTGCCTACCAGCTATGCTAAACCCTCGACACGTGTTCGTGTAACCTACGCGCTACCAACTGCGATGCCTCGGCAGTATAATGGACCCCGGAGCGATTAAGGGGTACCCGACACGATGAGAGGACGGGCCTCAGATCAACGAAGTCCGCTCCGATTCCCCGGCAAAATCCCAGCAATCTCTCATTTAAACCCTCAATGCGGCTCCAAACGAGCCTTCCGCGGTCTGAACGCGGCACAATACTACATATACTTAATTTAATTGGGACCTTCAACTCTGCCTCGACTCGTTTCACCTCCGAGTGCATCTCCTTAAAGGAGCGCAGGATCTCTTCAGATCCACGTTCCGAGGCGTCGTTTGTCCCGACATGAGCCACAATGCGTAGCTTGGAGCAGCCCGTATTACTGACGGCCGCCTTCACCGCCAGCGTCGCCTGGGGTACCCCGCCGCCCGGTATACACCAGGACGACAAGAATCCAACACCTCCCTCCTGTTGGACTCTGCGGCGCAGCGGGAATGCTCCTCAGCGGAGCTCTGCAATGCACATCTTCGAAGCGGAGTAGGAAGGCTACGGATTTTGTCCGCCGGCCTCTTATTCACGGCGATGGGGGAACGGGGAAGGGCGAGAGCGGAGGGGGAAGAAAAGAAACGGTTAAGTCGGACTCGGGAAACTCTGGGATTTATCGGGGAGGCCCTCCGCTCATTGGGTCAATTTCGGAATCTCGTACGGATACCATCGAACGAAGGAATGAATCGCAAGAAAAATCGATCATACCTCTTTTTCGGCATGGACAAAAGAGTGCCCGAAAAGTATTTAAAAAACGAGCACGCTCCGAATTACCAAATCGCATACGTCATGGCTGCCTGAGAAGAAAGATCTGAGAAAAGAGTACCTCCTAATATCCATTACTTTTTTAAAATGTGCGAACGAACGAACTAAGTCGTCCTCTGAAGAAAGATGGACAATTTGAATTAAGTATAACGGGGGGAAATAGTCTACTATTTTTTCCTTATAAGCATCAACGCACTTCATAGCAAAGTAATCATCTCAGGAATCCACACTGTAATACTTCTTGCGGGAATGGGTGCATTTGTGTTTCAATTCATTTACACTTATTAATCATATTTAAAGTAGAAAAAACAGCACTTATTTCACACATGGGAATGTAAATAACGTAAATGTTATATTGTAGAATAAATAAAAATTAAACGAGTATCAGCAAGTGGTCCTATTTGCATAGACATGTTAAGGCTTATAATCGTTTGAATCAACACTTTACTTTAAATTAACTGCATCACAATGCAAATAATTACAAAAAACGCATAATCTGGAAAGTCTTCTTCATTATAGAAAAGAAAGTATTACCGAATGTAATTCTATTCGAGAAAATAAATATTATGGAGGAATTTTCAACAGGAGGAAAAGATTGAACATGTTAAAATATGTCGAAATATATAATATTCCAGACTATTGTTTTTTTCCCTGCTCCCTTCCGAACGTGATTCTCATCTTCAAGTGGTCGAAGTGGTTAACTGTAACAAAAAGTTGGGGAGTAAGTTGCGAGCTTAATATCAGCAAATTTATTTTCATCACTCTTTTTGAAATTCATGGATCGTAACTGCACTTGCGCCATCGGAATCGTATCAACCCGCGGCGGTGTCTGGAAACCGCAAGGCGCAGGCACACCCCTGGCCGGAGGGGCAGATTGCGTGGCGTCTCGCAATTATGCATTCAAAAAAATAAAACACATACACGCACACACACTTCGAACTATCCTTCAGAAATTTTCATTTTCAGGCTTTTGCGTTAAAAAAAACCGCTACCAACAACGGCAAGAAGGTAAATCCCGCAAAATATTCCTACGGGGGGAGTTTTGTGGGCCGGTTTGGGGGGAGGAGGAGGCATTGCGTGTCGCTCCCGAAGATGAAAAGACTCGACGGGGTCCTCTTAGAGGAACATCGCCGAGGGGGGGAACCATTCCACAAAATCGACGGGGTGAAGAAGGCGTCACGCCGAGGGCCACGGTCGAGTCTCGCGGCGGAGCCGAACGACGACAAATGTTTCGGGGCAACACGCGAAAACTTTGAGCGGCGAACGGCCTTCTCCTATTTTTTTTGCCTCCCTCTCCGATATTGCAAAACACAACCGAGGAACGCGAGCGATCGTTTTCACTCCCGCGGCTTTACCTTAAAGCGAACTTGGGCGCGGTCGGAGCGACGGAGAGCGAATGTAAATTCAAATGGGAATAAGAGACCAACAAAACAAACCGAAACGGGAATGTTCGACGGAGTGGGAAGGGTGCAGTGTACTGGAGAGAAAAAGAAGTGGGGTGGACGAGTAGCGGAGAGATAAAATAGGAAGTAACTACGGGTGAGGGGTGTGTGTGTGGGAGGAGATAGTGTGTTGGAGAGAACGGAGGTCGTTACACCGTCGAGGGATGTTAAGGGGGGGGAGGAGGGAGAGTGAGTGGAACTACGGATGGAAACGGGTGACCGGAGGGCAGGCAGCGCCGGCCCTTTTTTGAGCGATGAACAGGGTGAAACCGGCCCCCGTCGCCCGAGTGATCGCTTTCACGCGAGCTCAGGGGGCGGGAGAAGAGAAACTGCGCACGGGCGCGCCTTTGCGCGACATTTCTTCGCAGCGAGGACGACCCAATGGCGGTCAGACATGAAATACCAGCGAACAGATTTGGGAGAAACCGTCAACCTACTCCCATTTCCTATCCGTAGTTGGTTTTCAAGTTCTAGACGAGGCTTTGTCTATTACCCCCTCTCCTCCACCAGAACCCCAGTTTCCTTCGTGAGAAAATCCATACGGCATCTTTCAGCGTCCCATTAAGGAACGGACAAAAGACGTCCTTGAATTGACCAAAGGTGGATTTCGGATCACGAGACCTTAACATTGGAGAAACATGATCATTAATTACCAGTGGAAGGGCTTGCGGCCCAAAAATTTGTTCGATGCGGGGGATAAATTGCACTCGCCGCGTGTATCCACTAATTCTCCTCTAAGCTGAAGTACCGCGTATTTACAAGTGATGTAATTGTAAACGGAAAAATGTGACTGAATAACAAAAACTATGGAAAGTTATTTCACACCAGTAAGGAACATACCAACGAAAATAATATAAAATGCCGACACGGACACACGAACAATGAAAATATGTCAGTCTTTTTTCTTAATCAATAATATACAATGAAGCCTCTTCACCGAGCCACATTGCTGCGGGTATTATTATTTCAAGTTCCTATTGGTAGCATTCTTACTTGTGCACCTTAAACTTCTTTAAAATTAGTAATGATTTGACCTCTAAGAATTACAAGAGATTTGGTTGCATCGGACAGTAAACTCAGCCAATGAAACATACGAGAATATTCATTAAGATTCTCATTAAAATTTTACTAGCATTATCTATTGCGCAAACGTTTTATTTTGTTATTGTTGGAATAATATGTGACGCATATTTCGTATTCAATATTATGGTAACCCCTCATTGGCTCTCGTTCCTGCTGCAGTATATTATTCAATTACTATCACTCCAGTAATCCCCGCTATCCTTCTATCTCACCTCGCATAGACCTATAATATCTATTTTTCCCCTTTCTATCTCTCGCTAAATATTCTCTAATTTCCCTGTCCTCAACATTGTCCTAACATTCCAAGTTCCTGTTCTAACTAATTTGGTCTTCTTCTCCTGCGTCCTCTGTCCTGCTGTTGCTGTTTTTTCCTTGCAAGGGTTTCGTGGGATGACAACCGCGGAAGCCTTGCCTCCCCCGCTGCCGGGCACGACACACGGCCGATTGGGCCGAGCCCTGTAGTTGCCAGGACTTACTAAATCTTGCGAATGATAATTGAGTTGGTTTCCCGTTGCCTTCCTCAATAGTGTTTTCAACGTGACACCATCACTTACTGGCTGCCTCACTGGGGTCAGACGCCATTGCAGCCGCCTGCTTTTCAAAAGTTAGGAGCCAGACTAACTTTCGACCCTTCTGGCATGGGTGACCCTACCAGGGGCAATCACTATTACTCCCACCAGCACAGCTCTAGGGGTCATCGTAAAGCACAAGCCCACCCAAGAGGAATTAGGTTGGAAGCCCCTGAAATAAGTAAGAGAGCAGGCAACGATATAGAAAGGTGCAGGGCACCAGCACCTTTTTTGAGACAACCAGGGCATTTTGAAGAAGCCAAATTATATTGGAAGATTCGACCGCCGAAATAAAATGAGAGAATTAAATACCGTCACCCACAGATATATGTAAGTACTCATTTTTCCATCGCACGATATCATAACGATATATATATATATATATATATATATATATATATATAATTGGCTGACACAACATAACACAAATAGAAAAGAATAGACACATATAAGAGTCTCTCTTGAAGAAGGCCCCTGAGAGGGCCGAAAGCTCGAACAATTTACCGTGTAAGTGTTCTTTTATATGTGTCTATTCTTTTCTATTTGTGTTATGTTGTGTCAGCCAATTATTGTGCCGCTCGTATGAGTTTTTCCGTACAATCGTTATATATATATATATATATATATATATATATAATGTGTGTATATATATAATATAAAAATAATATAATAATATTTTCACTAGCACAAGATCAAAAAACAACTCTCACAGACAGGCCCGTCTCCTCTCTCCGGATACTCAGAGCACACAGCGACGGAACCAGTCCGATCGCGGCCCGACGTACAGCCGGGTCAGAATAAAATCACTGACATCACTTTCAGGACATACCTCGTATATTGCTGATCTGAAATGAAGTCTGAGAGATAGGGTTGATTGGGTATTCAATTGGTGCGATAGCTACCAGTTAGGAGGAGCAAGAATTTGAGAGATCAATGACCCCTATGTTAGAACTCTTGGATAGAGAGAATGGCTGTTGAACTTTTAATGGGCAAAGGTAAAGAAGTTCATACATAATTGAATATGTCGTTCTAGAAGGTCGAAAATACCTCAGGTAACGCTTGACTATTTCTACACAGTGTCAATGCTATTCGTTCAAAGAAAGTCAACAGATGTATTCTAAAGGTTTCCTATTCACCAAATAATACCATTTAATTCCAGTTATCATTTCCTTTACAATGCACTTTCACAATCACATTCCATACATTCTAAATGACGCGGAAATTACCCCATATTCGCTTTAAGATGAGAATGATGCCATTTTCCCAGAGTAGCGAAATTTGCTAAACCTCATCCCTCTTCCCTTTTCACTCACACTCCTGGGGGAAGTTCGATATTCCGGATGAAAGTTTGCTATCGAAGTTCTTCCTGAGATCTCTCTCACTGGAGAAAGAAGACCAGTCGTCATCAAAATCCCTGACGTAATTCTTAAATTGAGCGACCAGTGTATACATTAACGAAGACCGTCTGGGGCTGAAACGACGATAAAATCAGGAAATAAAAGGAACCCTTAGGTATAAAGATAAGAGAGACGAAATGTACGAGACAAGGAGGAAATTATTTTTCCTAGCATCATTTGAATGACGACAAATGGAAAGGATAAGAGAATAGGAAATGGTTTAGAAAGCTGGCTACGGGCTCAAGGGCCCGGAGTTACTTAACACTTCCGAAATCACTCACCTTTATGAAAACCATATTCTTCGACAATTATTCATTTTTGGGGTCAAAATTTGAATTGAGCAAAGCTTTAATAATATATACCCGAACCCGACCCCTACCCGATTTTATTTTTCAAAGAAAAAAAATTTTTTTAAGCTTTCGGCCTTCTTCAAGTAAGACTCTAATTTACCATGTGAGTGCCATTTTAAGTGTTACTATTTTATTTGTGTTCTATTGTGCCGTCCAAATATTATATTGCTCGTGTGAGTATTTCCGTATAATCGATATATATATATATATATATATATATATATATATATATATATATATAGTATATATGGAATATATGTATATATGTAAGTGGGTCGCGGTAGTCCAGTGGGTAGAGCGTTGGACTGATGATCAGAGGGTCCCGGGTTCCCGGGCAAGGCACTCTGGGCACCTACAGCTCCACCCAAGCTAAAGTGATTTTTCGGGTACCAGGTCTTCCTGGGAAACCATAACCGGCACAGGGAAAGGAATTGGCCCCCCTACCCTTATGTGTGAATTTTCACACGCCGTATAGGGCTTAGTACTGGGTGAACTCTACCATCACCAACTAAACCGACCTTCGGGTTGATTACTGCGTTTATGGTTTATATATTTGATATATATATATAAATATATATATATACTACCTTGATCAAAAAGTTCCCGGAATAACCACCGTGTGGCGCTCCCATCGTTCCGATTTGAGTTCTGTTTTTTTTTTGTTAAATTGGTACATCTGTTGTTGATATTCCCATAAAAGCTTAGTGTCATAACTTGACATTTGCAAAAGTTACGTAGCCAAGAGTACATCTATCTCTGTGTGTGTTGGCGATTTTTTACAATTTCAGAAATGGATTTAAATTTGCAACAACGAACTTGTATTAAATTTTGCGTAAAAAACGGATTTAGTGGCGCACGGACGTTGGAAATGTTGGAAAAGTGTTTCGGCAACGATTCTCTAAAAAAAACGGTCGTTTACCAGTGGCACGAGCGGTTCAGAAGTGGTCGTGAGTCAATCGAAGATGATGAACGCAGTGGCAGACCATCGACATCGAAAGTCGGTGAAAAAATTGATAAAGTAAAAGAAATGTTGGTCAATAACCGCAAATTAACCATCAGAGAAATAGCGGAGGACTTGAACATTGCCTATGGATCCGCCCAAGACATTGTGGTTAATGATTTGGGTTTCCGTCGTGTAGCAGCAAAGTTGGTGCCAAAAGACCTCAATTTCATGCAAAAAAGAGACGTCGCAAAAGACATGATTTGCGAGGCTGAATCCGATCCCACATTCATCAAAAGGATCATTACTGGAGACGAGACGTGGGTTTATGAGTACGACACGCAATCCAGACATCAGGCAAGTGAATGGCGTTCGCCAAATGAGCCGAGACCAAAAAAACCACGTCGTTTTCAGTCAAAAAAGAAGGCAATGCTGACGGTTTTCATGGATTACAACGGTGTAGTGCATCATGAATTTTTGCCAGAAGGCCAGACAGTAAACAAAGAGTATTATTTGGGCGTTATGAGACGTTTGCGTGAAGCAATTCGCCGAAAGAGACCAGAAATGTGGGCAGGAAACTCGTGGATTTTGCACCATGATAACGCACCGTCGCACAGTGCTATCATTATTCGTAATTTTTTGACGAAAAATGCAACAAATACCATCCAACAGCCACCGAATTCACCTGATTTGGCTCCCTGTGACTTCTTTCTGTTCAATCGAGTTTAAAAACCATTACGGGGAACGCGTTTTAGCAGCCGAGAGGAAGTAATGGAAAAATCGCAGGAAGCACTGATGGACATACCGAAAACCGAATATAAAAAATGTTTCGAGGATTGGATCAAGCGCTGGCATAAGTGTGTTGCAGTCGATGGGGATTACTTTGAAGGGGACAATATAGATTTAGATGAATAAACTTGTATTTTTAATTTTCTGAATAAATTCCGGGAAATTTTTGATCAAGGTAGTATATAGAATATATATATTTATATATTTAGAAAAAAAATTATATATATGTATGTATCTATATATATATATACATATGTGTATATGTTTTGAATGAAATAGCGTTTATCACAGTGACACTTGCTATTCCAGCTTCAGAGAATTGCTAAAATAATATCATATTTCCCGGGAAACTCCTACACGACGGGAACGATTTCGCGGGAGGCCTTCGGACCGATCCTAAAGGAGGAATGTGATTGATCCCGAAGGGGAGCGGCGCTTAAATCCCGCCTTGAGCGGTCCGTCGCCGCAGGACGACCGTCAAATAAATTCCTTTCTCCGCCCTTACCACGCAAGTAAAAAAAATCACTTCGAGTAGGCGTGTAGGAGGGGAGAGGTTAAAATGGTATATTTTATCAAACAACTCCAGTACTGGAGAGGTAGATGCGGCCCCTCCAGCTGCCGATTTTATTTGTCTGGAACGCCGCTCCCGATGCCGTCGTTTAGGAATTCGCCTCCTCCCGTAACTACCCCAACACGCGAGCGCCCGCACGCACGTACTTGTGAAGTTGACGCAACGAAATGCTAACGAACTCGACTACGGGGTCGACCACGAACGCAAGAGGAAAAGTGTTTTCGTTCCCTTATGTGGAGGCGGGAGGAGAGACAGAGAGAGAGAAAAAGAGAAAACACGAGTAATGGCACCGTAAATGCGCGATTAGTTATGCCACAAGAGGTGAAACCAGAGGCACTTGATGCCGGCGGCTACGACTGTTCGCGAAGCGACTTTCCTCGTCGTGATAATCCATCGACTGAGATCCGTTTCTCAGACCTAAGGATCAATTTACGAGGCTGTTTGATTCGTCGCCTTCTTAATGACAAAAAAAATCGCCATTTACTTTGTCCAAAATTTACATAACATTTGAAGAAGAGTTTTTAAATGCTCGTGAACTACTGCTGAGTTGACTTTCGAGAGTAGTTCCTGAAGACGTTAGCTATAACGCGAGCGAGGGAAGAGTTGAGACACTTAGTGCTTCACATGCATCCGCACCCAACAATTCTCAGTAAGCGACTACATATTAATCTTGTAGAGATACGTCTTCGATTCAGACATTTCAATATTCGTATATAAGATGTCAATAGGAATCTACGATTGAAAATATAATTTACAGATACTCGGGGATGGTCTTCAAAAAATTAAGAAGACAGCGGGGAAACCGAAGAGGCACATAACACAATGAATTAACAGCACACTTGCGACCTATTCGAAGATCAAATCCTCTCCATACCACTTGGGAAACGAAAGGTGTGTAGTGACTCATGAGTTCATACCAATTCCACTTCGTGCAACGCGGCAAAATAGCCTCCAATTTCGTAGCACGCAAGATACGAAAGGTAAACCTCGACTTTTGCGCTAATCTTCATTTTTTTCGAGTAAAAGAGAAGTTTGAGCAATACCCGAAATGTTCCCGATTTTCTCGACTTAGAGACCACCCTAACGGATACACTAAAACACAACTCCCACTTATCTTCCTAATCATCTTCGTGGCTCATGTCCCAACAACCACCATTGCTATACACCCTCGAGGAGGCTTGTGGGATATTACATATGTGTGTGTCAATAAAGATGCCGTATCTCATTAACCAATCTAACGCCTGCTTGTGGGTACATGGGATCACAGACACAACGTGAAAGGAGTCTCCTCATGAAGGTCGTGTCGTCATGAGGGAGACGACAGTCCAGCTAGACTTCAGTCGTTATATCTTAGACTGCGGACGTAGAATTTAGACCCATGCCGAACAATTCAAAGTTTATACATAATCGCGATGGATATCAAAAAGGAACAAAATACACTCCCTCCGATTAAGTCAAGAGCCCGATCTCAAAATTCCGCACAACTAAGACGTCCAAGAAAAACCGTGTATAAATTTCACACGATGCCCTCGAACGACAACAATCCTCGACTCTCCCCAAGGGCGTGGATGACGTTCGTATGGGTGGAGATGACGGAAGCGTGAATTTCGCATCACGTCATTAATTGGTCGGACCGTGACGCCATACCCCAACATTTCACCCGGAAATTTCAATCGTCTAAAGCGGCGGAGAACGCAAAATGAAGTTCTGCGAGCGCAATCCTGTAACGCCTTAACGACCCTTCCAAATGCCAAATTCAGCCTAAGGGTGATCCACGTTTACCCACCGAGACCCAGGAGGAAGAAAATTCTCAGGTATTATAGCTCTTACTCGTGAAAGGCGAATAACACTAATCGACCATCCATGGGACTGAGTTTCAAAATCATATGATAGAATGAAAGAGATGACGAGAACTTGGTAATCAGCTCATAGGAATCTGTTATGAGGCGAATACTCCAAAAGATCCTGGCAGAGAGGAAATATAGGAATAACTTTCAATATACATTTCGATTCATCACTCCATTCTTCATGATTCAAAAAATGAAATTTAAATGACTTGTTCTACCTTTGACTCACATAAAGGAGTGAAATTTTCGCGCTAATTACCATCACGATAACTGCTTAGAGTCAATGCATGCAATTAGCACAGAGGCATTGGCTTGTCATGTTTTCCTGTTTGCATTACGAGAATCTACCACTCAGAGATTATTTTTTTAAGAAAGAAAGGATACAAATTGGAAGAAATACAAAGTTGAAATAGGCAATTGGTTTTAAAGCAGAGTTACAGCCACCTCCCAATTCTCTTTTACCCTGATGGTCGCGATTATTTTACATTTATCATTGACATTGCTTTCGATCATAATATCATATCAGAAATTCTGCCAAATGGCAACGTTCCCAAATGTTGAAAAATATCTCTTCCATTTAACATATTCCTCGAAATTTCTTCTGACATTTTCTCAAGGATTTTCCCCAATTGGTTCAACGTCCAATATTGATCCTTCGGTCAATCCTCTCTACCCTGCTAAATGATTCGCGACTTATTTGCCTCTGCATCTTTTCCAGATTATATGACCAGTGCTACTTAAAGATACTTAATGCAGGTAGTACACAAGTAAACATGCTTTATATGAGACGACGACTGCAGAAGTGATGGTTGGATTTCAGACTAGAAAATTTTCAAATGATCGAGACGAAAAACAATGCAGTGGGACTTTGGGATTCCCTCAAGGAACTCATACAATGGTATAATATCACTGTGTATCAAGTGCAGCCATATTTATTTGAATTATTCAGATACAAGAAACTAGACACTGACAGGTAGAGATGATGAAAGACTTCGTGAAAGGTAGCACATTTAGCAAATAAGGAGAACCTGAAAAATATTAATTCATTTTCTGCTTGATCGGGTCATTAAGAAAAACAATTATATCTATATTCAACGCAATTTAAAAAAACGAATGTAACACATCTCTTCGAATGGACGGCATATCCCTATGACGAAAGAAACACGGGACCCCGAAATTCACGGTACCTAAGCGTACCTGATAGCAATTTGTTAGGCGATCCCCTCAGGTTAATTACGAGACCGCCCATAAAAAAAACGTTCGTATTCCCTTTAAAAACGCGAAAATTATGCAACCATGCAAACGCTTTCTGAAGGATGACCTCGAACTCCAGTGAGACTGTGGGACTGAGCTCAATCCTTCTCTCCCGCTTTCCTGGCGAAATGTATTCAGCTTCCCCGGAGATAAGAAAGCCACTCTCTCTCTCCCACTCACTCCACCCCTCCCCCTCTCGGGACCTTTTAATCTCGAAAATGTTACGTACTCGGAATCGAATGCAGGCGCATAGGGGGCGGCGTTTTAACCGCGCTGACATTGACGCAAGAGGTCGCCGCTGCTCGTGCAGAACTTTCAAATGCTTCCTCCGCGCTGGACCTCGTGCGCTTATCGACAGGGCAAGGAGGCAAACGTCGGGCGATGAAAAAGGATAAAAAAATAATGGGTCCAAATGCTTACTTTCCGAACTATATTTCCGGAATAATGAAGAGATGTGGTTTTTTTTCCAAATAAAAATCAATGCCGACCGACACGTCAATCTCTTCGATTTGCGCTCCAATATTGCGATAGTTTGTATTATATGAACCGCTCGCGATCGAATTACGTGCATTTCACATTTCCGTCTGATCTAGGACCCGATTTTGAATCCAACATATGGGATACGGACGAATTGTAAATTAAGCAAGTTAAGACGATGCAAATGCATGCGAATACGAGCAGTGACCCCTGGGTGGTACTGAAGGAAAAATGTGTGGAACATTCCTCATTTTCTATGAGCCGGGGATATATCGGATACTGGTTACCCCCCAACGAATGAGGTGACGTTTTAAATTCCACTTAAACTAAATCCCCAATCGATAAAATTCATTCCGTAGTGAAAAACAGGACAACTGAGGAACAGTTGAACCTAAGATCATCCTTTTAGCTGGTATGAGTTTTAGCAGCCGGGTAATCAATTTGCAAAGGTTCCACGTAAACGAAATTCCAGTAAACAGAATACATCTAGCAGGATAAACTGTTGTTCATGTGCCAACTAATTAAAAGACCGAAGCTGCCCCATTTATGGTAAATTATTTTTGAATAAACTAATTTAAATTAATACGCGGAATACGTTGGGCCTAAAGGGGGAAACAAAAACAACATTTCTCTAATGTTAATCAAAGAAAGAAACCGTTTCTGGCTCGACTTGCGGGACTCTTTCGTGATTTAGATGGAAAAAAAATTAATAACATTCCTTTTACATACCTAAAATTTAATATAATACCATGGTTTCATAATGGCGTGCCATCATCAGGCGAAGAGGTGCACTTCTTATATATTGCTAGTCTAGAATGGGGTTGGGAGAAGTGACTAGGGAAGCGGTCTGGTTGTTGGGCTTCCGTGAATCAGTCCACCATCTTCAAGTGGATATGTTTAGCGGGATGGAAAAGTCAAGTTGTACTCAAGAGATTAAAATAATTATTCAAAATTAATCACGCTGATGAACGTTGAAAAAATTTTAGTCCAATACCACCATTGGTGCGTAGACAAGTGAAGTAGGTGCATATTCGAATGCTGAATTTCATTAGCAAATATCGTAACAGTTTATTGGAAAATATTTTCTCAGATACTCAGTAGAAAACTTTGTCAAGCCCGAATGAGTAACAATTTATTTGTTATCAGCATTCCGTATAATGCATAGTAATTATTTAAATGGGAAATTGCGACCGCGAGATCAAATATATAAGTATGTGAAATTATAGGCAGGGTATCTCCATTTCCCACCATTAATTACCTCCGTGGTTTCGAATGTTTATCTGTTAATAGTTATAACAAGTACAGTAAAAAGGGACATAGATTAGATTACGTAGTAAAAGGCTCTCTAAGTTTGAATTCGTATTTAGCGGCATCGCATAATTGCGGAGTTACGTGGTAGTAGAATCGTATTCACTGGTTAATGTTATATTTATTTAGTAATTAACATTTTAAAAACAGGAAGTAATTATGAATTCCCCGTTATAATTGTGTGAGTTTTATTGTCTAATATGGAGCACGGTATTAAGTCCTTAAGGTCTTACCCGAAAACCTTAAGTGTATTTACTCAGATGCTAAAAAATAACGCGTTTCCTCTCAAAACATCGAAAAAACGTATTCATTAGAGCGACAAAGTAGATCAATTACAGCTACTAAAGTAAATTTCAATTAAAAATAGAACTCGGTATAGAATTTAAATAAACTATTGAGTGTATTTACGCCATAATGGGAATAAATCGAAACTGAATTTTCGGTATGATGGGCTGGGGTGGTACGTATCATGGACAATGATTTGGGAACAGAAAAGGCATGCGCTTGCTTCCTCATCGTTTAGAACGATACCTCCTCGGGATGAGTCCATTTTCCTCTCTACGGTCGGTTAATTTTCGCCCCTCTCCCCAAGTTCACGACGCAAGGGGGTCGATCATCCACCTGGCATTCGTGAAGAGAATTAAGAGCGGAGACCAAGAGCAGCTCAAGTGTTCTACTGCTAACGGGGTCATCCTAGAAATAATGTCCAACATTAACTCGAAACGCGAAATGCAACAAACACCGACGGAGAGAGCTCTCGGGTTTTGTTCTTTCCTTCGGCACCGCTCGCTTGACGATGACGAATTCAGAAGAAACCTTAACTCCGCTTGGAAGACGAACGGGGTACCTATGACATTCGGCCGAGTGAATCGCCTTGATGAACATGCCCGGAAACTGGTTTCATTCCCGCTGCACGCGCGATAAGCCGACGACACACTAACCCACGGTCCAACGAGGATCACTATTCGATCTTTGCGAGAATCCTCGACAGCTAAGAGACCCTCTCTCCCGTCCCGCCTAGCTGACTTCCTCCGCGCCGCCTAGACGAATTGATAAAGCACTCGGGTGGAAACTTTCACGCGAAAACGAGCCGAAATCAAAAAACTCACGCACCGCATCGTGAAAGCGAACGGAGGAGAGCGAGGGGGTATAACGACGTGAAATTATCTTAGGCGGTGGTTAGTTTTACACGGAGTGGAGCCCCGAAAAAGCGCCCGCCGAAGATCCCAACTGTTCCACTGAGGGATTGAAAAAAAACAGGAAAAAATAAATAAACAACCGCACTTAAGTAATGAAAACGGTACGGGGCTCGCCCTTCCCTCACGATCAATTCGAGGATTACGGCAGCGTAATTGAGGGAACGATATTTTTCAAAGCTAAAGGACACTAAGTGTCGAGATTAAATAGGTCGTCAACCATTGTTTCGGTTCTTAAGTTCGATATAAATGATCGCCGTTGATTAACGACTCCGGGAAAATTACACCAAAATGAGAGGAAGGAAGAACGTTGGACCATCCTTGAGTGCGAGTGGCGAAGCGGTTTTAATCGAGGCAATGAAAGCGATTTAGAGGGGAAGTGAACACCCTTTTCCGAGGCGAAAAGACGGTGGCCGATGGCCCCGGAACAATTAAGGAGGGTTTGACGGCTTCCTAATGGATCACCCCTTCCGCGGACGTAAAACGAAAGCCGTCACTCCTCACTTAAAAACGTTTCCCTAGGTTTCTTCATCATTTCATCCCCATTGCCAACGAGAGAGGCGAGCGGGGGAATCTTGAAGAAATGACCTCGAGTCCGAAAAGCCGTTCCGCTTTGAAGAGCATTGCGGCGCAGACGGTCCGCTAATACGTGTGCTATTAATCGCTCACGGCACATGAAACAACCGAGCCATGCACCGCCCGCGTCGAACATTTTGAGGGTCGACCGAGAGGGGCCTTTCTTTTCGGGGCAACTTCCGCCAACAGACGGTTGGAAAACTATGGCCTCGAGTGGATAAATACATTGGTATTTGAACAGCAAGGACGACACGCTGAGCGCAAGCAATATCTTCATGACATTCTCATCGCAAATGCTTGTACCTCAATTGCTACATATCGCATAACCACAATTATCAACCCGAAGGTTTGTTCGACAGTTAAGGGTAGCTTTATGCTACGCTGTAGCCGTGCTGTAGCTTATTCTATACATGGCTTCTATAAAAAGTATCGGGAAAATTTTCGGAAAGACGGAAAAACACTTTCTTCTTAGCCAAATGTGGCCGCTTTTGCTTGATTTCTTCGCTTAAAGCTTGCAATAAGTTCGCATAATACTCGCCGTTGATAGTTTTTCCTTTTTCGAAATAGCCAATGAAAATTATCCCACGCACATCCCAAAAAACCGACGCCATGACCTTGCCTGCAGATGAAACGGTCTTCACCTTCTTTGGAGGCGGTTATCCCTTTTCAATCCATTGTTTTGATGGTTCTTTTGTCTCGGGTGTGAAGTAATGGATCCATGTTTCATCCATGGTTATGAAATGGCGCAAAAATTCTGCTTTGTTGCTGTGAAACATTGCTAAACACTCAATTGAAACATCTTCACGACTCTGGTTTTGTTCGAGTGTGAGCAAACGTGGCACCCATCCTGCAGACAGCTCTCTCATGTCTAAATTTTCAGTTAATATGCAACGTACCACACTTTTTGAAATGCCTACTATTTCTGCTGGCTCGCGCACTTTCAGTCGACCATTCAGCATCACTTTGTGGATTTTCTTCACAGTTTATGGAGTCGTTACCTCATTTGGTCGACCAATACGATGCTCGTCTTGACAGCTAGTACGGCCTCGTTTGAACTCTGCTACCCAATATTTTACTGTTGTAAACGAAGAAGCAGACTCACCCAGAATAGAATTCAGTTCAGCCTTTATATTGGTTGGGTTGAGGCCTTTCAAATAAAAGTATTGTATCACATAACGATGACCAATTTTCTCCCATTTCACAAATTCACTGAAAACGTTCACTATTGATGGCTGCCAAACAAATACTAAACAACGTAGCCTCTTCAAACTAGAAACATATGCTTTATAGATTGCATACTTTCTAATTCAGTAATATTTTTCAAACAACTACCCATCTCTAGGTCAGGCCGGGTACTTATGGGAACACCCTACTCGATATAGCATAATTGAATACTCAAAAATAATTGGAAAGCACATTTATACTTATTTCAATGTACAAATTAGCGCACGACGCTATCTGTTGCCAAAATATTCGATTGTCTTTTTTTAAGAAGAATTTCACACACCATGGCAACGAACGAAGAAATTCATTAATACTAAAAAAATTCCATGCGATTAACTTCCAATTCCTTAATAACTTGCGATTTAGTCGTGCATTTCCTTCACGTAATCCTAACGCATATTTCCTTTCCCGAGGAATGGGGAGAGTTGAAGCGAAGCGCGCCTTGCTCGGTGGTCCAGATCGATAAACCGAAGTGAAGGACGGGGAAGGAAGACGCTTCTTCCGAGGATCAAGGTTCGAAATCCGACATTGGTGGAATTTCCAGTGGTAACCCAACCGCTACCCATACGCCCATATGAAACCATTTTTGCCCATTGGACGAGATGCTAAACCTGCCGAAGCCTTGAAGCCTTCCGTTGAGAAAAGACTAATGTTAATAATAGCTTAACTACCCAAAATTAACAACCAACATCCAATTGAAAAAAATCTCTTCCAAACCCTTAATCAGGAGTAAAAAAACTTTCAAAAAGAATTCACCGGAATCAATTTTCTGAAAAGAGAACACATAAAGGGACGTTCAAAGTATATCGGTAGCAGTTTTTACGCTCTGTTTAATCTTATCATGCTCCCCTTAAAAATAATGAGGAAAAAGACACAAAAGAAAAGTCAAGAACGTCGCATTTGTGGAACACTGGCGGTAAGAGCGATCCAATGTCACCAAGCAGTTGCTTGATACGGATAATGATATTCCGGAAATGGTTCTTAACTACTGCCATTCTGTTCACGCAAAGCGTTCGACGGGACCGTTATTACGCGAATGCCCGAAGGAGTCCACCGGATAATGACAAGAGCACGCGACGGAAATTAACTCCGTGAAGTGCTAAACTGAGGCTAAGGATTGTTCCTTGCCCCGAGCAAACGGAAGGACGACATTAACCTGCATCCGTAACACGATTTATGCATGCTAATGGTAGGGAGATCACCCGCAAATGTTGGGAGGAAATAAATTCATTCACGGGTCTAAGTTGGGGCAATTTCTTCCTAGCTTGGAAGAGACATCAACGCACTAATTAAGGTGCCCGGTGAGTCATTGAAATAATTATGCGGCGATCAAAGAGCGAGAGATGTACAGAAACCATCATCATAACGCTTTACTTCCCACAGAAG
Organism: Hetaerina americana; assembly: GCF_022747635.1. Lineage (NCBI taxonomy): Eukaryota > Metazoa > Arthropoda > Insecta > Odonata > Calopterygidae > Hetaerina > Hetaerina americana. Next base: position 54,545,724 of record NW_027287095.1, on the reverse strand, counting down.
ACTCAGATCATTCCGAGAGGTACGGTGATATTTTAATGAAGCGGAAGTGCTTTTTTTCTTAGCTCATCGCGATGTTAAATTTTGCAATTGACGATCATGATCGCAAGAGATGCACTAAAACCACTAAGGATATTTTCATGAATGGAAATTTCTATAAATTCACTGAAGGGTATAAGGAGAAAATTGGGGAACCTGTATCCCACGCCGGAAAATAATACACGTATATTTTTGATTAAAGGATAAACCTTCAGCGTCCATTAAAGTAATATGTCGTCCTTCGAATTATTTTGAATTGTTGGAATACCTAAAAATTTATTTAAGTATGGAGTTTCCGATCGAATATCGAACCAAAACTGAGATAAAGGCAAAAACACTCCCTGATATTGACGGTGATGATTAGAAAGGGCTTAATGATGTTCAGAAAAATCTGTAATGTGAAACTATTTGGGGCTCGACTACATATTACAACACTTAGAAATACAGAAATTTCGCCAATTAACTTCGGTCATTTATGAAATAAAACAGAAGTCATTAGTATTCGGTGGTGAACTGACGAAAGTTATAAAGAAGAACCATTGATAAACTAAGAGAAGAACTAATTTTTTCCTTGGAGAAAGAGCAAAAGTATCCAAATCAAACATTAACTTGGTAATAAAAATACAGACAGTCTTAATAATACGTTCTTTTGAAAATAAGTGCATTTATAACTCATTTACCATATGGATTTAGAATACAAGGCGAAAGGTCGACATTGAGATGAGAGAGATTCCCAGAAAAATAATTGAAATTGTATAAATGGAATACCGGGCGGTTTATGCCACTGTAAATGACATCAAATCATTTGATGGAACGCCGCCTGTCTTCCAAAAATGCCCACTGCCACATTTGTGCACCGGAACGGATCGCGGGATCGACATTCGGGAGGCCGGACTACTCCGGCGCAGAGGGGCAGATGATGGCCCCCCAGCCCTTGAGCCGTGACCGACACGGGAGGAGCACAGGGAGAAAAACCCACTGCGCGGTCGAAGGGTTCATAAACCACAAATCAAATCCCTTCTCGGAAGGCGGGGAACCGACCAAAAATGCAATCGAGACGAGGGGGAGCGGGAGATTGAGAAGATCGGAAGGTCATGACAAAGGATCGAAAAGAAACAAAGAGATTCACGACTGGGGAGGGAAGACGAGTGAGTGACTCATGGGTGTGATTCGACCCCACCCTCCTCCCCAGGTGTGGGGCGGGGGGGAGGCGAGAAGGGGTGGACGGACTCCACGAAGGCCTTTGCCATCGAGGCGGACGAAACGAACGTCTCCTGTCCACAACCGACCCCCTCCAAATCCCGTGCCGAATCAGAAGAAGAGACGTCTCCTGTCCATGAACCGGATGTGCGACCCACGGAGACGGGACGAGACGACGAGCGGCAGGTGTTTTCGCGGGCACGGCAGCCGCTCCGAAGGGGACATCCTAATTGCACGTTCGTGCAGGGCATTACACAGAAGACTGGCACAGTAGAGGGCGACGTAGATTGGGAGGGGGGGTGCGGCTATATTGGGAAGGGTTGGAGGTCGAAAGTGGGGACGGATGAGGTCCGTTACGGACACAGTGAGCGCAAGACGCACGCACGACAATAGTGTATAGACCAATGTGGATGGCGGGCGATTCCTGCGATTTTTCTTTTCTTTGAAAAACGGGGATGGGAATCTCGAATTGCACCAGGGTGATTTTTTCCTTTCCGACAAAAAACTAAGATTTAAAACAGCATTCCCATCGATCAATTCACGCCCGGTGATGCTCCAGATAAAAATGTACACGCTCTACAATGCCCTCTTTCGTTTAGATGTTGGCCGCATTTGTCACTGAACGTGTTTAATCGATCGCGAAAAAGTTATGATGTTGGTGTCGAAAGCCAAACGGAACGTGGAGTCATTTGATTTAGGTCAAACCGGTTTGTTGTCAAATATTCAAAATAAATGTCCCTCCGTGAAAAAATTCGGTCCACGACGAAAAATAATATAAAATATTTAATGCGAGTAAAACAGCAACATGCAAAATAACGGAAACAAAGCAGGTGTTTTTAATCCCCGCCTTTTTTTTTTAAATCAACAAACATATGAACGACTGAACACAATGATCTGCATTATTAATATAATATACCATAGTTCAGGGGTAGAGTGTTAGACAACTGACCGGATTGAACCGGGTTCAATTCCCGGGCGAGCTTCTCTGGACACCCTCAGCTCCATCCAAGCTGTGTGATTTTTCGGGTACCAGATCTTCCTGGGAAACCATAACCGGCACAGGGAAAGGAACTGGCCCCCATACCCAGATGTGTGAATTTCACACGCATCGGACAAAGTAATGGGTGAACTCTACCATCACCTACCAAACCGACGTTCGGGTTGATTACTGTGTTTATGTTTTTTATACCAACACGAGAGGGAATAAATTTTATTAGGATTTGGAGAGATAAATAGAGTAATACGGATATGCAAGTCTATTTAAAATGCCGTAATCCACTATTGGCGAGAAGTGAAATTCTTTTAATCGAGCAAAGTGTTTTTAATATTCCATACTTATAAATAAATAATATATATATATATATATATATATATATATATATATATATATATATATATATATATATATATAAAGTGATTCCATCTGAACAAATAAATCTGAGATGCAATCGCAACGACGCAGGGAATACTAATAGGTAAGATAGCAGCGTGTGGTGGGGCAACCCATGGAAGATCGACATGATTGATTCCCTGGACAACATATTCCGTCCCAGTATTAATTTTTATGCTGATTTTATATTACCATAAAAAGTAAGTTCCGGGCATTAATAGTAACCGAAGACCACCAGACACACGCTAAATACGCGGAAGTGTGAAAGACCAGAAAATGTATAACTACGATACATGTACGGATATCTAATCACAGTTACCTTACTCTTCTATTTATGATTGCAAAAATTATTACTCCAATTCATTTTAATTACGATCAAAACTTTAGCTTTATAAATGAAACAGCACTGAAATTTGCAAGAAACGAAAAAGAGAGAGAGTAGAAAATGATAACTCATAGAATTCAGAATCTTAGTTAATTTAACTCTGGGAAAAATTCAGTAAACTGTAGCACCGACTGCAAAGTGTAATACGAGTATTACGAAATCGTATATGAAGTTTACAGCACAGCTTTTCAAACATACCATAAAGCATAACGACGAAATCTAACTGGCGGGATGAAATAATAATGGCACTAATCGATTAAGCAAACACAATGGATTATGTGCAAAGAGATGTGGCAGGTATCAGAAAGGGCAGAAGTTTTATTTGCAAATATTATACATACATATATATATATATACTGGAAAATATTTTGTTTTATTTACTCTTTTGATGGTTCTGTGATACGAAAGAGTATCTCTACAAACGCAGGATGGATAATCCAAATTACGCTGCACTTCAAAAAACCTTTGAGTAATAGTTTCCCATTATTTTTAAAGGCTAAAGTGCTGTCAATTAAACGATGCAATCGTAGGGTCAAGTCCAACATTTAAAATATCCTTCGTCTGGCACTGGAGCGTGGATGGATAGAGACCGTGAAATACTGGTTCCTGGGTGGGAATAGTTAAAAGTAATCACCCATAATTCTTTGCGTACATTTTTTCCCTCCGTTGATATGAAATGGGTACACATTTCTCCTGAAAACCGCCAAGAAACGCTGTAACGAATGCACGCAAATTTAAAGAAGAAAAAGAATTACCATCCTGGAGCAAGTCCTTTGGAACTCGGCAAGAGCATCGTAGATGACTCGGATCGCATAGAATTGCCACTGCAACAGCTCAATGAAGATTTGAAGATTGGGGTCACTGTGGCGCGATAAATCTTCAAAGAAAACCATGCAATGACGTGTATTAAGCGTTTGGCTAATTAAATCCTCCGCACAGGAATCCTGGCTCATTTGAATTCAGCGCGCTAAGCTGGGCACTGCATATGCATCGTTAACCGTAACAGTTTCCTTCTGGGAAAACGGTTTATCTGCATCCCGGTACAGTCTTACACGTGATGTTCACGATTTAGAGCCAATTCATCTAACGCAGTCACAGTTGTGGACTCCGCCGAACGATATCCGAGACATTAGAGTTCGCATTAATCGATGGCAGTTTTTAAGCCCTCGTTGCATAATTTTAGCCTTCGTCAATGAAAATCCTAAATGCCGCACTGAGAAAATAATTAGTTTCAATTAGTGTAAAGAGTACTATTACAACTCCCAATATGAAGTACAGTATAAATTGAATATTTTATGATGACATCACCAATTGGAAGCCATGAATATATGACACCATTAGGCCAATGAAGTAATAGTGATTGATGTCGTCCGCAACAAAAATTGTAAACATGACATCTCGGGAAGATACTGACCGATTCCGTCAATGCTCAGGGCCTTGAGCTTGTAAATGTGACCGCAGTGGGGCCATGAGAATGGGAACACTTGTTTTTTTTTAACTGCCCTCCTACCTAGAACTTAAGAACCAAGCATCATATCCTTCCAAGTGTTGCGCACAAACGCTTTAAAAATTGCCAACTACAAAATATTACGACCTTAAGGTAAATCTAGGGCAAACTCGAGCCTGGTTTCAATGGGATTATAAGGGAAGGAAAGCGTCTGTAAAAAAAACAGCGAAGATCACTTAATTATGTGTTTCGACATTTGGAGAAATTAATGAAAGGAAAGTTCCGCTTCCTGAAACATTTTATAACCCCCCATCGTGCATTTGCGCGGCGTTTTGAAGACATAAAACGTCGATTGTTCCATATAACGCATCGCCGCATGTCAATGGACTAGCCTATTTTCCACCAACAGCAGTGATTTTTAACAAAACCGCGAGATGTAACATGGTTGGTGTGCAGCTAACCGCTGGAGTCTTCAGCGAAGCAGCATAAGCCCTTTGTTAATCGCCCTCAAAAGGTCCGCAAAGTTGACACTCTTCCCTCCCAAATAATTTTACTAATGACAACCATAAAGCAGCTAAGAGATGAAGCTTGACGACGCTGCATATTGGGGGTGATGAACAGTCTAGTCGCGGGGCACGCAGGACTATCGAGCCACTGAAAACACCGCGAAAACATCGCGCGGGCGTTCAAGTCTCCGCGCAACATTTCCGACGCCTGCTACGAGGAGACTTTAATATCCGAGGATCAGATTCTCAAGGTTAAAAGTACATTTACATATTCTAATAGCTCACAGAACATGTGAACTGCAATAAATCTGTTATGACTGTAATCACTTGCTTACATTTAACATTGCGATTAAAAGAGTTTTATGTTTTTCTAATGACTGCTTTTAATGGGGTTCTAAAATTATTTGTGTCTCTGAGAACTGTTCTCTTACGCGCGAACGCGAGACATGGCTATGCGATCCGAGAAGAGAGGTTGGCGAAGGGGAGCGAAGAGGGCGTGTTCACTTCGGCGAGGAGGGCGCCAGCGCCGCTTGAGAACCGAGGGAAAGGCAAAGAGGGCGTGGCGGAGAGAACAAAAATGAATTGAGCTCACGCATTCCAGTGATACTGGCGAAAAATGTATGCCCGACAGGCTGGCGACAGGAGACGAAAATAATGCGAAAGAACGGCTAGAAGGAATTAAAAACGTACAGAAAGTAAGGGGTGAAAAACAGTAACCAGACGAATTCAATTAATACCGAGAGAGATTCCTGTTACTCACTCAATTCGGTATTTAACGTCACTTTCTAATGGGGAAAACTAATCAAAGTTGACACACACACTTAGGAGAAAATCAGGAGATTAAAAAGAGATGAAAATCTATGCTCTTGTTTAACGATTCCATCTACCATACAAAATAATTACTTCTTGTCTCACCCTAATCAACATGGTTATTACAGTAGGCCGCGGGAACAATCCAATTATCCAAGTGGGCCTACTGGTTTTGCTGTTAAGAGTAACAGATCCCCTACCGAATCTATGGTTTCGGCTTCCGAAGGATGTAATTTTTCAGTGTCCCTTCTGGACTTTTTATGATTTCCTGTGGTGAGAACTTAGAAAACGGCACATTATTGACGGATATCCCGTTTAAAAATATGGTTACTTCCAGGAATCTTTAACTAGGGACAGGTTATTGCAAACTCCAGTTTAACCCCCAGCTTTGCAGTCTCGCCGATTGAAGGTTAGACCGAAACGCCTAACTATCATACGCAGGGGTTATGATGCATAACTACTCCAACACTCACTCCCCTCAATTACAACTACTATTTTTCTAACTCTGCATTGAACATGAACGATGCTATGGAATTCCTAAATTACCACCAATATTGAGAACATTTGTGGTGATTTACTAAGAAAAGGGCATCAGGAAAGGACGTAAAAGTCTATAATCCTAGTACTACTCGTACAGGTTAATTTTGAACGAGGATGCTATACTAGCATTACTCTTTCTAATATTCCAAGAGTTCAGGCTTTGAAGTCCAAGTTACATGAACGACCTTTTACAAAGGACGTATTTCCAACATTGCATTGTTTCTGAAATAAATTTTATACCGTTTATTAGACCACATCATATCGCTCGCGTGAGAAAATATCAATTACAAATACCAAGCTTGATCAATAACCCAAATTGATTCATAACTTAGAATAAAACAAGGTAAAAGTGCGGTTGACAATGGAATTAACGAAACTGTGTGGTACTTATTTTCAAAAAAATATGCGTGACGTCTTCATTGTAAAGTCCCAACAAAATAATATAAAAATTATAAATACAGCTCCACAAAAGGCATATACAAAGTCTTTAAGAAAACACCGAGGCATTACTTGGTCCCCAGGAATTGACCATGCACGCGGTCTAATTTGAGAAATTGCTAATAGAGAATACAATAGAAAGTTAAAAGTTGAGGACGATCAATCAGACAAATCATATATAAACGCATGAATGGGAACTGAATAAGAATTTGGACAAGATAATTCTGAATATCATGTATGCTGGGATAGGATACGCGAAATTTGGACGGATTAGCTGATAAGACAACTGCGGTTACATATCTGGATCTCGCCGGACAAGAAATTGGTTTTTGTGATGACTGTCGAAGCTACGTGTATTTTCCGGAAAATTATGAAAACGCACCTCATCGATGACCATGAAAAGTGTAGCAATTCTCAGGGTATCGTGGGAACATCTCTTGGAGTAAACTAAGTGGGGGCAAGAGACCTCGGGGAGACCGACAGGAGGGACGACGGATTGGGTCGCGGACCGAGGAAAGCTAACCGCCACGGATATTACCCCACGCTGCCCTTCAGCTACATCTTCCGGCGCAAGGTCTTCGAGCACTTCCTCACAATTAGTTTCACCCCTCGGGTTAAGACGAGGATAACTATCTCTACAGCGAGCCACTCGCGAGACCAGAAACAAGCGGCGACAAGAGGAGCGAGAAGAAATGGACGCAATCCGCTTCCTTGTGTCCCCCCGAGGAGATTACCTCGGGCACGTGAGATATTGCGCGTCCACTTGGATGGGCACGGGAGGATCCGAGCCAAGACGCCTCTGGGCGCCTTCGGAGTGGTGGTGAAGTGGGGATTTGGGTCAGCAATTGGCAGAGACGATCCCCTTTTCGCTCAAATGGTCGTCGGCGTTCTTTTACCCATGCCCCCATCCTCTCCCGAGACCTCCTCCTGAGAGACTGGTGCGTGAGGCAAGGGAGATACACCGGGATAGTCCATTACACACTACGTGTCTAGCAGGGAGAGGGGAGGGGGGAAGGCACCACTGAGAAATCTTGAGAGGGAACTGCCGGTTCGCGAACTACGAAAAATGGGGGATTATGATGACCGCTGGGTGGGGGAGAAGAATGTAGGAGTGGGATGAGTCGGAGATGGAAGAGCCATTCCTTCCGAAGTGCCCCAGATAGACTCATTTCAGCGGCGTGGCGGCAAGGGAGGTGTGCAATCAAGTGCCAAGTTGATCATTCGGCACGAAACGGAGAATTACGGGGTTGAATCTTTTTTTTTTCTTCGCCCCTCTTTGTCTTCGAGGAACAGTTACGAAGACAAGAGATCTATCCATCGGATTCGGTCCGTAGTGTAATCGGCGAGAAAATTAGATCAAACGAGGCCCGAGACGAGTTCCAATGTGAAAAAATGTGGTCACTTTATATAAGAAGGGGAAAAACGCAGGAATTACAAAAGCGGAACCCCTTACCAGCCAAAGATGGCCATCAGTCCGAATGTTGGTTAGATGGCCGAAGTAGTTTACCTAGATCAAAGGTCTACAGAATATAAGAGTATCTAGACGGGCAGGAGGAGCGCGTTTCCTTGTATTTTTCAGAAATATACTGCATACATAGGGCCAAGAGGCACTCAGATTTCTGGTAACCACCAGCCTGTCTGGCTTACGGCTTTCCGAAACATCGCTCAAGACTCTCGGGTGGTCAGCTGAGTCATCTATTCGGACACGCCAGAGGAACTTTAACGAAGCACACCTTTCAGGCATTTCTCTCAACGAAATCCCGTTAAATTCCCAACGGCACGTTTATTAACTAAATAAACACAGCTACATATTCTTACTATTTGAGTTATGTATTTACTCACGCATAATTCGTCCTCGTGGTTTAACTTGGCGTTTAGATTTAAAAATACGGGATTTCGAAAATAAAATGAGCGCCGCACTTAGGTTTCATTTGTCAGTGTGTTTACTTAACACGGAGAAATGAAAAAAAATATACTAATGCCACGGGTTTTCATGGGGCGGGATTATTTACGTTTAATAATCGCCACAGGTCATCTGCTTTCAAAGCATATCCAAGAATAATCTGCCACTTTCGTCCCCACACTGCCACCTTTCCTCTGTCGTAGCAGAAGCTGTAATAAATAAGGGGAGGGTACCGATAACTGAGGTTATTTGGGCCAATAGAGTTACGATGGTAATGTGGTAGGAGTAGGATGTTCAGGGAATGGGAGAAAGATTTGTAGAGCCCAAGTGTCGCCGTTGACCTAATGTTAACGAAAGTCGCAAAGGGTTTCGCAATTTGACTCATCCGACGGATGGCGGACTCAAAGTGCTCTCCGAATAGCAACCCAAGCAGGGATCGGGATACCACTAAAAAAATCCAGACACCATCGGGATTCGAACCCGGGTCCTCGGAGGGGAAAGGGTATAGGTCCTCGGAAGACTCTAGCCCGAAGACATCGCACCAATCCAATCCTCATTTCTCCTCTCATTCTCTTGATTTCACTGCAGTGCATCCCCATTCTCAAGTCGTCCAGCATGGGTGCCTAATAATTTGAGTAGTTTAATATTCAATTTTAATGATTACTCGCATATGTTCCGAATTAGAGTTTTTCGTCAATTATTTTGATTAATTTTCATATTCCATTTGAGCCGATACGGTATACATCAAATGATTAACTGCCGAGAAAATATGCGTGCGTTAACATGGATAAAAATTAACTCGCAAACGTACATACTATGTTGGCTATCACCTAAAGTCATCGCCACTTTTTATACAGTAAGGCAAACTGAATACGGATTAAGTTTCTACAGTTGCGAGAAAGAGTGTTTCAAATGCGGCGCTTACGGCAGAAAGTCACAGCTTACGCTGTGAACTACAAACATAAATGATGAGTCTGGAATGACGGGATGCTTAAGAAATATTCCCACAACATTTGAATTTAAGATTTAATAAATGGTTGCAAAGTGGGTACTATCAATACAATTAGTTTAAATTAAAAAGCCGGAGCATACTTTATATATTCAAAGTGGATTCATTATTCGGGCTCTTCTATTGTCACCAATTTTTATTTTTTTAGTGGCAATTAGGGAAGGCGGAAGATAGCCAAGGTTTATGATCTCAAAAAGCGTAGGTAGACGATTTGTTTCGTTTAGTATATTAGCGAGGGAAGAGAATTCCGGCGTCGCCCTCCCATTAACGAAAGACGCCAAGTCGTGCACAGTTTGGAATTGAATGTATCGCTCAGAATGATTTCGAGGAGTCACCCCAGTGGAGATAGAAATAATTCTGAAAAGCTCGTCACAGCCGATATTCAAACCCAAGCTCTCAACGTGAGAAGCTAATCACCCCACTCATTCGATGTCCTTTTATTTTCGCATTCCAATCACACGTACCAGGGACGTGGTAGTCCAGTGGGTAGAGCGCTGGGTTACTAAGCGGAGGGCAAAGATTAGATTCCCGAGAACGCCTCTGGGCATCCTCAGCTTCACCCAACCTGGGTGATTTTTCGTGGAACAGATCTTTCCAGGGAACCGTAGGTGGCACAGGAAAAGGAACTGGCCCACCTACTCTAATGTGTAAATTTCACACACCGTCGGACTTAGTATTCGGTGAATTCTACCATCACCTGCTAAACAGACCTTCGGGTTGATCACTGTGATTATATCACGCAACAAATAGCCTCTTTCAGCACAGCATAATTCTATATTAAGGTCAGCTATGCTGATGGTTCCATTCGGAATCAACATTAAAAGGCATGATGAATAACAAAAACAAAATATTCTGAGGCACCAATGGAAAAGATCATTTGGGATGGCATAATCGTATAAAACCAAGGAAAAACCATCCAGATATTTTCAAGTAAATGAACCAACTGGAATTAAATGCGAAAAATGGAGTAACTACGAGTAATTGTTAGGACAACATATACGTGCGACGCAGGGCAGCGCATAATCTCAAAATCAGAAAAGATTTGCAGAGTTTACTCGTTTCAACTGAACGAAAGCCAAAGTAGTTTCTTCCAAGAGATTTTTGGAAAAAATTGATCTCTACGCACCAGCAATGGAAACAAGAGGGCTTCTTAGGCAAATGCCAATAATCTACTTTCCAAAAGTAATCACGTAGAAATCCGCATTTAATGCTAGATACTGGGACCAACCATAGAAGCAACAGGAAAAAGGGAAAAGCTTATACGTATTTTTTTTTCAATTTGTACGTAAAGAGAGATACTCCTCTTGAAAAGAATGAAATGAAGATAAATTAAAACAAAAGGTGACATTCGAATCGTGAAAGAGAGGGAAAACGTAGAAGAAGAAAAGGTGGAGTAGGGAGGAGAGAATTTTGGTCCACCAGTGACCAGGAATAGTCCCACAAATGGAAAATATTTCTCCATTTACCCACAACTTGGACTAGAATAAGCCGACTCAATGGGCGACTGTACTGAGGGTAAATTTTTGCAGAGAATGTTACTCTCAGGCAGAGACGAGGAAATTACAACCAGCCAATTCGGTCACTTAGGCTCATAAAAGTGTGACAAAAAGAGATTCTCATCGAACAATACTTTACTAGTACATCTAAGTATGTACTCCCTATATTTCACACGCTATATACCTACTTAAATTTTCCTTAAATGTTACCGTAGATTTTCCCTTGAATTTGTTCTATGGTACACGTATGTTCCAATGAGGAAATTTACTTTTTTCTCTATTTTTTCCAAGTGTACAAAGGAATTAAATTCAGTATTTAAAAAAAATGAATAAGTTGTCGCACTAAACTACAATATCAATTATAATGTCATTTTCAGGGCTTATCGCCTTTCATACCATGGATCACCGATAGAAGATACCGTTGATTGCAATTTACACAAAGTGCCCCCCAAAATGCGGAGGAACTGACATTTGGAATATCATGCTAAAGTCCAATATATTATGCAAATGATGTAAGGCGTGGAAACAAAAATGGAATGACTTTGAACACGGACCATAAATTTCGCCATTCCAAATAAAACCATGCACTATTTGCACATCTCTCTACCTTATTGGGGGTTGCAGCCTTGTTGCGTGCCCTCATCGCGAACGCCTTCCGCTCCCGCTTAGGCGTCCTGGGCGGCGGGACGGGCGGGCCCTGGGTAACGGGGATCTTCGTGCTCTTCTTGGCCGCCCCCGGCTGGGCCCTGCCCCCGACCCACCAGCACCCCACGCTGCCCATCAGCAGGGGCGGTGAAGTGGCGCCCCCCTTCCTCTTCAACTCGTCCTCGTCCTCCACTCCACCCACCAAGGGGGACGAGGTGTCCTCCTCGGGCACGATATACAACCTCACCCGGTACATTATGTCAAAATCCTTACGGTCTTGGCCAAATCAAAAAAAACTCTCAAGGGACCAGTCACCCCCTGTACACTTATCTTATTTGTCCATCCGTTTCGCACTATTTATTTTCCAAAAGTGTCACGTGGATTTTATTTTCCCAGGTCACTGGTGCGATGATTAGCAATGCAATTCTTCAACGAGATACAACACCAGTTCTCCCTGCGTCTGATGAGCTCGAATATATTATATAATATCTGATATTCCACCACAGCGGGCAAGGAAGTAAATGTTGATTCGTCGGGATATGAGTAATGCACTTCTACCTCGAGAAAGGAACTCGACGAGACATTTCCTCGCCGCATTCAAGCTTTTAAGCCCACGTGAAGCCGGCTATCCCGATAATTTTTATTAAAATCCACGTTCAGTTTTTCTCTACACGCAAGTGCCCGCACCAAGGGAAGTCACTCAAAATCGATTGGACACACATAGAAGAGCGTCTAGATCACCGTTTGAGCATCGGAAACAAGAAGGGGGTGAGATCATGTTGGGAGAAGGGTATTCCGCCTTCCCTTCGTTTGGGCGTGGTTTTCGTCCACCGATACACACTGACGCACGGAGAGACAGACACTCTCTCACACGGCGGTAGGGTCGGAGTAGAAAGGGATCTCGCACGAGTAGGAAGGGGTGATGGTGTGAAGGGTGGGAGAGGCGAGAGAGAGTGGGGAAAGAGACTGGCAGCTAGCTGCACGACGCCCCCCGCAACCTTTAAAGGGATGAAAAAATGATTTTTCCACTAAATCACGATCGCCGTGTGTTTCCACTCCCCCTCTAACTCGAACCGAGCTCTTTGGCGAGTGGGAAGCGATCACTCTCGCACGCGAAAGAACACAAACACTCCCGGTGCGTGGTGCACCGAGGAAGGGGAGGGGGCGTGGGAAAAGGGTGGTGCTTCTCTTTATCACACAAACGGGGTGGGACACGTGACGAACAGCTTGGCGGACGTTTTGACGGGTAGTTTAACGGAAGCCCTAGATGATCCTTCCGCCGTCACCTAGGGAGACGCGGTGGTCCTGTCACAGTCCTGCTTTCGCGTTGAGTCGCCCGCAAGGTGGCAGAAAGACGGGAGAGATGCGAGATTCCACGGAAATTGCTTGCGCAGGATGATAACTCCCGACGCCTCCTCCTCCTCCCTTCAACTCCTCTCACCGTCCGGCGTACGGTGACACTCGACGAGCGACTGACTGCTTCTGCGGACGCGTGGACGTTTTCTTTATTTACTTCCTCCAGGACGCACGCACAAGTGTACATATATATACGTCTGCGTCTATATATGTACATGCGTGAGAGAGAGAGAGAGAAAGATGCTCCGGGGATGAACACGTGGAGGCGAAGCGCCGTCGTGCTTTCTGGGAAACGCACAACGGATCTCAGGCCCTCTTCGAAGGAAGACGAGAAGGCTCGGGTGGAGAGAGAGAAAAAAATGCGACAAAACTTGGGACAAACACGGCGAAACCTTTCACTGACACTTCCAGACGTGGAGGAGGCAGGAAAAAAATTAATCCATCCAAGAGAGTCCTCCGGAGAAGAGAAGAACCTTCGGAGAACCGCGCCGGGCCGACGTGTATGGAACTAACCGTTCGATCAAAAGACCGCGGCGCCGCCGCCGACCAACCTTCCTGGTTGCTTAAAACTTCGGGAAGAATGGCACGGGGGATCGGGACTCGCAATCCCACAGATTCCCAATCGGAAAACACGCTCTGGTCCTCCGGGATCTCTAGCCGATGGAGAGGAGATGAACGCCAAAGGAGAGCAACGGATGAGAATTCTTGAGATTTATTTACGGGTGATAAATTTTCGTGGATTTCGGTTGGCGGTGGATCTCACTCACTTCGAGGGAAATAGGGCGGTGCTTCGGAGACGGCCGAAGGGGTCCTGGCCGGAAGCATGGGAGGGCGCGCCGAAGTAGCGAATATCTGGCAGAGGGTCCGGAGAAGGGGGCGGCGGCTTCGGGTAAGCCGTCGGCGGAGGAAACGGTGACTATTCCTTCCTTTCTCTTTCCCGTCGCGGGCCCGTGGTCGATGCCTCCAGCACGGCAGTCGCGAGGAGACTGGTCAACGGATGCGGGCGGGCTCCGGCGGCACTTTCTCGGGAGGGGAATGGAATAAGTTGGGAGGGGAGGGCGGGGGGATTATCAAGGGGAGGGGTGGCGGCACGGAAGCCGCAGGGAATGGATTGGGAAGTGGCGGCGGGGGGATTTTAAGACAAGTGGGGGACCGTGGGGACGAACTGGGAGGTGGAAATGCAGAAATGTATGAGTGCATACCCTGAATGCATCATGCGAACTCTACAAGTGGACAAACTTGGAGAAGTGATTTACAATGCTGTTTCATGAGTCACTGAGATACTAAATCATTTCCTTCGATACGCTCCGAATACGAACAACCTCAATAGAATGGATACAGTATTACGTCTGGTGTATAAAGCCATTTAGTATTTTTTTAATTCCTCAAATCTTGGACTGAACGAATGAGTACGCTTCCCTACCGGTCTTCAGAATGGAAGCATATTACGAAAACAACGAAACAGCAGTTTAAATGAACTTAAGAGTGGCATACATAAACTTCTCAGTGACCAAATCACTTTTTTCGATGTACTTGGAGTTGATAGAGCAGATAACTGGTAAGTATTCCTTTTGAAATGCTTGCGATGGTAGGCTATTGACAACCATAATCAGAAAAATACGTATGCTATGAACAATAGGTGTATCGGAAAATATCATAATGATTTTAGACATAACCAAGGGATTACTTTTGTTGATAACTTTCCATTATAGAAGTTCAACGCACTGATTCTGGGTGAGCAGTTAACGTACTGAGACAGGGCAGCTGTATCTGAAAATTTAAAGATGCATCGAGGACAGTGATTATGCCCCAAACACGATTCAAGCATATTAAAAGATATTTAATCACAACAAGTTTTCAACTCGCACTTACGTTCCACAGATTGCCTGGAATTGAAGACAATTACGTAAAAATTGGAATTCGGCGAAATCCCCTAAACAATTTCCCGAGAACTACCAAGCGAGAAAAATCTTTCGCAATGATATTATAATACTTCGTATTTTGCTATAATAAAGGAATATTTTAGGACGGTCATTATTGACGCAATTTGCCATTTACAGACATACCATAAGCCATACCTGAAGTTCATTATTTCAATGACTAGTAGAATGAAAACTATATGCAACTGCTCTATTGAAATTGGCTAAAAAAATTGATTTGGTCGGAGACATTAATTTTACGACGCGTGAACTAACAAGAGAGGTTATAAAGAGTACAGTGACATCTGAGTTAAATATAACTTTGGTAACCGGAAATATGTCACCTAAAACTCAATATTCCAGAAAATTCAATACTTCCAACAACTAATTGGTAAGATTATCTTATCATATTTTTA
This sequence comes from Hetaerina americana, assembly GCF_022747635.1. Lineage (NCBI taxonomy): Eukaryota > Metazoa > Arthropoda > Insecta > Odonata > Calopterygidae > Hetaerina > Hetaerina americana. Next base: position 54,530,228 of record NW_027287095.1, on the reverse strand, counting down.
TAATTTTAATAAATAATCAATAATGTCTTTCGTATTTTACTGGTAAAACATGCCACATAAAAGTTCAATGACGACGTTTTCGTCACGGTAATGGGGCCTAGGCCGAGTGGCCGTAGCTGGACCGTGGTATTGGCATGAAAGAAGCTCCGAGGTGCAGATGTACGTGTACCTTACGTCACTGCAAATCACTATCTGAATGTCAGATCATGTGCGGCGCAGGAATAATTAGACATTCAAGTAACGCATGCTACGGTTACACTCAAGTAAGATTTACGTGGAATCTCACTTTTACGTCTATATTTTACCCTGCCAAGTCGTCTTCAAGGTGAGGTGGCAAGGGTTGTCAGCCCACCAGCATTCAATCCAATTGGTGATTATTGACATCCGTTATCATTTTCTTTACGGGTAGTTCAAATTACTGTACTTGACGGTTTCTAACGTTTTGGTCACGAATTGTGCGAAGGAAAGAAAGATTCCTTAAACTGTTCTGTTCGGAAATTAATTGTTCTTCGCTACTCATCATCAATGCCTTGTCTACCAATGACCTATGGGGCTAGACTTCTCTAAGTCCAACCTCTATAAGTGCACTCAGACGATGTGTATTTATCCAAAGGTTTAAGTTTTGTATGCAATCTTCGTGCTGTCAGTTGCTCCCAAACCAGCATTTTAAATAATATTATACAGATTTCTTTTCGATAAGAATGATTTTTGACGAAACGGAGAGCTTTTACAGTAACATTTTAAATTCATAAATAAGGTTCTTTCCACCAAGAGCCGCAGTAATTAACCCGAAGTTTGGATTGATTATTGAGGATGGAGATCACCTCATACTAAACTCCATAAGGCGTGTTCAATTCACCCATTAAGGTAAGAAAGGCCTGTTCTTTTCCATTTTCCACCTGTGGTATCTCAAAGACCATTAAAAAGCGGCGTTTACAATATAGATTAAACTTATTAAAAACATTTAATGATGGGTCCTTTTCCGATGACATCAAGAACATAATACGAACCCCAAAGTATTATGGAAGGAGGGATCACGAATATAAGATTAGAGAGATAGACTGCAAGACTAACAGGTTTAAATGGTCATTTTTTCCAAGAACAATGAGAGACCAGAATGCTTGTAATCGAAATCCCCCACTAGTCGGCTCGACATAATAAGTATTAACCTACAAGGTAGCAACTGCGCATGGTTATACTAGTATATTTATATATATTTTTGCAGGTTACCCCCACCTTTCCCCATCTATTTGAAAAACCCTAACCTCCTCATCCCTTACCCTTTCCTCCTGGTGCTGCACCACCTGCCACACACCTTTTTGGTGGCTCGCAGGGAATTGATGTAGATGAAAGACGTCTGGTAACCGAAAAAATCACACTCAAATTGAGTGGAATAGTGGGTGCCCAGAGGCGTCACCACGAATGGAACCCGGGCCGTCAGATCATTAACTCAGAGCTCTAACCACTGGACCACCACGACCACAATTAAAAAAAGTGGGACGATTCACGATTTTTGGTGTAATTCTAGCGTAAGAGACGGGGTTAATCTTCTTAGGAGGCAAGGTTCCAATTTTGGTATAGTACCGCCGAACTGCAGAGCCTCAAATTCTTGACGCGTATTAAACGAGAATTTAACGAAATAACGCATTGCGAAAAATACCAGGAAGTAAGCCAATTAGCATCAGATATATATAATATATAAAAGCAATTTTATTGCTCTGGGAGCAAAGTCCCTTGGAGCAGAATACATGTTACATGAGGTTTTGAAACCCATGGAGTGAAACAGGTTTACATAATGCATAGAAGTAATTAAACCAGTCACAAAACACAATTTAACATCAGTTGAACGAAAAATATAGTACAATACATACACACACATATAAAGAACAATAGTTATAATTACCATAGCGTAAATATTTAGCCTGATAGAAGAGTAATAAGGTCATCTTGGTGGTGTGGTAGACAGATATTCAAACATAGGGATTCAGATAGGGCAGGATGGAGGGCTGCAGTAAACTTATCTTAGGATTAAACGACCATGATGAATTAAAGGACCACGACAATGATGAATTATAAGAAGAAACAAGGGAAACCGAACGCAAAATTAAATGCTATTCTTTACGACGAGAAAGATATGTTTTTTTGGGAGGGAAGAAAACGAGAAAAGGGAGGGGAGGAAGGGATAGATAGAGAGAGTGAAAATGAGTCGGAAGGAATGCCACAAAATTGGGATTCGAAAAATGTGACAAGAGAAACCCGGAAAAATTTATGATGGATTGGGGGCCTTGAAGCTGATAAACAGGGAAATTTTAACCATTCCCATCTGGATCCGTTTATCTGTAATGGGAACACCAGGTTTCATTAGTGGAGCACGTTTTCCGGTTTTGTTCTCGAGCACGTCCCCTCCTTCCAGAGACACTCAATGAGAGAGTACAAATGCTGAAGTATCTTCGAACGCCGATTCGATCAAAATTTCGTAAAAAAACCAATTCCCTCCTCACATCCCTTCCGGTTCGGTTATATCGGTGTCTGGGAGCGATTCGAAGGGCGGTGTGAGAGACTGTGGCACCGAGGACTGTGGGACTGACAGGAACCGACTAACACGGACTCAACTGAATTAATAATTGAATGCTTCCATTCGTATCGTGAGTTATTACAAATAATTTAGCCATTTTCGGCATACGTACGTGGTGGAACAGCATCTTATCAAATGAGAAAGTATATCTTAGTACAGTATGTCTTATCCACCTATTCACAACAGAACAACGCACACTTACTCTTTACATTAAAAAAACTACAAACTCCAACTACACATTAATAATAAATTGATCATACTCATGAAGAAGAAAGGGGAAGAAAACTCCAATGGCCGTAAGAATTAGTTGCCAATCTCTCGTCAGACCAATTGTTGTGTTGGTGTGACGGGAATCACGTCAGGGACCAACCACAACCTCTCGACCAGAATACCCTCTGTGGTGGTTTACGGGAAATTAATCCGCGTCAGGGACCAACACACAGCCACACGCACACTATCCTGACTGAAATCCTTCACGAGGCTGTGAGACCCTGTTAAAGAATTTCAGATGGAGATGGAATCCTTTCAACCTTGTGTTGGAGGTGTTTTCCCTTCGGTTCGCTGAAGAGGGCCACTTTGTGGCCGAAACACGCGTGTTCGACGCATTTCCTAGTTGCTCTTTACCTGTGTCCAGATTCTCCCAGAAGTTGGGCCCTTTTGAGTGTGTGTGCGTTTCTTGAGTGTGTGCTTGAGAATATCCTGGAATCTTTAACGGGGTCTACTCTACAGCCTCGTGAAGGATTCCATCTCCATCTGAAATTCTTTAACAGGGTCTCACAGCCTCGTGAAGGATTTCAGTCAGGATAGTGTGCGTGTGGCTGTGTGTTGGTCCCTGACGCGGATTAATTTCCCGTAAACCACCACAGAGGGTATTCTGGTCGAGAGGTTGTGGTTGGTCCCTGACGTGATTCCCGTCACACCAACACAACAATTGGTCTGACGAGAGATTGGCAACTAATTCTTACGGCCATTGGAGTTTTCTTCCCCTTTCTTCTTTAATTGAGAGGCCGTAGAGCTCATTATTTCTTGCCATACTCATGAAATTTGCGTTCATGACCCGTTTATTAAAGTAGTGTTTAATTATCAAGTCTTGCAAAAGGAGTTGCATGGTAAATTTAACTATTTTTAACAAATCGTATCCTGTTAACCCTAGACGAATAATAACGACTTCATAAGATTGATTTCCATTGTAAGGCATAAGTAACTTACAACGGCTGATTTATTGACTACTATATATGTGAAAAAGACTCAAGGTCAACACCATTTATGTGCCAGCAATAAAACGAAATCCACGAAAGGAATAATTAACCACCAATAGAACGGGAAATATTCTAGGCGGTACTCGAACTAACTGTCTTCGGAATATCGGACAAATTAAATTAGCCCGCCCCTCAAAGAGGCCGGAATACGACTCTATTGCTTCATTTTTTCAAAAGTTTATAAAAGAACAGCTGACGCAGATGCAATCAACGGGAGGGGGATTTTAAAAGTCTGTGTCAAGAAAAAAATGTATCCAGGAAATTCTTTTAATTATACCTTTTGAAATAATTTCGCCGAAGAAAGAGTTGTTTCTCGGGAGTCATTAGTTTATTCTGGATATGCTGCTCGTGTATAATTAGGGATTACCACTATATATGCAGCAAAAAAAGATTCTCCGATAAAACCGGATGGACAAATGGCTCGAGCGCGCATTAACTGCGAGTACCTATCGACAAGCCGTGTTGGCTTCCAAAGATATTCAACCTCGAAACGCACGGGATAAATATGATATTTATCTGGAGTAGGACCATTCGGGTCAAGGATTAATATACACCATTGATGATAGCATACACCAAAAGGTTCCACAACTATCCAATTGAATATTGGTTTTGGCAGGAGAGCGCAGAGACTCGAGCATTATGACGCGTGAATTTCACACGTTTAGGTTCCTTACATGTGCCGCCACCATTTGGTAAACCACGAAGTTCTAGTTACCAGATAATCACACTTCTTGTATTTAAGATAGGGTCGTCCAAACACATCATCAGGGATTTCATGTACGGGAAGCGATAACTCTGCGTACTATGCTTGCCTAGAATATATAAACTCCCTGCCACATACTTTGTCCATGGCTTACAGGTTAACCTGTAGATTTAGCTTTAAATCCGAAATCTTCCGGGGATCGAGATGTTGCGGTGGCTAGCGTACTAGCTTCCCACCGAGACGGCCCGGGTTCTAACTCTGGAGAAGACATATTTTTCAGTGGTTCACCGATTCCTACTTGAAGTGCTTTGAGGAGAGCACTTCGAGTGAGTACGCCGTCCGTCGGATGGGACGTTAAAATGCGGACCCTTTGGCACCTTTCGTTAAGAGTAGGCTAATACCGACGCTGGGTTTCTCTCCACCCTTCCGCCTTTTTCACCCATCCCTAATGGCACAAATTACCTTAGCTGTCGGTCGCTTCTCCAAAAAACTACCACAACTAACTACCAAACCTTTCGTCAGGCAACCGAATGGTCTAGGTCTACCTAAAATGCTCTGGCAGGCTACCATGACAATTCTAGAAATGGAATGAAATTAAATTTTGACATTCTTACACGATCACCAAAAATTGAATATTGAAACAGATTTATTAAATTGAGAATTGACACAGCATATGTATCAAAAATAATATCTTAAAAGTAATTTGGAAAACTTATATTCATACGTACGCTAGGGTGCGATTCAAGGCCAAGGTCACATAGAGCCACTTGAATAAATAAGTCAGGATGGACGAGAAGAAACAAGCATGGCCTTACATTTGAGAAAGCATATATTTTAGGTCACTCCCATTTCAAATCCCACCTCATACGTCAGTAAGTGGCCTTCCGATCAAACTGGATAAAAAATTATGATAAAATCAATTTTCATTCCAAATTATTCACGGTAAAATTAAATATAAGGCACCAATTATTTTCTTCGCTATTCCTGGCAACCAAAAAAGCACCAGTTGATGAAATACTTGACAGATTTTGCTCTCAATACTGGTACCCACCCTTTTATTTCACTTGAAGCGAACTTCTATTGATTCAGACGACGGATGACATATGACAAGAATCCGTCTTTCCTATAAGCGTCTGCTCGAACCCCAGCGGCCGAAGAGCGCACCCACGGCTGTTTGCCGCGCCGTAAGCCTTGCACCAATTCCGTTTAATTCACATGCCGTGTACACAAGTTACCTCCTTCATTCCGCTGTATATCGACGGTATTTGGTTTCTCACTCATACAATTTCCGAACTGCGACTACAAAAGTCAATAACATCCTTTGAGTGAAGATACCGTAATATTAAGTTCGTTTCACTTATAAACCGGAATCCCACACTTGCTTTACCATTCGATAGGACTACGATAAGCACTGATTAGATCACCCCGCGACTAATTGGTATGGCGAATCGAAGGATGGGCGACCTCAAAGTAGGGTGGTGGACATATTTTCGTGGAAAATATGAGAGAAATCAGCATCAGGAAAAATTGCATCAGCGGCGCAGGCGCCACTGCATACAATTATTTCGTAAGACATTGAATTTGAAACTGAAGATTTAATTGTTTGGTGTAATAACTGCAATGCAATAGGACAGATAGCCACGAAAGTCAGGGAGTTACAAAAATTTAGTTAAAATACGGTAGATGGCGGACAAAACGAGAGTGATGGCAAATATCAAATCAAACGGATACATCACGAATCGAGAACATGGGAGTACGTTTGAGCAATGCTGTTCTGCCAATCAACAACCCATCATGTGATAATAATACATTCCGCTCTATACGCACAATTTAGTAAATAGGAAATGACAATAATTTTTAAATAAATAAGGCAGGATCAGTATCAAAACATGAAGGAAAGAAAGATGTTTTCAACAAAAGAAATCTTCACTAAGGACGGTACTTACATCTGTATGTAATGATCTCTTCTCAAGACAGGTCTGCTCGCACATAATCTTTCGGTCAATGATCACGAAATACGAGGGTCATCCGGAAAGTAGTACCCGTTCGTGCCGCATGAAGTGCTGACGACGCGAGTAGCCGCTGGACGAGGTCAGATAGCTTCAGTGGCTTGTCTGCCTTCTCTGAGCCAAGTTGCGTGACGCTAGCATTGCCTGTGTTGTTTCTGTGATTGTTTACAATGTTTAAAAAAATTGAGAACGCCGCCAGTTGTGAAGTGAGGGCAGTGATTAAATTCCTCAATGCAAGAAACGTTCGCCCATGTGATATTCATCGCCAATTAAAGGAGGTGTATGGAGACAATGTAATGGACGAGTCGTCTGTTCGGCGGTGGTGTCGCAACTTCAACATGGGGAGGGGGAACACACACGACGATGAGCGTTCGGGGAGACCGTCTGTCATTACAGACCAACTGGTGAGCTCAGTTGACGAATTCGTGAGGAACGATCGGCGCGTCACAATTGATGACATCTGTGAGCATTTTCCCAATGTTTCTCGAACAATTGTTCATGAAATTGTTAAACACCATCTGCATTATGCAAAAATTTGTGCAAGATGGGTCCCTCGCGTATCTCAATGAGCTGGCGGCGAAGGACTATGCAGCAGGAATACAGAAACTTGTCACACGTTATGACAAATGCCTTAATTTGCTTGGAGATTATGTTGAGAAGTAGTTTAAAGTATCCTCTTTCAAATAAAATTTTTTATGTTTGTTAATATTTACTTTTGTGGCTTTATTTCACGAACGGGTACTACTTTCCGGATGACCCTCGTACATTAATACGGGATTTATCATTTTTTCGTCTAATGGAGGATGCGGTAGTCCAGTGGATGGAGCGCTGGGTAACACAACGGAGGGCCAGGGTTCGATTCTGAATGACGCTTCTGGGCACCCTCAGCTTCACACAAGCTGTGTGATTTTTCGTGTACCAGATCTTCCTGGGAAACCATAGGCGGGGCAGGGAAAGAAAGAAGGCACCCTACCCTAATGTATGACTTACACACGGTATTGGGTCAGCTCTATCCTCAACTATCAAGCTAACCGTCGGGTTGCTAACTGTGGTTGGTTAGATTTTGGAAGAAAACATCTCGATTCAGAACCAACCAGCCCAATCCATTTCTTCATGAGATATCCGTCATCTTCACCCCCCTCACCAACTACCCCTTCGGAAGTTTGTAGAACGGCCCCCATCTCGAGGTATTTAAGTTTCCTCATCCTCCCAAAAGGGGCAGTCCCACCTTCGTCCTGTCCCCCATGCGGTACGCGGTGCAGATTTCCTCCATTGCGACACCACCGCGCCGCTCAGTGCACGGAGCCGCGCCGCGACAAGGACGGATTGGCTTCGCGCTCCAGAGCAATCGTATTCCTTTTTTCCTCCCGAGGGAACTAACTCGCCGCCATATCCCACACGCAACGAACACATACCCCGTAAGCGAAGGGGAGAGCAGGGGTTGGTCTCGTTCGAACGCCCCGGCATCCCCACGGCCCTACCCGAGCGTCCCCTCCTCTCGTCCGTTATCTCTCTTCACGGTCACTGGGCACGCGAATTGTACCCCTACACCCCCCGCCATCTTCACAGCGCCCAACGGGGGATGCGGCACTAACCTTCGGCTCGATACCCGTGCGATGCATTTCGCTTTGGCCAGCGAAGGGCGCACGCGTGCCAGAGCGGGGCGAGAGGAAATCCACGCCGACATCCAGCGTCGCTCGGATGGATTGCGTGAGTAGAAACGTGCGCCTATTATTGTAGAAGTTACCGAAGTATCTTTCACTACTACAATGTGATGCATGAGATTATGACGCGTGATAGGTGATCAATATTATAAAAAGGTGGTTGTTGTTTGATTGAATACGACCATATATAATAACACAAATTTGAAAGGTGAAACAAAATCTAATAATATTAATAATAACATATAATTATTATTATTATTAGGTAATCTACCGGTTTAGGTAGGTTTTGGATGGACATAACTACCAAATGCATATTTTGTTTCTCCTAAAAAAAGAAAACCCAACATCCTATCAACAAGTCCCTCTCATCTATGTGTACTTTCTCCCTTCATCCCGTCCAACATCCCTATCCTGTTCCTGCCCTTGCCCCGTTTGCCTAAAATTCTCCCCTCTATTATAGTCTTCAAAATCCCACTGCCTATCAATACACCCTTCATCCATTTTTCCTGTCTCCTAATGATTTCTCCCAACAATTACCTCTCCTCGTCTACCATACCCAGCACTTTCTCATTTGTTTTCCTTTCCATCCATTTCACCGTCTCCATCCTTCTCCACACCCACATTTCAAAAGTCTCAAAAGTGTGTCGACGCTCAAGGTACGAAAAATGTTGAGACACTGCAGCTATATCTGAAATAAATCTATTTTCCGAAAATTTTCGTGATACTTTTTATACAAACCATGTATATAGTATATCAACTAGAGTATGTAACTATGATTGCATGACTTCGGATGACGATGATTTCTTCATGATTGCCTGGAAATTTATGAAATATTTATTGGTTAGCCATTCAATCAAATCCAGCTATTTTAGATTATATTTTTACACAGCAGGTGTACGAATTGTGTGTATTTCTTCAGCGGGAGAATGAACTTGTGTAAGAAATAGAAATGAGAGAGTACGTATTAATATTGGAGAAGGACAGAAATTTTGCAGACCAGAAAAAATTCAGAAAAATAATCGCTAATATACTATCGCAATGATAAGGAAATATTCAAAAAAGTCCGTTGACATAACTCTTCATTCTTTCGGTTAGTTTCACATACTTCCGAAAGTTGTATCTTCTCGGGGCGTTTCACAAACAAGTTCTTTCCCAGATCCACAGAAATGGATTACATACCGCACGCGTTCTGGAAAAACTAGCTTTTACTTACTCTTGAACAGGACGTCAAGGGAGGAACTTCAATTCGTCATTTCACTTAAAAAATTTATGATACCAACCTAAAGACTTTTTTGGTCAAATCATATTTGCAGAATTCACCGTTTAATATTGAGAATTAGTCATACTATTTAAAAGTATACGTCAGCAATCGAACAAACCTCTCAGCCCCATTCATCTGAAAGCGCAATCGTAACAATACTCACACAGAGTGGACGAGGTATAAGGTAACGGCCTCAGATGCCAAGGGTCCCCAGTTCGATTCTACGCGATATTAATCGTATGGGTAATCTTTTTCGTATTTCTGTATCCGTTATATTTTGGTCTTTTCTAGCCGCTCAATACAAGTTTCGACTATAATTATAAATTAAATTGCCCGGAATTTTGCATTCAATGTCGGTCCAATCGCGAATAAAGCATATTTGAGATTACATTTGAATACTCGGGTTTTTTAATACCATTGCTTTGAATACTTCCACATTTGTAGCATTCTTTTGACAAACAGGCGGTGTATTACACATTTTACAATAGCTTATATTTTTCATGCATATGAGTTGAACAATCAGTTATGTAAAATAGGGTTTAGCGTTTTCCCCAACGTATTTTAATACTATTTGTTTTTATTTATATTTCATGTTTATCTCTACAAAGTTCCCTTACATTCATTTGAATATGCAAACACTAGTTTGAGAATATCTACTCTAGTCGAACGGACAGTTGACTTCATTATAGTATGGAGACACACGTTTATAATTGACTATAATTGAAAATAGATAATACACCTAAAGCAAAAAAATTTCTGCGGCTTTTATTCGTACTATTCAGAAATATTTTGTCAGAAAATGAAACAGTAATGTGATAACTACAATAGTCGAACAGGATTTTCAATCAGGGATAAGAAATGAGAAGTCTAATGCACTTTGAAAAGAGCAGGTTTCGGTCACTAAATTACGTATTATATCTGTACTCTAATGGAGAATGGAAAAGAGAGTCAAATTTAAAGCTTGGGTGTTCTTACACTGCAGATGATAAAATAAAACTTTCAAATAAATCCTAAGAAGTAGCCGAGAAAGCAGCATCAGTTAAAGATATCGCGACTCATGGCATTCTTTGCGAACCTACAAACAATGTGTTTGTTGTACCGTCGCATCACTGAATAAACCCGAGCGATAATAAAGGAAAACTTCTTCCAAAGTCAGCAGACGGCATTGGGTGAACAATGAGAAAAAAAAATGATGGAGATGTTTTCAAGTCAACGGGCTGTGTGCACTCTTTCTTATTGCTGCGGAATCACCTTAAATAAACGTACAGATGAAATTCTCCTTTCTCCGTAGCTAGGCAGTTGAAGCTCAGAACACATTTGTAATGTCAGGCGCTATTTACGTGCCGGGCGGAAAATGAGCCGAGGCCCACGGAATGAAACTGCGCAACTAAGCAGAGCGCGGAAAAACGAACTCTCGTACGAGACGCTTCTCCTTTCAGCTTCCACGGAGTTCCGCAAGGCGAAATTTTCCACCTTAGACGGCACTTAAAGCACGCATTTTGAGCTGCATGCACATAAACACATACCAAGGCTTTCTCCACATTAAGCTCGATATTCGTATATATGGGGGGATCGGCAAGGTACGGTGGCACACGTATTTGGCTTCCGAGGTTCGAATCCCGGCGACAGCAAATGATTTTCAGCGGTATCCCGATCCCTACTTGAGGTGCTTCATAGAGGGCACTTTGAGTGAGTACGCCATCCGTCGGATGGGACGTTATGCTGTACCCCTTGGCGCCTTTCGTTAGGAGTAGGCTAATGCCGACGCCGGGTTTCTCTCTGCCCTTTATCCTTTCCTGGCCATCCCTAATGGCACAAATGACCTCAGCTGTCGGTCCCCTCCCCTAAATACTACTACGTAAATATGCTCGAAGAGGAGATTGAAGAGAAGGAACCGACTCCGGTCATATCGGATTAAGCAAATAGATGGAAATATCTACTTCCGACGATCGATTACCGAAGAATCGATTAAAATCCCGTTCTCGAATTGAGAAATTAAAAACGACGCACGATGTCGAATTGGAAGATACTACGGAAAATGGGAATTATTCGATTTCTTCCAAGAGGTGCGGGAAGGTTGAAAAATCGGCTCATTTTTCGGATCGATATGTAACAGAATGGACTTGTTGATTAACTTGAATTAAATTCCACTCGGGGGCGCAATTTCTCTTGTCATTTTAACCAAGAGTTTCAGCAAAAACGCCGGATTGGTCCACTATTGGCGCAAAATCGATCGAGAATCCTGTCCTTAAGTTCGTGGCTATGTACAATTAGTTTATTTTCGGTATGTATTCACAATGTTGCTCGACAGCAGTCAGCTAGAGCCACGTCATACGCTAAGCGAGCAACCGATTAAACGTTCACCACAGATTAATAATATCATTATGAGAAGGAATCGGATTCTCGAACAAATCGAATCGATATCCCGTCGATTGGAACGGTAATCGAGCGAGTCCATTTTCAAAAAAGAATCGATTCAGACAATTATGGCCAACCAAAACAAAAGAATCGACTTTTAGAGCGGATCGAAACAGAACCACGGGCAACTCGTGCGATCGGAAGGTTAATGTGATGTATGTCGGGGAGAGGGGATTGCACTCGGCAACGTCTTCAGTCCGATACTCCCTCGGTTCTGTCACGAGATTGGCCTTTAGGGACGGAAAGCGCTTTGGCACCGAGACACGCCATTTGTTCCTGAACTAAACTTACCCACCCGAACCCATCAATTTGGCTCGCTCCCTCTCTCTCTCTCTCTCTCTCTCTCTCATTCCTAGTACGAATGTGTGTCCATGGAAGCAATCAGCCTCCTCGCCGATCCTCGACGAATGCTGCCTTCCCTTTAATCGCCGTGTACACATTTAACCATCCAACCTTTCCCTTTTCGCTCGGCCGCACGAACTTTCCTCCACCCCCAAAAAATCCCACACTCTCTAAGTTTTTCACGTGGCCGGTGCCCTTTTCGGCTACAGCCTTCCCCTCTCCCTAATTTCTTAATACCCTAACTAATCCCTCCAACCTCCGATTCAGACATCGGCACTCTCCTCGATAATCCCGACGAACCCCTCAGCAATTTTATTCACTAATTCCTTGCCTCGGAGCAATTAAAAGTGATAGGAAAAAGCTGCTGAATGCGAGCGTCTTGGGCGTCACTTACACAAAAAAACGTATCATGGAGCGAGCACTTTAGGAAGATTTGTGGAAGAGACTTGGATTTATTGGAGGAGTTGCAAGAAGCTGTAATGAGGAAGGGAGAGGTGTTGCTTTTCGTCGGTGAGGTCGCGCGTGGAATACGCGGAAAGTGTTCGGGACCCGTCGGGTAAGGAGTTGATGAAGGAGGTAGAAAAGGTGCAAAGAAGTACCGCTAGGTCTGTGAGGAAATGCTACAATAAGAAAGCGAGCGTAACGCGGTTAATGGTGGAACTAGGATGGGAGTTCCTCCAAGCATAAAGGGGGAAGGCGAGATTAAGGCTATTAGAAAGGTACAGGACGCTCGCTTTAACCAATGAAACCAAAGAAATCATGAAGACCCCTAATTATATTGGCAACTTGAGCCATTCAGACAGTTGAGGGAGATGGACTGCAGCACCAATTGATTCAAGGAATTTTTTCTTCGTAGGAATTACAATCACAACGAGAACAAAGCTAAACAACAAAAATGCTACAGCCAATAAACCAGGCTGAGAACCGCAAGCCTCGAACAGATACATTTAGTTACTTAAGGCTGGTGACCTAACACCCCCTGCAACGAACCTCAGCAGCAGCTGATAGGGTACGGCATGAAATGAGTTTCTTGGCAGGGCAAATTAGGAATTATGTAGGTGAAATATTGGATTACGAATGATATAAATGGAAACACTAGTACTACAGTCATGCGATGATTATCATCTGATATGAATGTGTGAATCGGAGTACCTAGATTAACTCCGAAAAGAGGTCTATGCTTAAGTGTGACTCAAAGTTAACTGAAAATTTTCTCGCAAAATGTGGATGCCTTGCTGGACATAATAAAATGATATCGGTGCATCTAAAAATAGCAAGTGGACAACATAAATGTAAAAATATTTGCAGAGTAAAAAAATCCTTGAATCTGGTGACTCGAAAAACGATGTAGGTTCGAAAATTTGAAGTTTTCTATAGAAATCAATTAATATCAAACCTCTATAGGCATGAGCTTACGTGAACGGTTGACCCTCGCTTTCTAGGCCCACTTTCCATCATGCTTCTCATTCAATACTTATTGTTTTATTGAATATGTTGAAACCACCATTTGAATATCTCGATAAGCCTTTTGGGTAAAAAGCTTACTTAAAGCCATCTTAACAATAATAACTTCACTAAATAACTTATTAATGAACTCCTTCATTAACGAACCGGTTACTTCAATCCACTAATGTTAGGAATGCAAGCTTAATACTGTGCATTACGAGTGTTGCAGCACCATCGCAAGCAAATGATCATATCTTTGTCAGCGTGGAAAGTCGATTTATTGCTACGGAAAAAATCCTTAGCTTTTCCTTTCATTCCTCAGAATCGTATAAAATGAGATTTGCATGGTGCAGAAAAGGGCACAGGGGAAGGTACACCTTTAGCGAAAAATTTTACCCCTTGATTCAAACATGCCCTTTGGTTGTTACTTGAAACCGTAGGTCTCACAACAAAATGCGGCGAAAACTCACCCCAACTTGGCATTCCCAAAGGGGGTGATGACCGATTCGGTGTATTAGGTATGAGTGGATTTTTCCGACGTTTCAAATGCTACAGGTTTTGTCACGACTTCTTTAAATAAGTTTATCCACTTCTGCAGTTATATATAATTACACCCGACGTGAATTTTATGATCACTCAACGAGGATGACTTGCAGCTCAATTCTTAAGTAATATCAAGGCCTTGGAAAAACTTCTTATCGTAAAGAGAGCACAAAATTACGGGCATTGGTATTTCTGCGGCTCGAGCGTTGCAGGCAAGTGCAAAAAAAAATAAGGTTGCGAATCCACGCGTATTAGATCCGCGGAGCGTATTAGACCCGCAGTCATTTTTGTTTAATACAAGGTTCCGTTTTAAACCGTGCATCCCTTTGGTCTATGTCACTGCCAGCCTGATTCTCCCAAAGAATGGAAAGAATGAAAACAAACTTGCCTGTATGTTAGCGGCAAAAAAATACTTCAAGGTAATAACAAGTAATCAATTACTTCGACAGCGAAACGTTACTTGCATTTCGAAAATATAACAGAAATAACATTAGAAGAATAATTGAATTGCTAAGTGCCTTAAAGACTATTGACTACTTCAGCGGACAGAAGTAATAAAAAAAATGAGAGAATATTTCACAATGGTTTATCTACTATTAAAAGCACAAGGCAGGGCAATCACGATATCCGGTTGTATTAATAATGTATTAATTACATATATTTTAATATAATTACAATATATTAGTTCTAATTAAAGGTTTCATAGAAGATCCGTCATAGCATACTAATCCACGGTAGCTCTTTTTGTGAAAATGTTTCATTTCCTTTTACAATGAAAGATTTTTAAAAAATGCAAATTTCGCGCTCAATTTGTTACATAACGACCAAGGTTCAACCTTCATTATAATAGACCGTTTGAATTTATGGTCTACGCAATAAATTGAATGTAAATTGGCTTGTTTCATCATATTATTAGAATGAAGACCCGTTATATTTGGATGAAAATCATTATAAATGAGCATCACCGGCATAAACTAGGAAGATAGGCTCAAATTACGAACAGCGCATGATAGAATAACAATGACACTTGAAGGTACAGGGCACATGAGTTTAGTTCTGACACAGGAAATTTTCCAAGGTCCGTGAAATGTCGATAGACCCATAAACAAACAAAAAAAACTAATTCCAGGGCCGATCTATTTAATTTAACGCGCCACAGCGTCGATGTAA
Organism: Hetaerina americana; assembly: GCF_022747635.1. Lineage (NCBI taxonomy): Eukaryota > Metazoa > Arthropoda > Insecta > Odonata > Calopterygidae > Hetaerina > Hetaerina americana. The sequence goes on along the minus strand of NW_027287095.1, from coordinate 54,514,838 downwards.
GGGTTTCATTGAGACAAAAATGCCAATCTCGGAGATCCCCACGTTCTACGAGTGTAGGCATTGCGCCGGATACCCGAAGTGCCCCTGCATAAATCGTGCCTTAATTATAATGATTAAAGACCAAGATTGATCTTCCCGTACGGAATTTCGTGCGTTGAGTAAATAACTCGAGGAGAAGGGGGAGGGAGGGGGGGGACGAAAATCATCCGTTATGCTTTTATCACAACATCGAGGAAAACTAAGTTTTGCAGCGGCCAAGAGGATGATAGCACGTCTTTGGTTGCGGGCCGGCAAATCAACTGCACGAATCCACCTTCATCCCGCCGAGAATTCATAACCGACGTTCCCGAGAAAAAAAAGCATGAACACGAATGCGGCGAAGTTAAAGATTATGAAATGAAGACATAAACGCAAAAAAGTAAGCTTTCGTCTAGACAGTTAATCGTCAACCACTTCCCTGTTTCCCCCGTAATACTTTTTCTGGGGTCATGAGATCACAATGGCTACCGCGAACGTCTTAGCCACAGATGGAGGATATTTTCAATAATAAGCGCTTTCACTGAGGATTAACGCAATTAAGAAATTCTTTCAGTTCCGTGAGAAGCTTTCCCCGCCACATGCTAAGGCGGTTCACTCCCCTAAAATGTGCGCGACGCACCCCGAGGGGAGGCGCGGATTTACCTGATGGCTGGCGATATCTATCACGGTGCTGAATGAGTTACCAGGTAAGTCAGGTGGGTAAGGCGCTCGCCAGCTGACCCTACAGATTCGAGTCCAGCCTTGGGCATGGGTGTTGTGTCAACTCAGACGGTTCGGTCTCTGAGCAACCTGATGAGAAGCCAATAGTTATTTGGAATTCAAAAGGGATCACGGACCACCACGAGCGTCACGAAAACAATAAAATGAGTACACGTAGAACCTTCCGATTATAATGGCGTCAAAGATTTCTGTGCTGAACCTGTTTTATACCGATAACTAATAAGTCAACCAGTTTTTTCGAATATAGCCAAATTTTTAAGGTTAAATTCCGCTAAATCTTCATTTTTAGTTTGTTAATTACACTTCCCTTAGTTTCCAGTTTTTCCCGGACTAATACCTGATATTTAAAAGGGTCTTCAGTGTTTTCTGAGCTCGCATTTATCCTAGGACACCCACAAAAAGACATCCAACTTTCTATAGATGAAGAATGAACCCTTGAAGTGTAATTGACTAGAGTTGGTAGAATCAGAAAATTCATGTAAGGGAAAAACACAATAGCGAAAGTATCGCTTTTTTTTACTTAAGGAAGAAAGCCGAGTGAGACCCTTAATGATGGGTAACTTTGAGTCAATAGTTTCCGACGTAGCGTTCACCACAAGAGAGAATGAAAGGAATTAGCAATTCCGGCATGGGAAATGGAAGCGGCGTGAGATATTTTGCGGGTAACGTAACGTACGCATGCGCTGCCTCGAGGCCCAAGCTCTGACGGCAAGAATGGCATCGAGATTTTAGGCGGAGATCGTAGAAAGTGAAAACAATGAACAGAGGAGGAATTTGGAATGCTCACGAAATCCAGTCGCGCTGGCAGAAGCCGATTGAGACTGGGCATTAAGGGAGTCATGGGCACAGCGATTTCTGGACGCGATACGGCTAATGAAAACCCATGTTGCGTCTAGATAAACTGACACGTCTGATAAGTCCATATATAAAAAAAGCTATCGAGGATTTTTATGGGCTCGGTTTAACCCCAGTTTCACACTTCTTGGACACGACATGGGTCGTGGGCATTTTTGTCCCAAGAGATCTGGTTCTATGACATATTAAAAACCTATATAATAACCAACTTATTTGCATTGCTTAATAATTTTTTATCCATATTTCATTAAATTTGGAAACCCTATAAGGACAATTCAACTGCTTTCCAGGAATGGTCAGATTATCAATTAATTAATAAACTGCAATCGACTGTACGCAGGCACCTCGACTTGGATTCTTTTCGAGAGATTTTCTCCGAGTATTCGCTAATGTGACATGTAAGTTTTGAAATAAACGGGTTTCCTCAAAAGTGTGCCCATATTGCGCAAATTAGGCTACACGCTTCTATAATGACAACATAAGTTATAGTAAATAATGGAGTCACAGGCTTCCCTGTCTTTCAGCAGGACATAGGCAGACACGTACGTGGCTACCTACGTACTGCGCCACAATGCGTAATCCACACGAACAATAAAAAGGCGAATTTGATTGACTATCTCATAGGTTCGAAGATAAAGAGAGAATCCCACTGTGGGATAAAATCTAAACCTCTTCCATTGAATGCGGTCTCGTAAGAAATTATCCTCTTCCTATTTCATTATTTTTACTTGCAGCAACATCGGTGGAAATGCATTTTTTTCCCGAGACTATTTCGTCTCGGGGGAAAAAAAAGATAATGAACCCCCTTGATCTCAGTCCCAGCTTCTGCAGTGAAATAAAAGAAATCGAGACGTAATGTTTATTCTCGACTGCCCTTCCGTCACGCCTTGGAATGGCAATTCCCTCGATCGAGAGCCAGATTAAATCGCTCTTCCCTCCCGAAGAGGGAACTCAAATGAGAGAGAGATGGCAAGCACACACACCACCGTCTCCGATTCCACAGACTTCTGCGTCTTCCCGGTGGGACAGTTAAGCGCACACTCCGGACGCGAGGGAGGGAGCGGGCGAGGGGGCGGGGGACGGAAAAAAAGGCGAACAGAAGGAAATCGTAAATAGGAGAGACCTCACGTGATTCGCGATGCTTCGACTCCGACCCGTAATCCGCTTTGACCATTCCGGATTGGACGATTTTAACGGTCTCTCCCTCCTCTTCACCCTTTCCCTCGTCCCGACTTCCCCGCGCGGCCGACGTGAAATTGCCTTGCCGATGAATAGCGAAGAGAGAGAGAAAGAGAAAAAGAGAGGGTGGTAGAGACAAAGAGTCTACCTTCCTATCTTGTCCCAAAGGCAAAAAAAACAATGCTCATGTGCCTGCGGCAAGTGAAGTGAACGGAAACGGGCGACTTCCACCAACGCTCCAAAAGTTCCATTCGAGGACCGTCTGCCGAAAGCATTCAACAATAGAGGCAGCATTTAACGGTATTCAAAGCTGCCGTGGAAGGCAAGCGTTACGTATTTTTTCTCCGGTCAGCGAGCGCCTCTACGCTAAAACAAGCCGATTCCTATTCCTCGCTTGTCACTCTCTGGCAGGGATATAAAGTTATCACATTCACGTCCCGTACGAATTACAAATTTCGCCATCGGACGATATTTGCAAGGTGAACCGACTGAGACCGTCACTCACCGTGGATGAATAGGAATAGTGTGATATCGATATCCACGAAACATCCATCCTACATACTAGAAGAAACTACTTCCTACTACTTCCATACTTCGAAGAAAGCCTTCGATAAAGTACCCCATAATAAACGACGTGGACCGAGATGGTGCGGGGGCTAACGTACTGGCTTCCCACCCAGAGGGCCCGGGTTCAAATCCCGGCGGTGTTGAAAATATTTTTCAGTGGTATCTCGATCCCTACTTGAGGTGCTTTGTGGCACTTTGAGTAAGTACGCCGTCCGTCGGATGGGACGTTAAGCTGTGGATCCCTTGGCGCCTTTCGTAAAGAGTAGACTAATGCCGACGCCGGGTTTCTCTCCACCATTCATCCTTTCCTGTCCATCCCAAATGGCGCAAATGACCTCAGCTATCGGTCGCCTCCCTAAATACTACACTACTTCTACACCACGAACTGGATACGATCATAAACTTGCCACCGACTCTGATGACCTTCTTGTGTGTACGATGACCATGTGTATAGAATAATAAGATTCCGTACTTTGAGACCATTTTACGTATCAAGCACTTTTTGATCTAGTTCCGTTTCAGTGAGATTCAAATTACAATTATGGGTATAAGGAGTTGAGGAAAGGAGCGGCTGGGACTTTTTTGGATGAGCTGATTGAATTGAAAATATGGATGATGTGACTTTAATGGCAACTGATTGCCCTTAGATTGTATTCGTGGAAAGGAAGAAGGGAATGTGAGCAGGAGGAGGGGCCTCGATCGGAGATCAAGGCCCGCATTATAAAGGGCGTATCAGAAAGTTCAATGTTACGTAAAATATTTTTTCGGATAAAAAATTCAATCGATGACGTATACGACTTATCTTGCGGTCTCCTGTTAAAGCCTTGTTTTACATGGTTCATTTTTCAGTACAACACCTCGTTTGAGAATATCTAAATCTAGTTCGCATGTTTTCTGTCGAGAAAGCATGGGATCGTTAACTTCCGACAACACATTAAAACTTCGGTGGTATCCTAATCACAGTTGCAATTCACATTTTTATTATACTGTCTCCAACCATCTCCTCTTTTCACTACAGCGTTTCTTATTGTTTGAGAGGGTCGATATGGTGAGATGGCTATCGTATTAGCTTCCCACCCAAAGGGTCCAAGTCCGAATCCTGGAGACGGTAGATATTTTTTATTGGTATCCCCATTCCTATTTCAGGTGTTCCATGGAGAGCACTTTGAGTGAGTACGCCGTCCGTCGGATGGGACGTTAAGCTGCGGACACCTTGGCGCCTTTCAATAAGAGTAGGCAAATGCCGACGCCGGGTTTCTCTCCACCCTTCATCCATTCCCATCCATCCCTAATAGCGCAGATCACCTCAGCTGTCAGTCTCCTCCCCTAAATCTACTAATACTTATTTTTTGATCACCATGCCCTTACGTCACACTCGCTTCTGATTATAGTTGTTGCGTAGAACTCTTACGTACCCCAAGGAAAGCATAGCCTGCCTCAACCTCTTCCTCGTTCAACTTCTTGAATGATCCTCAAGGAATTTCGATACCATTTTCTTCGCGAATCTTTTTTTTTCATTACGAACTCTACGCAAACTTGGCCTGCGAAAAGGTGCAAAGCGTCCTTAATCGATTCACAGCTCCGACGGCGTCTTAATGAGTTGCACTGACCAAGTCTCCCAACAAATCCGTATTAGAAACAACTGAAAGGAAAACGATAACTGTAGTCAAATCACGCCGTAATAACAATGATAGTTTTACGAGTAATAGTTTAAGATAGACGATAATCTCATGATGCTGTTGTACCCTACTACGAATCAGAAGAGAGCGTGGCGTGAATTGATGAGGTACTGTATATAACAAGAGAAAGGAACAGAATGAAATGTGAACGAGTTGGCAATAGGCGACAGTACTAACTAAAAGTGAATAAGAGCTCGAATAATAATGCCACTAGCATTTTAATGCACAAGAGCAGTTGAATCAATTGAATGTATCCCGGCAGTATGGGCATGATATGGGTGACAATTAGGGAAGAATTGAGTTAAGCAATGAAGAAGAAAACTGAAGACGGTTAAGTTCAGTAAAGAAGTAAAGAAAACATAAGTTTGGACTTAAATATGGAGCACGGCGCTTTATGTATGTGGAACCTGGAGCAAGTGGATGAGCGTCGAGATTTTTGAGACATGGATGTGGCGGAGAATGGAGACAATAAATTGGACAGAGAGAAAGTTGTTAGAGGAAAAATTGAAAAGTAGTGTAGGATGTTAATAGAAGACCGTAATAGAAAGAACAAAGTTGCTTAACTGAGGCGTAGAAAGTAAGAGAATAAGCCTTTTTAAACTGCATGGGGTTATGTAATGTTGACTCAGAAATAAAGAAGGAAATACGTAGGGCAAACAAAAGGAAGTTCTCGTGATACATGGAATGTAATAGTCGTTATGGACCAAAATCTATCTTTGATAGGTAGACACTTAGAATGAAGAAAATAATGGGAAGGATATCCCAAGGTTATTACGATAGAAAAGTAAAGAACTGCTATAAAAACACAAGTTTTCCAATGCTATCTTCTCTAAGCGTGAAGGGATGCCAAACGAGAAGTCCCAAAGGAGTCGGATGAGAGGTTTATCGGACACAAGAAATGGACAGAAACTTGGCAGGGCCCTTGAAACCCTCCAGCATCAAAAAATACATACATACATTTCTGACAATGTGGACTCCACGGGTTGAGAGACGACTATTAATGCGGGCCTAAATTTACCACTTTACGGGTCATGATAAGAACCAGAGACAAGAATGTGGGGGCAATTTTGGCAGAGTGACGATAAGGCTGGATACGAAGGTAGTTAAGGACGCATTCGCTGTAGAGGGTGGCCTACTCCCGATTTAAAAAAAAACACCACTAGGTCACACGCTGCTTCCACTAGTTTCCTCTGAGTCGCATGTGCTGCAGTTGTGCTCTTCTCACTGTTTTCTTACTTTAAAAGGAATAGCAAAGAAATTTCCTCAAGATTCGGACCAAGGCTGCAGGTGAGGGGTCATTCCCTCGATAAATTTCATTTAAAAATTGGTAATTTCCACTTTGAACGAAACTGCAGCTTGATTACATTTCAAATAAAACCTGTTTTGTATTCCAAGGCACCAAGGGAGAATTCAATTGAGAAAATTAACTGACGGCTTCCGCGAATATGAAATAAAATACATAAGCGTATCACGTTGAAGCTTGACTGCATTAATGATAAAAATATGATAAACAGATCAATCTAAAAAGCATTCGTAAACTTAGTCTTGAAAAAAATCTACTTAGGAAGTAATGTAAAATTGCTGACTTTTTCAAGTGCATATCAACTCGAAGAGCTGGTTCACTTTTCCACCAAGTAGATTTAGCGAAAGAATTCATTTCATGAAGTATACGTTTCTTGACTTTTAGATATGAAAGGAATGGGAGACCTTACTCGGCCAAAACGTAGCCCGGAGCCACGGAGGAATCAGTACGAAACACGACTCATACGTGCATGTACTTCCGGATTTGCCTCTACTTAGAGGCGAAGTGGAAAACCTTTTTAAAGACCCAATTCCGACGCATTCGCGTGTCGCCTGCACGGAAGTAAATGCACTCTTCTTTTGTCACGCGGCCAGGGAGGAGGCGGGAGAGGAGGCCGAGGACTTCCGAAGCGGACGGGGGCGGGCCCTCCGCGTGAGTGATCCGCCTCTGGGTCACGGACGTGTATGTCCGAGTCGACTTATGGGAGCGAGAGAGAGAGAGATAACACGCGCACACAGGCATTTTTATTTTCCCATTCTCTTTCCCGTTTCCCATTGTGCGTCACTTCCCCACTTCGAAGTAGTTTTTGGGATCCATTTACCTTCTAGGGAAATAATAATCATGCTCTCTCACAGATTAAAGATAACTCGTGGCGAAAAAAAAAGGTATGCATTCTTACTCTTCCTCAAATTTGTGCCATTATAGCATGCACATATCATACGAAGTTAGACTAATCATTGTGTAAGTGGGTGGATGTGTATGTACATATAAGCGCGCGTATACACACGCGTGCGTGCGAGTCCATTTATGCAAATATCTGTAAGTATATACATGCATACACACATACATACAAACGCACACATATCACAACTCATATACAGGAGACACACACATGAGTGTGTGTTGGTGCACATAATGTTAAAAAATACTTCAACAATGTGTCGTAGTAGAACTTTTACGTGACAGAAAAAACATACAGAAAGAAAAAAAATGTAATAACGTCTTAAAGTAAAAATATAAATGTCAGTGTCCTTATTTTTGAGTCTGTGCTTAAATGGTGATTTTAATAAGTACGATGTGCTGTGGCTACTCCTATTTTCCTTCAAATATGTGTATATTTACCCACACACACCGCGTAAGAGATAAAAACGATTCTTATCCTTTGGAAGAAGAAGGCAGTTGTTACCACCAAAATACGAGGGCTGTCAAGAAAATAACTTACGTTTCGGCCTAGCGTAGCGGTGGATAGGGCTAGAACCATCATCTTGGTGTCTAAACGTCCCTACACGCGGCATGCATCCTACTGTGGTAATGTCCTGACTGTGGTTTTTCTATTTTGCTCACTGCTAACTGTTAAAATGTGCGCTACAATAGAAAACCCCACGAGTTGTCAGCAAGACTCACGTGTACATATACCAAAAATACAGTGTGAGTCCCTTTATTAATTTGGATTTTTAAACGTGTCTTGTAATTACGGCTTACGCAAGGGCAGACATTTTACTTCATTTCATCAGTACATAGGTGTGATTCTCTTCTTCTCGACCGGGAAGTCTAAACCAGCTGATATAGCACAGTCCTTAATACCTCTCTTGGTTTCAGAAGTAAAAATACGTTTCAGAAGCACCTTTCTAACATTCTTAATCTGGCACCAAAACTGGTTTCTTCACCCAATTTGTAATGCTAAATTCATCTCCGAACAATTTACCACAATTCTGTCGTATCTTCTTGGAATTTTACATAACGTCTTCATTAGAAAATTCTAAGAAATTGCGGGAGATGACTCAACAGTAACTTTTAATGAAGTCATTCGCTAAACGCGCACTATAATGCTAAAATTTCAAAGAATAAAAAAATCGTTCGCCTTGACTGGGATACGAACCCGGATCCCTCGATGCCCGACCGAGTACGAGTAGCCAGATAAGCTTCAGATGCGTCCCCTTTACACTCCGATGTTTACACTGTGAAATTTTTGCATTATTCTTTATTAGAATTACTCCTATGGGTACCAAATACTAGCCGTATATTGCAAAAGTGGACAAGTAACGTCAAATATATCTTAACATTCACTTATTTATTACTACCTAGTTACTCCTTTCGTTGCTCACTGTAGCTGCCGACGACCTGTTCAATGAAGCAGCGTTGTGTCCCAAAAAATGCTGAAATGTATGTAGCACCTCATAACCTTCGACTCAAAACATCGGTATTTATGGTATGTAATGTAACAACAATGGAGGTTACTTCATTCAGCATACATCGGACGAAAAGCTGTACGATATACACCCTGGGTTTAAGACGGACGAAAATGATCGATCGGGCAAAATATGTTCCCGGTGATGTCCTCGGCCGATTCCTCCACGACGCGCCCTTTTTCTCGCGGGAGGGATGGGAGATAGCGGGAGAGAAAGACTGGGAAACAGGGGTTGTCCAACTAGCGGTTTGCAGGTCGAACGACGATCATAATCCGTGGCCCGCGGGCAAGCGGACGGTCACGCAAAAAACGTACGTACAGACATGAAGGTTTTCAAAGCCCCGCACGAGAGCGATTGGAGTACGGTGACCACCCCCCTCCCCCAGGGCGCAGAGTACCAGCTTAACTCAGAGGAGTTTCTACGTACGCCATAAATATTACAGTGAAGAAATATGGCGTCCTCCCAACGGAAAAAAGTGTTCAACTAAGACAGTTAACTACTAACTATTTAACACCTATTCAAGGGTTCGCTGTTCTGAGCACTGAGAACTATGGTATCTTTACGACAACAACGATA